>NW_027226133.1:1200000-1729072 GCF_022539635.2 Chironomus tepperi | reverse complement strand
TGAGCAAACATAACATTAGTTAATGTTGATGATCTTGATGGTTTTAAGGCACGAATTAAACTTTTATTAGCAAAACGAAACACAGCGCTGTGGCTAAGTTTTGATGACAGAAGCAATAAAACGAAGCAAGTTGGTCACCAAAACAAAAGCGGAAATTGAAATGTTTGTCACATGAGTAAACTTTACATGATATTATTATTTAATATTTGCAAAAAAGCTTGAATATCAATAACAGCACTGGATGGTGATTAAATAAGCGGAAAAAATGTTAATTTGTCGCTTTAGTGCGAGACGCATAAAAATTATGTGTGAATATTTAAAAAAGTTGAGCATTTTATCATCTCGTTTGCTGTGACTTGATATGCTTTGCAAAAGACTGAATTATCATCATATCTTTTGAAATCAAATCATATACCATTGATGCAATTCCTCTCACTGTATCTTACGTGAAAATTACTTTATCTATCAATTACGTCACAATTCGACGTTAATGTGTAAATAAAAGATTATAATTGAAGTTATTTGTGAATGATGAAGTCGGAACATGCAAGAAAATGTAAAGTCGACAATGAACACCTCAAATGTAAAGAAACAAAAACATTTGTGAGGTTTTCGAGCACAAAAGACTGACTTACTCAATATTTCTCATTTTTATAAAGTCTCAGAAGGCAAAGAAGCGAATGTGAATAAATTTTCTAGTGACTGCACTTATTAAGAACTTTAATGAACATTTTCTTCCTACTCATGCCAAATAATATTACACAATGTTCTTAGCTTCATGCATCTATGACTCGTGTTTACCATAAAATGCAGCATATGTTCCTACAATTTAAGAACCAAATATGGGTCTCAGCATAGTAAGCAGAACAAAGGCAGATCTTCCTGTATTATCTTCAATTATCACTTAAAGTGTGAAATTTCGGTAAAATGTTAAAGAGACGAGATGATGCAATGAGTTGTAAAGCTCAGATATGATGTTTGGTATGAAATCTGCATAATAAATATTCATAAAACACCGCTTGAATAGCTGACGAATTTGACACAATGACATTTGCTTGTTGCTTCATGTTAACGAATTTTTCCTCATACATGATTTCAATCCACCTGACTTGAGGCTTCATCATGAATTACGAAATGAATGCGTTTGAATCTTTATTTTTTATTGCTGCGTTCTTCCTTTTTCTCCTTGTTTACTTAAATTTCATTTAAAATTTTGTGTACGTGAGTGTGTGCTGAATGTTTTCAGTCGTGGGATGAATTTTTCAAATGAATTCTCATGTGAAATGCTGAAAGGAAGCAATGATGAGCATCAATCAACAACTCATATGGCATTTCTTTTGGTACAGCATTTTCTACCTGCTTCATATTGCTTCCACACATCAATTGAATCTCATTTTGAAAGTGAAATCTTTTTGGATATGCCAAAAATTATTGACAAGTAAATTATCGAATTGCATCACAATCTGTGGTGCTTCTTCCGGTACAATCTTGTGTTTTTCACTTAATGAAGGTCATTGTTGCAACTGCTGACTTTGATTTCGACAAAAAGTGATCATTAAGCTGCTGCAGAATATCACATTTCAAAATAAACAACAGAACATCCTCAATATGCCGCAAGGTTTCCTTCATTCTCTCCATAAAAACCGCACACATGGAAATAATTTAAAAGTTTCAGTGAGTTTCTCTCATTCTGCATTTCTGTTGTCTTTACTTCTCTCATTCTTCTTCACTGTTTACTTTATGCTCACAACATTTTCAGTCTTGACTAGTTGCTTCAATGGACGAGATCGCTTTGTAAGACTGAAGTTAAATTCATAGTTTTTCGGATATTCGGTGTAGCTTTTGCATAAATTTTCGCGGGTTCATGTTAAAAGTGATAAGAAAATGTTGGAAGTGACTGAAAATGAGAAATATTAGACTGAACTGTCTTTGATGGTATTTAAAGTGAATGCAAATTGCTTAAATTGCTTATGAACAATATTTTAGTGAAGAAATAATGAAAATTGATGTCATTTTGATAGTTCCAATTGTGATTTACTGTTAGTCATTCAAAATTGGTCACTCATATGTTGAATGCATTTGAATAGCCACACATAGCTTTAATATTAAGCTTCAAATGATTCCATTTATAGAAATTCTTCCGACTTAATTTGAAGTGGATTGAAGGAAAACAAAGAAGAAAGTTTTGTGGATGTAGAAAAAAATGTCAAATCATAAATTTTGATTCTTCATGCTATGTTATGTCTAATTTAAGATTCATTCTTACCAACACAAATTTAACGGATTTTAAATGACCATCATCAGCATAAAACTTGGATTTCCATCATAAGTCACACTTTGTGCCTGTTTGTTTTGTTCAATACCTCGTCAGACTTCTTCATCGTCAACGATTATTGCTTATTAAATGAAAATTGACAGCAAATATTTGTATCGTGTGCTGTTTTTATGAAAATTGAGCTTGCAAACTTTTCAATTTTTGCTGCTGTCGTTGAGCATGTCTGAAAAGTTTTCATTTTCCTCCTTCAAGTGCTAAATGTAATCGAACGAATTTTCGTCACTGCTTTATAAATATCAAATTTATTTTTACAATGTGTTCAAATTCATCAAAATAAAATTGTTATGCTTGCAATCATTACAATTGACAATTGTGCTTCTGTCAACAACTTTGTGACTACTTCCATTTGGATTTATTAAATTGAGTTGAACATGACAAGTTTTAATGATGAAACTTTTCACTTTAATTCACTAAAAATCAAAGAAAATTCCCAGAAAAAGTGAAAAACTGCATGCTTAAGACCTAATCATTCATATACACGGCATGCATCAACGCATTTCATCATTAAAGAATTGAACATAAAAACCTTGAACATCTAATTATTGAAAATGAAGCTGAAGATGCAATAAAGATTAATGAACATATTTTCACAGAACTTCCATTGAGAAGTGAGAAGTGAGAAGAGCTGCGAATGCATTCGGACATGATTTTCATGCTTTCTTCACATAATTCAATATGTTTGCATAAAATCAATTGACTAAGCAACAAGCATATACATGATTATTTATTGTTTATGTTTATTGGAATTCAATAAAATGTTTATGCTTGATAGAATGAATTTCCCATGTTGCACTTAATGCTGTTCTGTTGTGGATATATATGAATTAATATTGTGAGAATAAAAGTGATAAGAAAAATGAAAAGAAATAAAATATTTTGAGTGAGACAAACTCATGGACTAAGAATGACTATAATGAACTACCATAAAAATAATCAACGGAATGCGCCGAGAATAAATTCAATCTTGGAGCCAACAACAGCTAAATATTTATTGGATTTCCTCTACTACACACGTGAAGATGAGCAGTTCAAATTTTATAAGAAAGTAAGTCATCTTTGTGTTTATTGCTTTATATCAGCAATTGTCATTCTGATGTGACTGAACATTAAATTTAATGTGAATTATTTCAATGTCAACATACAGTCATTATGTCGGTGCTTATTATAATCATAGACCGGCGAAACATTAATATGAAATAGATAATGTGTAATGATGGAAGTTTCTCATAATTTATGATGCTGTGCAAAGAGATTCTCATCATCAAATTTCAGCGATATGAGATGAGAATATAAGATACAAAGTATTTAATGCTATCGAATGCCTAAAAGAAATTGTAAAGAAATGCCTGAGGTAGATAATGAGACATAAGACATGAGAATCTAAGAATCTCAAAAGAAAGAACTTTAGTTCCGCCCATTTTGGAATCATCATCACGCTACGTTCAAGACGAAAATATTCTTAATGACTAGTCGCACTCACGAGCATCATTCATTGCCCAAGCACAAGACATGCAAATTAAAGAGCGCTGTGGAGAGTCCAGGCATCATTTTATTAATTTTTAACGCTCATCGCATTTGTCATGTCTAATTTTATGTTGTTTTATGCTTACTCTCATAAATATTCATAACAATTATCACAATTATTTGCCAAAACAAAGCAGCGGCAATTTATGGATGTGAAGCAGCTGAAACTATTTTAGATGTTAAAACTGTTTAACCTTGGCTGCAATTTCTTCTCTTCTTGCTCTTCCTGCATTCCAAAATTTCTGCTTGATTGCTTATGAAGAGAACAATCCGCAATAACAGCAGCTGAAAATAAATTAAATCATCGATTCGATTGCCATTCATCATAAATTGCAATTGCCAATTACTCAATTTCTGTGCTTCATTCTATTGCTTCAAAATTCATTGAGCTTAGCTTTTCCGATGTGCAATTGAGTTTTTACAATGTGAAGCAAAGAATCGCAGCAACAAATTCCATAAATTCTCAATTTCACTTATGTACTTCAATTTTGCGCTGCTGCTTCCATCATTCAAGGTTTTTCTTGCAATTTATGAAACTTTTTTTTACAACTTTAAGTGCGCATTGAATCAAATAAACTTGAAAGAGGTGTGACTTACGTGAATTGCAAACGATAAACGACCTCGTTCAATTCAGTAATTGATTTAAAGCCTAAATGAAGTGCTTACTGTCCACCTACAAAAATAAAACAAATCAACTTTTGATGATGCGGAATAAAAACGGCGATAATTGTTTGGTCAAAAATGGAATAAGCAAGTTTTGCTTCCATGTTGTCTGTCCGGTGTCGATAACATTTGACTTTTATTAATGTATTCAGCTTCAGTCTCAAGTAGCTGTAAGAAGTTCCAAAAATTATTTTTAAATCTTTTTGTCATCATCGAAATAGAACGGTCATCAGCATCATTTATTGCTCATTTTATTTACATTACTCATACTAGTCTGGAACACAATAGTCAACAGCAGCAACAATTGAATTAAAATTTTTGTTATCTCAAGTCTAATAGATGAGATCTTGGACAAAAGAAGAACAATAACGAGATGAGGAGAAGAAAAAGAACTTTTTTATGAGTGGAAGAGATGAATAGAAACGGATTATGATCATATGCTGCATACTCAATACTTATTTACCTTAAGAATTCAATTTAATTCAAATGCCACATCCATAAACTCAACATCTCAATTTCATTTTCTTTTTCTCATAATCATCTCCTTTATTTCATTGTCCACATAGGGCATGCTGCGATTCTTAATCTACAAAGACATCTCAACTGCTCATTTACTTTCCATTCTTTCAATTCTTCACTTAATGATCAAAATCAAGGGACGATAATTTGTTGATTATTGATGGAACTGATTGTGTTTTGTGGAGGTTTATGGATGTGGATATTAGAACTGGTTATGCTTGATTGTGTCTTTTACCAAAATTTGTCATAACTTAAATCAAAGTCCAAAAGCTGTTAGCGCTTGACTGAAAACAAAAGGGAATCACAATATTCCATAAAGTCTTTGCTGCTGCTCGCTTGATTATGTGATAATAAAATGGAAAGCGCAATGAAAAAGAAAAGAAATAATTTCAATTCTTAAAGAGGCACAGAACAGAAGAGAAGAAGCTTTGTGTCCATAGAAATGTGAGAAATATCGTTCAGAAAGGTAGAATGAAGCAGTAAGTTTATGTCTCATGAAATTCAATAATGTTTAGTGAATTCCTTTCTCTTGTGAGTCTTTATTAAAGAAGCAGAACAATTTGAGTATTCTCATGACATAATTTAGAGAATAAGAAGTCTCGTACCGCTCACTCATTGCCAGTTCTTGCTGTGTGTAGACCTGTTAAGATTAGATTCTTTAACTGTATTTGACTCTTTGCTATTTGCAGTCATCAATATTATTAGAATCGTTCCTTTCTATTCCGTAAATGCGATTTGTTCTGTTCCATTAGACAACACAGAAGAAGATGTAAATGGCACCGAATGCAATTCTTGCAGACATTCTATATTTATTGGATTAAACAACGCACAGTTTAGAACTGTATTTTTATAATCACTTCCGTGCTTCTTTGAAGATAATTTTGAAAACTTAAAATAGCAAGCCATTCTGTGCTGTTAATAGGACGTGGCATTTTGAGTGTAATTGAAATTTGATTCTTAACCGCTGAGATTGAATTTCAAATTGTTGCTCGCATAAATGAACAAAAAGTTATGTAAATCATAGAAATAATATTACGCAGCATAAAAGGTATTGAAATCCAGAATGTGCCTTTAATGAATATAAATAGAGAGAGAAACTTGATGCCTTAAAGTACAAGAATCATTAAATAATAATCATGAATCTTTGCCTTCCAGGCTTAAACGATCATCATCCATTCTAGTTTTTTATTGCCATAATTATAAATTTTTGCTAATCTTTTTTTGTTCATCTTTGAATTGCAATTTGCAATTGAGTCAGACAGAAGATCTGTGAGGGAAGCAAAAGTTGCGTGCTCAAAAGTTGCCTTTTCTGAACCTAAGAATAGCTTTTAATTCCATTTCTTCTTCTATTTACAGTCACGATGCTCAATCTTTCGAGGAACAATCTTGTGCTTGTGTATGAATCTGACCTACGCTAATATTGTACGATTTCCACGCGAATTGGAGCGACACGGTGTTGCATTTTTAGTGCCATATTTAATCATAATGTTCATCATCGGTGTGCCAATCGTTTTACTTGAGATGGCTTTAGGCCAATTTCTAGGACAAGGAGCTTCTCATAGCTGGAAATCATCGCCATTTCTTAAAGGAGCTTCTATTGTTGGACGAATAGGTGCTTGGATTGGATGCATTTGGATCTCAATGCATATGTCATTATCGCTCCTGTATATTGGTCAAATTGCATTCTCAAGTGTGCCATTCCGTCAGTGTCCCTCAACAGTTGAAGTAAGTTCCTTCATAAATCCTTTCTTTTGACATTTGTCATTGATATTTCTTATCTTTAGATGTCAGGTTCACATTACACAGAAAGAGGAATTGTCGGACAGCTGTGCTTACAGAAAACATTCCTTCGATCAATTAGAGAATCATCCTTAAATTTTGGCCTACTTGCTATTGGATTAGTCTTTTTATGGGTTATTATTATGATGTGGTAAGTTGTCATATACTTTTAATTGTGTCAGTCCTTTATGTGATCTTTTTTAATCATGTCTAGCACACACAGCGGCCGAGTGAATCGTCGATCGATAATAATGTTTGGAATAGGAGCAATGGGACTTTTATTATTCCAGCTTGGATGGCAAATTAAGAATACGATTGAGGAAGAGAAATTGGAACCAGAATTTTGGCCAATTAATTACAGCATACTAGCACAAAGTTCAACATGGTTTTATGCTTTAATTCAAGTCATTTTATCAACACAAATTGGTATTGGAGCAATTCCAGTGATGACAGGAAAGTTTTTGTACAAAGGAGATGCAATTCGAATGTGCACAGTCTATATGTGCTTCAATTTTCTTACAACGATTCTTGCAACTGCATACTACATGACACCATATAATCAGAACAATAAAATCGACGATATTCCACCGTATCCAGATCTCACAGCAATTACATCAATCTATGATCGTACATTTAATGAACCACACAGCACATACTTAAGAAAACTCATTCCTAGTCTTGCTTATTTGATGATTATTTTTAGTGGAATTATTTCCATTTCTATTGCAATATACACATCATCAAGACTAATGAAACGTCATCCAAACTATATTATGTGCCTTGCTGCATTATGTCTTGCAGTTGGATTCCTTCTTTGTCCTAATTTTATACCTAGCAGATATCTTGATATGAGATGGACTGGATTAGTTATTGTTTGTGCATTGGTATTTGATATTATTTCAATTACATGGATTTATGGCATTAAGGACTTATCAATAGACTTGGAATTTTCAATTGGACGTCCAATAATGAAATTATGGTTGATTTTATGGTCAACAATTCCATTACTTCTTGTAGCAATTGTAACATGCTTTATTGTATTTCCAACAAAAGTTCAAATGATAGAACCAATTGTTGATTTAATTCCAAAATGGATTCCAATTGCCATTTGTCTCAGCATAATCTTACTTTTTGCAATTTATGAAGTGACAAAACAAGTTGATTACAATACATTCAGCATGATCCATGAATCAACAAAAGCAGCAAAAGATTGGGGTCCTGCAGATCCACTTGTAAGACATGCATGGAAGCAATGGAAAACTGTTTGTGACGATACAGGTCAACGAGACTTTACATTGAAACGACGTGGCACAAAAGACTGGACAAGCTCAATTAAAAAGGGACAATATTCACATGCCAAAAGAAACGCAAATTGCATTTCAACACTTAATAATCACAACAAATATGTTGTAAATGGCAAGACACTTCATGCTTCGACAGCATCAATGTCAGGTGGATCAAATTCTCCAAATTATAGTGGCTCAGTCTTTGGTGATTCAGCTATTGAAGAGGATATAAGTTGTGGTGATAAATACTCATCTAATGAACGTGATGGAACTTCAAGGAAATCATCGCAAAGTAATCGAGTCAATAGAAATCAATCTGATGGAAGTCATCATCGACATTACAATCATCATCAAAGAGCAATAGCTAATGATGATGATCAAATGATTGGAAATTATCAAAAAGTTCCAATAAGAATTTCAGCAGTCAGCGACCATCCAAAAATCAAGAGAAATTCTTACTTTCAAGCTCAAGAAAATGACGAAATAATCATGACTGATGATTTCAAGTCATGTATTGAGATAGTTCCATCAGACTTTTCTGATCTTGCATTTCCACCACCACCTGCTCAATTTCAAGCACAATCAACGTTCATGAAAAATCCACTATGTCAATTAAGTCACCATAATGAAATCTTTTATGAACCTGAAGATGACGTCGATGAAGTTGATGAAATTAATGAAAATCAACACAGATACGAGCAGCAGCAGCAACAACGACAAAGAAATGGACACTTAATTAGCAATATTCACATTAATGGCAGCAATACATTTAGTGACGGAACCATGAGTACTAAAACAACAAAAACATTGTCATCAACTGCCACACACATTCCAAATGACTCATACACCAATAATTGGAGAAAGCTTTCTCGCAATGGTGATGAATTCTCTACAGAATTGTGATTCCCGAATTGTTTTAATAATGAAAAATTGTTTATTATGAACCAATGAAAAGTAAAAGACTTCAAATGATTCAATTGAGATGATTTTGACCACAAAAAATAATAAGTATAGTCATAAATGAAAGAAAACAAATACTGAAAAGACTTAACACAAGTCAATTAATGTACTTAATTAATTTCTCCAATCCATTTTGTAAATAAATAAAAGAATAAGTTGAATATTGTTGATTCCAAATATGAAAATAAATTCAGGTAACTTCACGAACAGAAGATTATATAATGCATGTACATAAAATTTAAAATAATAATAAAGAAAAAATTGTTGATCGATCTACAATAATTGTTAATGTATTTCACTTATCTTAACGAATTTTTCAGCATGAATCATTTCATTTCAGGAAGTAGAGCTGAAAATTTTGAAAACTAATAAAAAACAATCAATATTATTGTTCAGACTTTTATTTTTATTTATTTTTTTACATGCAAAATAACAAATCTAATAACAAAAAGATTTTTTTTTCTTTGTATGGCGGTAAGTACATTCTTAAGTAATGGAAATGTATCATCATATCACATGAACTGATTTGAAAAATGGACAAAATAAGTACAAAAATATTTTTCAAACAATTTATATTTTAATGAGATATTGCTGATTATTTTAATTAACTAAACTAGTCAGATAAAAATTGTGTAGCTCATCAGCTATCAGCTATAGCTTCTCTGATAAAAATAACGTTTCTTTGGATGAATTTTTAATTTAATCCTAAGATTAAAAATTAATCCTGAGATTTAAAAAACCTGATTTATTCTCGATCTGCTAAAATAATTCTCATCTGTCTAGTTTAGTCAATTAAGTATGTCCTTAAAATTAATTTTTATTGGAACGTTTCCTTATAAGTCGTGAAACAATCAAGTACTTGAATGAAACTTGTGGAAAAAATTCCAGTTTTCTCCCTGAAGAACTTAAATCTGTAAAGAAAGGAATCAAAAATTATGTTCTCATCACGTAAAGTGAAAGTATTGTACTTACAATCACGACTGTGTGCATTTTCATAGAAAACACTATTGCTGTCGATTCCTTAATTACAATTCTGTAGAGAATTCATCACCATTGCGAGAAAGCTTTCTCCAATTATTGGTGTATGAGTCATTTGGAATGTGTGTGGCAGTTGATGACAATGTTTTTGTTGTTTTAGTACTCATGGTTCCGTCACTAAATGTATTGCTGCCATTAATGTGAATATTGCTAATTAAGTGTCCATTTCTTTGTCGTTGTTGCTGCTGCTGCTCGTATCTGTGTTGATTTTCATTAATTTCATCAACTTCATCGACGTCATCTTCAGGTTCATAAAAGATTTCATTATGGTGACTTAATTGACATAGTGGATTTTTCATGAACGTTGATTGTGCTTGAAATTGAGCAGGTGGTGGTGGAAAAGCGAGATCAGAAAAGTCTGATGGAACTATCTCAATACATGATTTGAAATCATCAGTCATGATTATTTCGTCATTTTCTTGAGCTTGAAAGTAAGAATTTCTCTTGATTTTTGGATGGTCACTGACTGCTGAAATTCTTATTGGAACTTTTTGGTAATTTCCAATCATTTGATCATCATCATTTGCTATTGTTCTTTGATGATGATTATAATGTCGATGATGACTTCCATCAGATTGATTTCTATTGACTCGATTACTTTGCGATGATTTCCTTGAAGTTCCATCACGTTCATTAGATGAGTATTTATCACCACAACTTATATCCTCTTCAATAGCTGAATCACCAAAGACTGAGCCACTATAATTTGGAGAATTTGATCCACCTGACATTGATGCTGTCGAAGCATGAAGTGTCTTGCCATTTACAACATATTTGTTGTGATTATTAAGTGTTGAAATGCAATTTGCGTTTCTTTTGGCATGTGAATATTGTCCCTTTTTAATTGAGCTTGTCCAGTCTTTTGTGCCACGTCGTTTCAATGTAAAGTCTCGTTGACCTGTATCGTCACAAACAGTTTTCCATTGCTTCCATGCATGTCTTACAAGTGGATCTGCAGGACCCCAATCTTTTGCTGCTTTTGTTGATTCATGGATCATGCTGAATGTATTGTAATCAACTTGTTTTGTCACTTCATAAATTGCAAAAAGTAATATTATGCTGAGACAAATGGCAATTGGAATCCATTTTGGAATTAAATCAACAATTGGTTCAATCATTTGAACTTTTGTTGGAAATACAATAAAGCATGTTACGATAGCTACAAGAAGTAATGGAATTGTTGACCATAAAATCAACCATAATTTCATTATTGGACGTCCAATTGAAAATTCCAAGTCTATTGATAAGTCCTTAATGCCATAAATCCATGTAATTGAAATAATATCAAATACCAATGCACAAACAATAACTAATCCAGTCCATCTCATATCAAGATATCTGCTAGGTATAAAATTAGGACAAAGAAGGAATCCAACTGCAAGACATAATGCAGCAAGGCACATAATATAGTTTGGATGACGTTTCATTAGTCTTGATGATGTGTATATTGCAATAGAAATGGAAATAATTCCACTAAAAATAATCATCAAATAAGCAAGACTAGGAATGAGTTTTCTTAAGTATGTGCTGTGTGGTTCATTAAATGTACGATCATAGATTGATGTAATTGCTGTGAGATCTGGATACGGTGGAATATCGTCGATTTTATTGTTCTGATTATATGGTGTCATGTAGTATGCAGTTGCAAGAATCGTTGTAAGAAAATTGAAGCACATATAGACTGTGCACATTCGAATTGCATCTCCTTTGTACAAAAACTTTCCTGTCATCACTGGAATTGCTCCAATACCAATTTG
This sequence comes from Chironomus tepperi, assembly GCF_022539635.2. Classification (NCBI taxonomy): domain Eukaryota; kingdom Metazoa; phylum Arthropoda; class Insecta; order Diptera; family Chironomidae; genus Chironomus; species Chironomus tepperi. The sequence goes on along the minus strand of NW_027226133.1, from coordinate 1,717,211 downwards.
TGTTGATAAAATGACTTGAATTAAAGCATAAAACCATGTTGAACTTTGTGCTAGTATGCTGTAATTAATTGGCCAAAATTCTGGTTCCAATTTCTCTTCCTCAATCGTATTCTTAATTTGCCATCCAAGCTGGAATAATAAAAGTCCCATTGCTCCTATTCCAAACATTATTATCGATCGACGATTCACTCGGCCGCTGTGTGTGCTATACATGATAATAAATATTAAGGACTGACACAATCAAAAGGAAATGACAACTTACCACATCATAATAATGACCCATAAAAAGACTAATCCAATAGCAAGTAGGCCAAAATTCAAGGAAGATTCTCTAATTGATCGAAGGAATGTTTTCTGCAAGCACAGCTGTCCGATAATTCCTCTTTCTGTGTAATGTGAACCTGACATCTAAAGATCAAAAATATTAATAACAAAGTGTCAAAAGATAGGGTTTATGAAGGAACTTACTTCAACTGTTGAGGGACACTGACGGAATGGCACACTTGAGAATGCAATTTGACCAATATACAGGAGCGATAATGACATGTGCATTGAGATCCAAATGCATCCAATCCAAGCACCTATTCGTCCAACAATAGAAGCTCCTTTAAGAAATGGCGATGATTTCCAGCTATGAGAAGCTCCTTGTCCTAGAAATTGACCTAAAGCCATCTCAAGTAAAACGATTGGCACACCGATGATGAACATTATGATTAAATATGGCACTAAAAATGCAACACCGTGTCGCTCCAATTCGCGTGGAAATCGTACAATATTAGCGTAGGTCAGATTCATACACAAGCACAAGATTGTTCCTCGAAAGATTGAGCATCGTGACTGTAAATAGAAGAAGAAATGGAATTAAAAGCTATTCTTAGGTTCAGAAAAGGCAACTTTTGAGCACGCAACTTTTGCTTCCCTCACAGATCTTCTGTCTGACTCAATTGCAAATTGCAATTCAAAGATGAACAAAAAAAGATTAGCAAAAATTTATAATTATGGCAATAAAAAACTAGAATGGATGATGATCGTTTAAGCCTGGAAGGGATTTTTTCATGCAAAGATTCATGATTATTATTTAATGATTCTTGTACTTTAAGGCATCAAGTTTCTCTTTCTATTTATATTCATTAAAGGCACATTCTGGATTTCAATACCTTTTATGCTGCGTAATATTATTTCTATGATTTACATAACATTTATGCGAGCAACAACTTGAAATTCAATCTCAGCGGTTAAGAATCAAATTTCAATTACACTCAAAATGCCACGTCCTCTTCACAGCACAGAATGGCTTGCTATTTTAAGTTTTCAAAATTATCTTCAAAGAAGCACGGAAGTGATTATAAAAATACAGTTCTAAACTGTGCGTTGTTTAATCCAATAAATATAGAATGTCTGCAAGAATTGCATTCGGTGCCATTTACATCTTCTTCTGTGTTGTCTAATGGAAACGAACAAATCGCATTTACGGAATAGAAAGGAACGATTCTAATAATATTGATGACTGCAAATAGCAAAGAGTCAAATACAGTTAAAGAATCTAATCTTAACAGGTCTACACACAGCAAGAACTGGCAATGAGTGAGCGGTACGAGACTTCTTATTCTCTAAATTATGTCATGAGAATACTCAAATTGTTCTGATTCTTTAATAAAGACTCACAAGAGAAAGGAATTCACTAAACATTATTGAATTTCATGAGACATAAACTTACTGCTGCTTCATTCTACCTTTCTGAACGATATTTCTCACATTTCTATGGATACAAAGCTTCTTCTCTTCTGTTCTGTGCCTCTTTAAGAATTGAAATTATTTCTTTTCTTTTTCATTGCGCTTTCCATTTTATTATCACATAATCAAGCGAGCAGCAGCACAAACTTTATGGAATATTGTGATTCCCTTTTGTTTTCAGTCAAGCGCTAACAGCTTTTGGACTTTGACAAATTTTGGTATAAGACACAATCTAGCATAACCAGTTCTCATATCCACATCCATACACCTCCTCAAAACAAAATCAGTTCCATCAATAATCAACAAATTATCGTCCCTTGATTTTGATCATTAAGTGAAGAATTGAAAGAATGGAAAGTAAATGAGCAGTTGAGATGTCTTTGTGGATTAAGAATCGCAGCATGCCCTATGTGGACAAAGAAATTGAATGAAATAAAGGAGATGAGCATGAAAAAAGAAAATGAAATTGAGATGTTGAGTTTATGGATGTGGCATTTGAATTAAATTGAATTCTTAAGGTAAATAAGTATTGAGTATGCTGCATATGATCATAATCCGTTTCTATTCATCTCTTCCACTCATAAAAAAGTTCTTTTTCTTCTCCTCATCTCGTTATTGTTCTTCTTTTGTCCAAGATCTCATCTATTAGACTTGAGATAACGAAAATTTTAATTCAATTGTTGCTGCTGTTGACTATTGTGTTCCTGACTAGTATGAGTAATGTAAATAAAATGAGGAATAAATGATGTTGATGACCGTTCTATTTTGATGATGACGAAAAGATTTAAAAATAATTTTTGGAACTTCTTAAAATAACAGCTACTTGAGACTGAAGCTGAATACATTAATAAAAGTCAAATGTTATCGACACCGGACAGACAACATGGAAGCAAAACTTGCTTTTTCCATTTTTGACCAAACAATTATCGCCGTATTTATTCCGCATCATCAAAAGTTGATTTGTTTTATTTTTGTAGGTGGACAGTAAGCACTTCATTTAGGCTTTAAATCAATTACTGAATTGAACGAGGTCGTTTATCGTTTGCAATTCACGTAAGTCACACCTCTTTCAAGTTTACTTGATTCAATGCGCACATAAAGTTGTAAAAAAGTTTCATAAATTGCAAGAAAAACCTTGAATGATGGAAGCAGCAGCGCTGAATTGAAGTACATAAGTGAAATTGAGAATTTATGGAATTTGTTGCTGCGATTCTTTGCTTCACATTGTAATAACTCAATTGCACATCGAAAAAGCTAAGCTCAATGAAGTTTGAAGCAATAGAATGAAGTACAGAAATTGAGTAATTGGCAATTGCAAGTTATGATGAATGGCAATCGAATCAATGATTTAATTTATTTTCAGCTGCTGTTATTGCGGATTGTTCTTTTCATAAGCAATCAAGCAGAAATTTTGGAATGCAGGAAGAGCAAGAAGAGAAGAAATTGCAGCCAAGGTTAAACCGTTTTAATATCCAAAATTGACTGTTCAGCTGCCTTACATCCATAAATTGCCGCTGCTTTGTTTTGACAAATAATTGTGATAATTGTTATGAATATTTATGAGAGTAAGCATAAAACAACATAAAATTAGACATGACAAATGCGATGAGCGTTAAAAATTAATAAAATGATGCCTGGACTCTCCACAGCGCTCTTTAATTTGCATGTCTTGTGCTTGGGCAATGAATGATGCTCGTGAGTGCGACTAGTCATTAAGAATATTTTCGTCTTGAACGTAGCGTGATGATGATTCCAAAATGGGCGGAACTAAAGTTCTTTCTTTTGAGATTCTTAGATTCTCATGTCTTATGTCTCATTATCTACCTCAGGCATTTCTTTACAATTTCTTTTAGGCATTCGATAGCATTAAATACTTTGTATCTTATATTCTCATCTCATATCGCTGAAATTTGATGATGAGAATCTCTTTGCACAGCATCATAAATTATGAGAAACTTCCATCATTACACATTATCTATTTCATATTAATGTTTCGCCGGTCTATGATTATAATAAGCACCGACATAATGACTGTATGTTGACATTGAAATAATTCACATTAAATTTAATGTTCAGTCACATCAGAATGACACTTGCTGATATGAAGCAATAAACACAAAGATGACTTACTTTCTTATAAAATTTAAACTGTTCATCTTCACGTGTGTAGTAGAGGAAATCCAATAAATATTTAGCTGTTGTTGGCTCCAAGATTGAATTTATTCTCGGCGCATTCCGTTGATTATTTTTATGGTAGTTCATTATAGTCATTCTTAGTCCATGAGTTTGTCTCACTCAAAATATTTTATTTCTTTCATTTTTCTTATCACTTTTATTCTCACAATATTAATTTATATGTATCCACAACAGAACAGCATTAAGTGCAATATGGGAAATTCATTCTATCAAGCATAAACATTTTATTGAATTCCAATAAACATAAACAATAAATAATCATGTATATGCTTGTTGCTTAGTCAATTGATTTTATGCAAACATATTGAATTATGTGAAGAAAGCATGAAAATCATGTCCGAATGCATTCGCAGCTCTTCTCACTTCTCACAACTCAATGGAAGTTCTGTGAAAATTTGTTCATTAATCTCTATTGCATCTTCAGCTTCATCTTCAATAATTAGATGTTCAAGGTTTTTATGTTCAATTCTTTAATGAAGAAATGCGTTGATTCATGCCGTGTATATGAATGATTAGGTCTAAAGCATGCAGTTTTTCACTTTTTCTATGAATTTTCTTTGATTTTTAGTGAAATAAAGTGAAAAGTTTCATCATTAAAACTTGTCATGTTCAACTCAAATTAATAAATCCAAATGGAACTAGTCACAAAGTTGTTGACAGAAGCACAATTGTCAATTGTGATGAATGCAAGCATAACAATTTAAATATATAATAATAAAAATATGACAAAAGACATATTTAAATTATTATATTTTGATGAATTTCAACACATTGTAAAAATAAATTTGATATTTTTTATTTATTAATAAAGCAGTGACGAAAATTCGTTCGATTACATTTAGCACTTGAAGGAGGAAAATGAAAACTTTTCAGACATGCTCAACGACACATTTTTTCAAGTTTTTTTTTATGATAGTTCAAATCTTTCTGGATCAAAAATTGAAAAGTTTGCAAGCTCAATTTTCATAAAAACAGCACACGATACAAAAATATTTGCTGTCAATTTTCATTTAATAAGCAATAATCGTTGACGATGAAGAAGTCTGACGAGGTATATGACTTTGAACAAAAGTTTTGGAAGTGATTATGCAAACAGGCACAAAGTGTGACTTATGATGGAAATCCAAGTTTTATGCTGATGATGGTCATTTAAAATCCGTTAAATTTGTTATGTTGGTAAGAATGAATCTTAAATTAGACATAACATAGCATGAAGAATCAAAATTTATGATTTGACATTTTTTTGATATTTTTCATTTACATCCACAAAACTTTCTTCTTTGTTTTCCTTCAATCCACTTCAAATTAAGTCGGAAGAATTTCTATAAATGGAATCATTTGAAGCTTAATATTATAGCGGAAGAATGTGAAGCTTAATATTAAAGCCGTGTGGCTATTCAAATGCATTCAACATATGAGTGACCAATTTTGAATGACTAACAGTAAATCACAATTGGAACTATCAAAATGACATCAATTTTCATTATTTCTTCACTAAAATTGTCCATAATAAGCAATTTGCATAGCAAATCAATTCACTTTAAATACCATCAAAGACAGTTCAGTCTAGTATTTCTCATTTTCAGTCACTTCCAACATTTTCTTATCACTTTTAACATGAACCCGCGAAAATTTATGCAAAAGCTACACCGAATATCCGAAAAACTATGAATTTGACTTCAGTCTTACAAAGCGATCTCGTCCATTGAAGCAACTAGTCAAGACTGAAAATGTTGTGAGCATAAAGTAAACAGTGAAGAAGAATGAGAGAAGTAAAGACAACAGAAATGCAGAATGAGAGAAACTCACTGAAACTTTTAAATTATTTCCATGTGTGCGGTTTTTATGGAGAGAATGAAGGAAACCTTGCGGCATATTGAGGATGTTCTGTTGTTTATTTTGAAATGTGATATTCTGCAGCAGCTTAATGATCACTTTTTGTCGAAATCAAAGTCAGCAGTTGCAACAATGACCTTCATTAAGTGAAAAACACAAGATTGTACCGGAAGAAGCACCACAGATTGTGATGCAATCCGATAATTTACTTGTCAATAATTTTTGGCATATCCAAAAAGATTTCACTTTCAAAATGAGATTCAATTGATGTGTGGAAGCAAAATGAAGCAGGTAGAAAATGCTATACCAAAAGAAATGCCATATGAGTTGTTGATTGATGCTCATCATTGCTTCCTTTCAGCATTTCACATGAGAATTCATTTAAAAAATTCATCCCACGACTGAAAACATTCAGCACACACTCACGTCCACAATTTTTAAATGAAATTTAAGTAAACAAGGAGAAAAAGGAAGAACGCAGCAATAAAAAATAAAGATTCAAACGCATTCATTTCGTAATTCATGATGAAGCCTCAAGTCAGGTGGATTGAAATCATGTATGAGAAAAATTCGTTAACATGAAGCAACAAGCAAATGTCATTGTGTCAAATTCGTCAGCTATTCAAGCGTGTTTTATGAATATTTATTATGCAGATTTCATACCAAACATCATATCTGAGCTGCAAAACTCATTTCATCATCTCGTCTCTTTAACATTTTACCGAAATTTCACACTTTTAGTGATAATTGAAGAAATTGCAGGAAGATCTGCCTTTGTTCTACTTATTATGCCGAGACCCATATTTGATTCTTAAATTGTAGGAACATATGCTGCATTTTATGGAAGACAAGAGTCATAGATGCATGAAGCAAAGAACATTGTGTAATATTATTTGGCATGAATAGGAAGAAATTAAGAGAAAATGTTAATTAAAGTTCTTAATAAGTGCAGTCACTTGAAAATTTATTCACATTTGCTGCTTTGCCTTCTGAGACTTTATAAAAATGAGAAATATTGAGTAAGTCAGTCTTTTGTGCTCGAAAACCTCACAAATGTTTCTGTTTCTTTACATTTGAGGCGTTCATTGTCGACTTTACATTTTCTTGCATGTTCCGACTTCATCATTCACAAATAACTTCAATTAGGTATAATCTTTTATTTACACATTAACGTCGAATTGTGACGTAATTGATAGATAAACTAATTTTCACGTAAGATACAGTGAGAGGAATTGCATCAATAGCATATGATTTGATTTCAAAAGATATGATGATAATTCAGTCTTTCGCAAAGCATATCAAGTCACAGCAAACGAGATGATAAAATGCTTGATTTTAATAAATATTCACACATAATTTTTATGCGTCTCGCACTAAAGCGACAAATTAACATTTTTTTCCGCTTACTCAATCACCATCCAGTGCTGTTATTGATATTCAAGCTTTTTGCAAATATTAAATAATAATATCATGTAAAGTTTACTCATGTGACAAACATTTCAATTTCCGCTTTTGTTTTGGTGACCAACTTGCTTCGTTTTATTGCTTCTGTCATCAAAACTTAGCCACAGCGCTGTGTTTCGTTTTGCTAATAAAAGTTTAATTCGTGCCTTAAAACCATCAAGATCATCAACATTAACTAATGCTATGCTCGTTTCGTTAGCAACCACAATAGAATATCCATAACAATTGACACACGAGTCTTGAGCAAGAAAGAACTACAAAAAGAAATACCGACACTGATAATCATAATGATGAGGATTATTGTGACTTATTGTACCTTGCGAACGTTGTTTTAATTTGCATCTGTTAAACTTTGATCACATTTGATTCTCTATTTTTTAGCTAAATCATCGTCATTAATTTTAAATTCTACTTCTATTCAATTTATTCATTCTGAACAGTATTTGCCATACTCAGTACAATTGCGTTAGAAAAAAATGCTCAGAAGCGTAGACAATGGGTGTTTAAATAGATACTTGAGCATGCATTTCTAAAGGTGTTTCAGATGACATAATAGCTGCTAAAAATATTGTCTTCAATTGTCTTTTAAGGTTCCCAAGGTTCAGTAATGCACACACACACACTATTTTAATTTTATGGGCTTGGATGTTCAATTCAAATCAGCACAAAATCCCACAAGATGTGAATCAGCAAATTACTGCCATCCTTCGCAGAGCTTCTCCTCAAAACTTTTTTTCGTCTAAAACAAAAATCAACATCTTATTTTGCATTTAATTAATGCAAGCTGTCAATTGTTGGAACAAAATGTGGAACAATTACTGAAAACAATCATGAACCGAATTTGACACAATTTTTGCTCCATTTCATTTTTATGGCCTGTACAAGCACATTAAAATATGGTGCAATAAGTACAATGGAACTGAATTGTGAGAATTTTCATAAAAAATTCAAATTTCTGATGTTAGACAAAGTTGGATGGATGAATTGGACGAGCATTGAACTCGAGGTTTGTGGATGTCTGACAAAGGTACTTAAGGGGATATTGAATTGAGTGATGGGATATTAATAATGAAAATCTTGCAACATAATAAATGAAGTGCTGACTCAAGTTGATTAATGTAGCAAGTGTTGAGACTAATTAAATGAGATTTACATTCGGAATTGAATATTTAATTCCTCTTATCAACCTTGGACAGACAATTTCATTGTCAATGTCAGAATTTAATATTATTTATTCATTTTCTATACAGATACAGTAAAATTGAGTTAATGTGTGACAATTTGTATTGAAAATAATCACAAGTTTTGTATGAAGCACGTTTGTGAGCACAAACAATTGAATTTTTTGCTCTTCATGTTTGGATATTTTCGTTGTTTTAAGTCTGAAACGCGCGTGAAATTGATTTTCCTCGACAGAAATGCGTTAAATTTTTATTCGAGAACTTTACACAAAGTACACAAAATTAGAGTCGAGTTCATATTGAGGAAAAATGCTGTTCTGTAATTTGATAAGAATTCTCAAGTTTAAAATTTCCAATTCAATTCATCCATACACTCAGAAATGTTAAAATTGAGGAAACCGCAAGCAAGTTAAAATGAAAAATCAAATCATGATGAAGCACGTAAAGTTTCTCGAGCCGTAAATTGAAGTGATTGAATGCATGAGTATTTGTTGTATGTTGGATATCAAGTCAATTATTCTAATTTTTGATTTTGGCATCATTATGTGCGATAATGAATTGGGAATGTGCTGTGTTAGGTAAATGAATAACGAATAGAACGTTACAATTACTGTTAGCAGCACAGGTAAGTAAAATTGGTCAGAAATAAGTAGCCAACACTCTCAATTATAGAGTAACAGATGATCTATTCATACATAACAATCATTTCATTATTTTCTATATCATTTCCACAATCTCGCACTTCTTCATATTCCTCAAACTTTTCAAATTCACTTCTCGTGTTAGTTTTTATTCCCTTCGAACCGTCTCAAAAGTTTTCTTATTTCCTGGCAAGTCAATTGCTATACTTTGTATGTTCATACTCTAATAAATAAAATAAAGACAAAATTAGCAGCAGAATGAAAATAAGGCTTAAATCTCATTTTGATGTCATGGAAATTTCCTAACTCAAATTTCATTTCCATCGAAGGTAATAACACAGACAAATTCATTATATTGAGTGCTCTTCATCTTTCTCACATTACCAATTTTTCATACAAAATTTTCCTCAAACGATTCAAAAAGGGTGAATTTAATGATTTTTCCGTTCGTCAGAATTTTCAAGGGAACATGAACGATTGGAAATAAAACTTTAATAAACTTTAATGTCTCTTTTCATACTGCAATGTATGTTCTATTGATCAAACAAAGAAAACCGGAAAATTTTCGAGCAGAAAGAACAACAAAAATAAATTTGCAATCCATGCAACCTCGACAATAAAAGAGTTAGGGTACTGTCCTTAGAAAAGGATTACATTCAGTTCTGAACGAGAATTTTGTACCCAAAATAAAGTTACAATTTGTCTATTTTGTGCAAGTTTTCTTTGTGTAAGTGGAAATATATTGAAAAAGTTTAATATTAAAATTTATTGACTATTCATGCATGAGCACTGTATTCATGTGTATGACCGAAAAAATTGATGTCAAATAAATGAAATGAATACAATTTTTGCTTTACCATTATTTACAATTGAGACAAGTTCCGTTCATTTCATTTGATTTCTAATAGAGCACTCATCATCAAATAAATCACATGCAGAGGAAAATTGGAGTGGCATCAACAGTGAATCTTGTTTAGAAAACATCTCGTTTCATTTTTTTGAGAGTCACAACTAAAAAGCGATTAGCAAGTTGTTATTTTTTTGTAGTTATGACATCAAACAGAGCTTACAATTCAATCGAAAACTCAACGTGAAGTAAAACGAGCGCGATGAGCTGGAAAATGAGAGAGCAGCAACGGCTATGAATATGAATATATTCCGCTAAATAATGACGTAATTGAATACGTTAAGCATGTAGGAATTTTTTTGCTGATGACTTGGATATTTACTTTTTTGCAGACGATAGAAACAGGTTGTAAATTGAAATTCCCAACGTGAATATCGTCAATGTTTTTTATCCTCGTATCCAAAATTAATATTCAGCCTTTAAGATAGTACAAAGTTGGATTTTGACGTATTGAAAGTCACTTTGAATGGTAAATAGACGGAAAGAAATAACAATTAAAGGCTAATTTCAGTTATTTCCGCATGAAAATTTTCCATTTTGTCCATAAAAATGTAATTACTGACTTTTTCATGATAATTTTGCAATCAGATAATAAAAATTACAAGTCAGAATGTTCTATACACGAATATTAATTGAGAAGAAATATAAAACGTGAGGCAGTAAATTTTGTGTGTATTGTGCTGTTGTTGATAATTTTTCAGCAGTTATTGCTGTTGCCGAACAACCGATTATTATTTAAATGTTTTCAACGGGTAATGATGCTAAATGAATTTAACAGGAATTAAACATCGAATGGAATTCTCCGATGGTCACATCATCAATCGCAAAATAAATAAATGTAATCTTTTAAGTGGAATCATAAAGATGAGTCAGGTTGTAAGCAATTCAACATGTTCTTAAATTATAATAAATTAACACAACATTACAATTGATTGATGAGGAATCAATACAGGAAATATTTCAAAGGTATTTGATGATTTCGCACAAAAATCCAATTTCTGAAAATTCTTCCTGTCGATAAATGCGAAAATCGAATTTCCTGTCATAAATCGTGCTATGAAAAATGAAAAATTCTGATTTATAGGGGCGATAAGATCTACGTTGCTAATTTGAAAGCAATTAAGGCACCATCATGAACATAACAGCACACACACGTTGAAAATCTCATTAAAAATTTCGAATTGGTAATCAATTGAGCACAAAATTGCTACTCTGCATGAAATTATAGACGAGATTCTCTTCATACGCTAACAATTGCCTTGATTTTGTGCCTGACACTTTTCAATTAAATATAATTAATGAAATTATACAGCATTGTTTGATGACACAAAATGAAAAGCATCCTCGTGACAAATTTTAATGAATTAAATAATTATCACTTAAAATTTGATTATAATTGCCTTAAATTCATTGCCATTCATGTTTGAATGGATCGTTGTGACATAATTGTATCCAATTTTCGATTCCAGTAGCACATTCATTGTAAAACAATTTAACTAATTGAGTGTAAGTAAAATTTTAATGTAATTTTAATAACTTTTGCTTGCTTCATAAAGGAATTTCGTCTTTAAACCTTTAATAAATGTCTACACGGACTAATTAACTAATACCTAATACGTTCTACATCAACACTCATGTACAGTATAATTCTTTAGGGTATTATCTGTCTAATAGGATTTACTGCTAATTAAAATTATGTGAATAACATTCTGAGGATTTCTTATTGCCATAAATTATTTTGCAAATTTGCTTAATTTAAGTATTTTGTTGTTGTTGCGTAAATCTTAGCTCAAAAAGAAGTTTTTCAAGGTAGGAAAAATTAGCACGTGCAACTCACCTGTTTACTCGAACTGTCAGCCTCATCTTTCTTTACTTGAATAAGTTTCATTGTTGATCCAGTATGCGTTGTATTGTTACCTACAGTACTGCTATATGTTGAATTATTGCCAATAGAATACGCAGAATATCGTTTGACTCCATCATTCTTGTCAATTGACTCATCAATTGTTGATGGAAGAATTTTCGTTGTTGATGTGGCACTCTCATTCATTTGTGGATGATTATTTGTTGCATTATAGTCTAGTGAGGCATTTGTTGTCCATATTGATTGTGTTTGAGTGTCTGGCAATAATTCAGGATTATTGAGAGGATTCTTCTTTCCATCGTTTGATATTGTTCCGTCCGAAAATCGATGAAATGTGAGATTTTGTTGTGTTAGAAAGGACATTGATGTTACACTAGTAATCTGTAAGGGAATATAAAAATAATTTCATTAATCATCTAGAATGTTTTTTGATAGAATTAAGTAGAAAAAATCTTAATAGGATTATCAAAATTCCGAGAATATTTCAACAAATGCTAAAAGCATTCTCGAATGACGATAAAAATAAAACAAAATAATAAAAATTCTTTAAGGTTGGACGGAAATTCAGAAGCGATAAAATATTCAAGTGACATATTTGAGCGCATTACAAGCATTTTGGAATGTCTCGAATACAGTCATTAATAGCTTCTTACTGAGATTTTTCAAGTTTACAATGCTTCCATTTTATTATTTATTGCTTCCAAACACAACTTTCGTGATGTCGCACAAATGAAAAATTGAAAACTTTTAAGAACAATGGCAAGGAACTGCATGTGATTCACAATTCTTTGTTTCTACACAATAAGCATGATTTATTTGCTTAAATTTTCTTATTACTTTACTTGATGCCATTTTTTGTGTACTTTTGATAAGATAAAATTCCACACAGTGACTGCACACTACAAATTTCCATAGAACAAAACAGTGAAGGATTTCCTAAAAGTTTATGATAATAAACCACAACATCAACAGCATTGAATGTCTCGAGTTTATATTACTCATCAACAACATTGCATTTAATACTTTCGCGTTAATATTCAGAAGCTACATTTGCTTATTCATTTCATATGTATCCTCGTCTATCTTTCATCTCCACATGAACAAATATTTAAACACGAAACTTTATTATTTGTATGACTTATTTATCACATCACATCACATGAAGCTTAAAAAGTGTTACTCTTAAAGATCTCAGCAAAGTTTCGCGGTAAATAATTCAATATAAATAAAGGAAGAACAGTTATGGACGAAAATAAAGGAGACTCATTGATGCATGACAATTACTTCAATAACAATTAAGCTGTTACTGGAAACAATTGTTTAAACACATATCAACATACAAACACACAATTAAGTCAACAATCTGAGGTCACAACGTCATGGGTAAGGTGTAACTGTATTTAAATTAATGACACAGTATCAAAGAGGCTTATGTTGAGATTAATGAGAAGTCATGTCTATATATTGAACTCAAATTGTGATTGATATTGCATTGAATCATTTAACACTTGATAAAAATCAAACAACGTTGCCAACTTTTTATTATCTTTAATCATTTGATATTCTTCGCTGATTCTCTCCATGTCTATACGTTGGTAAACCAAAGTAATTGTTAACTTTTGTGGCTTTTTCCTTACTACTTCATCGACCATTCAACTGTGCATTACTCACGTCATCTAGTTCAAAGACCTACACCAACCAAAAACGTGATGCTTATGGACTGTGCAATGTAAGCATCATCTACAGATGGCTACCAATGAAAAGTATAAAGAACTCTTTCTTATTCCTAATAGAATTATTCGAACATTTAATTTCTCATTCATAAAAAGTTTCCCGACCTTCGTTTTCGCGATAGATATTTTTATTCTGACATTGACTTCCAATGTTGTCGTACGATAAGTGCTTAAAAGTTTACTAATACCACACTTAGTAATTCTATTGAATAAGTTGAAGATATCACAACAAAAACTTTCAAGACATGAATGAAGCTATGCCATTGAAGTTATCAGGTTAATTAAAGTAATGGTTGCTGTCATTATACTTAGTAACCCAAACTTATTTGCCAAATTATTTACTTAATTTTATCGATTTTTTTTACAACCATGTCAGTACATTCGGTAACAATAAAAGAACATGAACTTGGGGAATGCAAAGGAACTCATAAAAAATGGATGCGACAACCTCGAAAATGATTTTTTGTACTCAGTTCAATGAGAACATTCTCGTTTATCGTTCGTGACCTTCAATTTCTCGAATTTAGAAAAAGGAAAATAAAAATCTGTTTTTCAATCGTGCTACGCACGTAGACCTTTGAGTCTAGAAAATAGAATGAGAATCCTACGCAATGCTTTTACGTCAAAGATTTTTTCAGAATTCTGAATAAATTCGCCTGAAATGTTTTGAAAGAAAAAAGTTTTAAATTTTAAGCAACAACAGTTGCTGCACAGAAAATTGCGTGAAGTTTTAAAGCACATAGTTGAGTCCAAATGATTTGGTTCACTAAAGTTTTTAATTAACAGTTTTTATAAACTTTTCTTATTATTTACTTTTAGTTGAATAACTTTGTTGAGGCAGGTGAATACTTAATTGCAATCTATTAAGCTAGTCAAAGTTGACACATCCAACTTTATTCCATTGCTTAATCTGGCTAACAGAAATAATAGAATTGCAGCTACAATGAGGAACTAGAATAATGGAGATTGAAAATCGGTGAGAAAGTGAAGCAAGACGAAAACTAGTTTATTTCAGGTCTTAATTCTACTTATTATTTTAACATCTCTCACTTTTCAACCTCATCGATATCAGCAGTCATTATTCTGTTTGATAGCACATATCGAACTGGTTTTCTGTGTTATTTCTACTTCCTTTTCATTTTACTTTCTTTCACGTTTCAGCTGACATGTATTAATCTACATAAAGAACACATGTGATACTTGAAATTAAGGAACTAACAAGGGGAACTTCATGATCAATAAGAATATAATGGAATATCCGGTAATTCAATACAAATTAATCAGCAATTAATAGATCAAATTTCATACAACAAACTCATTCGCACCAAATAAAAAACTCGAGTTTTGTGGAGAATTTAAAGACAGCCTCAAGTCACACATTTAATGTACGTCATAATTTATGCAAATCTTCTCACTTCGACCTTGTCTTAACAGGTTTCATTCGTGCCATAAAGATGTGACTTTAGTGAAAATTTCTTTTCAATTCTTTTTATTTTATTTTATGTTTTTGCACGATTGAGAGAAAGTGGAAGGAACGCAATTTAAAATGCATTATTGAATTGAGTAATTGGAATAAGATAGAAGTATTAAAAAGATGGAAATGAATTGAGTTAATCAGGTCATGTGAAAAGTACTTATGCTTTTAAACTCGACAAATGTGAAATTAAATATAATTAAGTTAGAATGGATTATAAAAAGGAATTAAGGCATAGATGGATTATGACAAGGGGACCTTCAACTTTACATGTGAATGTACAAAATTGCATTCCTCATTGTTGTACATCGGAAGGAAATTTGCATAAATTGATGGTATCAAAATAGCAAGCTATAATAATAAATTCAAACGCATGCAAATTCATTGTATGCTTTAATTAAATCTAATCAAATTGCGTGTGGCAAAACAATCTGTGAACATTTCTTTCTTTATTGAAAGGGAAATTTGTTTCGATTGAACTTTTTATATTTTAGACACGAATTGATTTTCTTTCCATTTAAAGCATTGGCAAATTGAAGCACATTGCCAAGACTCGTTTAGAGATGAGAATAAATGATTGATTGTCTAAACGAAAACAAATGGAGAATTGATAAATAATAAAAATAGTTGAGACTCATCTAAAAATCATTATATAACAACACTAGTTCAATTTATCTCCAAAAACACTTTATGCACGACACGTGCTAGCTATAGTGTAGAATATTGTCATTTAATTATCAACGAAGAGGATTGACATAATATTAGTTAATTAATTATACAAGTTTTAGGAAGAGCTTACCGAAGGTTTCGATTCACGATTCTTTCTCTGTCCCATTTTGGCGTCAAATGCTTTACGTTGCTGGTTTGATGTGGTAATCTTTCACTAAATAAATCTTTCAAATTCACTTGTCAATTTCAGTTTACGCAATTTTTATAATCATCGTTCAACTTGCTTAATTGAACATGAATAACAATGAATTATTTTATTTTTACACTCAATTACTTCCACAAAACTTATTACTTATTTTTAATAAACATCTTCAGGCCGTTCGTTGATCTTTTTGATTATATTATTTGAATTATATTCACTTTCCATGAAGCAAAACATAGGCAACTTTACTTGACACGATAAGCAATAATTTATACAACTTAATCTGATTTATTTCTCGTCTCTTTTGTTGACTAAAATAAGATTATGCTGATATTGCAACCGAGTATAAATCAGTTTAGGGCTTCGTTGTGAATTTTCCACTTATAAAATTTTCACTCATTTGTTTAAATTTTCTCACGTAAATTTTTATTAAAGCGATGATTCTTTCCGCTTTCGATTCTGATCTTTCTTCCTTCACTAGTTTATCTTGATCTTGGTTTTTATTTTATTATGAGATTGTTTACATATCAATTATTCATTCAAGCAATTATCATTTGCTTGAGATTTCGGCAATTTGTAGCTTTCATCAACGTTTGTGGTGCTGATTGAAAGTTGTGATTTATCTGGAAGTACATATATAAAGTAAAAATAATTATTAACATGAGAATCGATGAATGCATGTAAAATATAATTAAAATGAAATGAGCAGTCGAAATTTAGTTATTGAATTTTAATTGAAACCAAATCAGACTTAAATTAAATCATCAGATTAAAAATAAATCTCAGGATTTAAATTTAATTCTCTAAATTGGAAGCAAATTGCTTGATTCAAATTACATTCTTGACGGAACAAATTGAAGAACAAATCACAAGAAACTCGGATGGAACCATCAGAATACACCAAAAAATAACGAACTTAGATATTCTTTAACGATAGAAAGCACAAAAATTTAATGAGTAAATGATAATAGCGACGATATGCTTCAAAAACTTGACACATAAGAGATCAAAAGTAAATTTAAAAGGGTTGAAATGTAAGACATTCGAAAAACGAAGTCAGTAGACTGAGGATAAGTTAAAAGAACTCATCAACAATTTTGCTGAACCGAATCCAGCTGTTGAAATTTTTTGGAATCACAAAGCAAGAGAAGATCTGCAATTTTTTTAATTCAACAATTAAAGTCATTAGTGTTCTGTAAATAATTCTTTTATTTGATTTTAATAAAGAAAAATAATTGTTGGAAATGTTAATGAATTCATTTGGTCTAATATCTATTATTTAAGCTGGCATTTATTAAGTCTGAATATTTCAGTCTATGTAGGTTCTTTTCTCTTGTTCCTTCCGAGAATTACTGAGTCTTTTATTAAGAAGGACAATAGATTGCTATTTTTGTCTCTTTAGGATAGAAAATGCTGAGTCTGAAAATTCGCTTTAAATTTACAGCACAAAGAATTTCACAACTAGCTGACTTATTCATGACTCTTTAATCAAGCTGAACTTTGGTATTCTCTTACTTCCTTTCTGACTTTTTATCAAAATGTCTTAGAACGCAAAAGGACTATAAATAAATTAAAGGAAAATTCCAATGTACATTACATTTATGCCAGTAACTTGTATGATTTATTAGAAACCACAAAATTCTCAAAGTTCATTTATTAATAAAGGGAAATATTGAGTTTATGCACGCAAAATATGCTTCAATGCCTTAATTTATAAGAAAAATAACGAATTTTATTTGTTCACATGAGAATACGTAAGAAGACCAGCTGAGTTTGACTAATAAATAAGTATGAGGATAAAAGAAGACTTAAAAAGAAGAGGAACCAAAAAATTCACTTGTGTGTGAAGTAAAGTAATCCGAAACAGGTAGACACAGTCGTAAAATGAGTTGAGAAATAAACTAAAAATTCTCATAACACAATGACTTACATTTTTAACGAATAAATCCTTGTGCAATTGCTGTATTTTCTCTATTGACTCACTGGATGTTATTGCTGCACTTTTATAAATATTTTTTTTATCTTTTGCACTTCTGTTTATTTATTATTTTCACTTTCGCACTGATTCATATTTCTTGATTATTTTTTCTCTCACACAACATTAAAGTGCAGCATAAATGAAGGAAGATGCAACATAATAATCAACTGACTTAACCGCAAATATTTTGATTTACTTTTAATCAATTTCTTCACTTAAATTTACAATATTTTAATATTTTTCTCACTAGACAGCACTATTTTCATGTAAATTCGAGCAATTGATAATTAACAAATAGATACTAATGATAATTTGCGATCAAAAACTTAATGGAACCACTTCCGATGGAATTCACGAAACAACTGTTGAGAAAAAATTTATTTATAAATTTGCTGAATGAAAAAAGCTCTCTCAGAGAGAAATTTTGAGAGAGAGCTTTTCTCTCACAATCAGAGGGCGCTTTTGTCAATGTTTACTATGACTATTTGAATATTTTATAAACACTTGTTGTTGATTTAAGATTCAACGACACTTGTATCTTCTAGTTGCTAATGTTTTAAGCAGTTTAAGCTCCTTTATTCCAGTTTTAAAAATAATAAAAATACAACAACATTCAAAATTAAAATTTTCGTTTAAAAAGCTTCAATAAAATTATAATTTAGGTTTAATAAAGTCCATATTCCATGTCTTATAAATATTCCTCCAAAAATTCATTCTATCACCGTTTACATTCCTTTCCATCTTTGATTCCTCGTCAATTACCAAATAATCAAAATCAACAGTCTTCGAATTGGGATCAGAAAATTGAACTGGATTCCAAACAGTTTCTAATGGATTATCAAAAGCTGGGGTGGGATTTTGATATTTTGCAAAATTCGTCCATAACTTGCACATTGTTGATCGCATCCTTGCAGCAGGCGACTTCTCACACAAGTCTAAGACAAAGTTTTTCTGTCTAAAAATAGAATCAAAGAAATTATTAGATTTAAGTTCCTTCTAAATTTGTAATTTACGTATTGACATTTACCCAAATAAATAAAATAAATCATCAACATGCGAGGCACCCTTATATTTGTTCATACGTAAAATTTGCTTGAATAAATTCAAAGGTCCATCATATCGAAATTCATAAAGATATTGTTTACTATTATGCTGATAACGAGCATGCAGCTCATTCGACATCGTTTGAGCAGTCAGAAAATGAAGGTCAGTCATAAGATCAAAATGATTGTCAAGAGTATCCTTTCCAACATCTTTATCACCAAAGTAAAATTTCTTAATTATATTTCCAAGTTCCAAAGCCAGAGGATTGTTTGGATCAATATTGACAGACAATGGCACCATCCTAACTGGATCTTTATTAAAGCTTTCTAAAACTTTGAGCATGTATGCAGTTTGGATCATGCCTTCTTTGTTATTGGTACCGAAAATTATTGGAATTTGGATGTCTTCCTGTTTAATTAGTTCAACTGGTGATTTTGACATGAAGGCATCATCTGATGGCAACTCTATTGATGGTTTGAATACAAAATTTAAGTTTCGTCTTTGTTCATCACGTTCACCAGACCTCCAGGAATGATTTAATAAGTTTTCTAAAGGCGCCGACATCAATGTTTTGTAGACTTGCTGATCATTTTCAACATTTGAGCATCCTAATAATTTTGCCAGATTCTTCGTTTTCTGAAGTGGATTTCTTTGAATACCCCAATCTACTAAGGCTGTTCCACTTTGGCAAATTGCACTTCTAATGAGTTTTCTAGATCTCGGATTGAGAACTTGAAAGTGAACACTTGTTGCTCCAGCACTTTCTCCAAACAAGCAAATATTATCAGGATCACCATTAAATTGTGAGATATTCTCGTGTACCCATTCTAGTGCCAATTGCTGATCCTTTAGTCCAGCATTTCCAGATATGCCCATACTTGGCAGTGATAAGAAACCTAATACATGAAGTCGGTAATTTACTGTAACTAATATAACATCCTCCATCAATAAATATTCTGGTGAATACCAGTGCATCGATCCACTTCCGGAACTGAATCCTCCTCTGAAAACAAGACATTACAATCACAGATATCAAAAGGATGATAAAAATTACCCATGAAGGAAAACCATAACAGCCAATTTTGATGAATTCGTTGATTCTGGTACATACACATTCAGATAAAGACAATCTTCTGATCCAACGAATTCTCCTGAATATGTTGATTTATGGAAGCACTCATTGCCTTCTTCAGTGCAATCAATTTCTTGTTTATCAAATTTAAGAAGTTTTTGCGGTGACTTAAATCGCAATTCACTAATCGGCTTCTTAGCATAAGGAATTCCAGAAAATCTTAAGTAATTTCGACCATTTGGCAACGTTTCCTTGCATCCTTGAACTATTCCTTGAAGTACTTTCACACTTAACCCTCGCATTTTTAATAATTTTAATGAAAAATTATAAAATTGTCTAGCTGGAAGTTTTGTACTTTGCTCACTGATATGATCAGCTGTTTCTGTTTCATTTCAAATGTATTTCAATGGCAAGTGAGAACCAAAGTTGAGTGACATGAGAGAGAGTTAGGCGAATTGTTTGTAAACAAAACTGTCTTCTTCTTAACTAAGGCAGGCTATAAATTGAGAACATCACTTTTAAGAGAGGATTGATCTTGTCAAAATATTTTATTTTCTCTCAACCAATTAAGCTATAATATCAAATTAAATAATACCTCAACAAATAATTAATTGACCTAATAATCTACAATTTTTCTAAATATCAAGCTTTTAAAAATAAGGATTAAGAAATGATCCATTATATTTTTCATATACTTTAGTCCAGAATTGAACTCTGTCTTGATGAATGTTCTTAATCATGTGAGGATTGTCTGATAATATCATGTATTTCAAGTCTTCATCATTAGGGTTATTTGGATCCCATAAAATATCCAGTGGATTGTTATCCTTTGGAGTTGGATTTCCATATTTAGCAAAATTGGTCCAGAGCTTGCACATTCGTTCCCTCATTTTATATTCGCGTGAATTCTCGCTTACAGGTACGTCGATAATTTGATGTCTATAAATAATTCATGAAATTGGTACTGGATATTCTTAAACATTGCATTAATAATTTACCTAAACAGATACGACAAGTCATCAAAATGACATGTTCCTTTGTACTCAGTCATCTTTAGCACTTTCTTCAAGAAATTTAATCTTCCATCAAAGTCAAATTCATAAAGGTACTGATTAATATCTGGATGATGAATTTTGTTGAGTTTTGCATGCATAGTTTGTGGTATGACAAAATAATTGTCTGATTTTAAGGTAATGAACTCTTGCATTTTTTCATCACTTACACCTTCATCCCCGAAATAAAATTGGCTAATATTATCACCTAAAACCTTTGCCTCATCACTCATTGGATCTATATTTACTGTGAACGGAATCATTCTGACTTTATCGTCATCAAAAGCTCTAAGATTTCTTCTAAAGAAGTTGGTCATTGTCATTCCATCACCGCTTGTAAAACCATACATCATTGGAATCTTAATCTGACCAGCCTGACTTTTGATTAACTCTAATGGCGGTTTTGTCATGAATGCATCATCACTTTCTTCCTCTACAACAGCTTTGAACACAAATGGAAGTCCTCGTCTGACATCATCTGGATTTTTAATTTTCAGCATATTACTCCAGAACGAAGCAGCCTTCGCATTCATTAATGCCTCGTAAATATCTTTGTCGCTATCACTTTTAGCACCTGAAAATTTCCCTAACATTCTTGCTGCCTTCACTCCATCTTTTTGAAATAGCCATGGATCAACTGCTGTCCCACTTTGACATATAGCACTTTTTATATATTTTCGTGATTTTGGATTCAATGTATGTAGATAAACACATGATGCTCCTGCACTCTCGCCAAATAAGCAAATGTTCTCTGGATCACCATTGAAATGTGAGATATTCTCATAAACCCATTCTAGTGCCAACTGTTGATCCTTCAGTCCAGAGTTTCCAGATATACCCATACTGGGAAATGATAAAAATCCAAATGCATGAAGTCGATAGTTTACTGTGACGACAATCACGTCTTCCATAAGTAAATATTCTGGCGAGTAGCTGTTTTGACATTTTATACATCAAAATCAATATGAATCTAACTTTAACTAATTACTTACAAATCAGCGCTATTCGAGTCAAATGCAAGGCCTCCTCCATGAATATAAACTACAAAAAATCATAAGTTTATTTAATGCGAACCTAAACTTCATCCTACTTACCCATTACTGGAAGTTTGTGAGGAGGATCTGCTGGTGCATACACATTAACATGAAGACAATCCTCAGATCCAACTATTTTTTTGGTAACAGTTGACTTGTGAACGCAAGGATCACCTTCTCTTGTACAATCCAGCACATTTGAGTCAAATTTCAATAATTTTTCAGGTGATTTAAAACGAAGTTGACCTTTTGGACTCTGTGCGTAGGAAATACCAGAAAATCTATAAAAACTTCTCCCATTTGGAAGCTTTTCTCTGACTCCTTTAATTGTTCCTTGATTTATCTTTAATTTAACTTTTGGATATGCAAATAATAATGCATCTTTAACAGATCTTTTAACTTTTGCAATTGCAAATTGCTTCAACATTTTTCTATTTTACGCACACAAATATTGTGTTTCACATTCCGCACGTGAGAGAAATCCCAGAGAATTCTCTCTCTTTGTTGAGCAAGCGATCGTGAGAGAATTGTGAATAAGGAAAGCTTCTTTTAAACATTTATTTGGTTATTGCACAACATTTGTTGTTTAGAACTTTCAGATTTCAAAGCCGACTTCGATGAAAATTGTAAATATTAATAATAACAAGGAAGTATATCAAGTAGATTAAGTATGCCATACAAATTGCAACTTTAATTGAGTCAATATTGAAGTATAATCTTAGCAACACATGCACTTATAGACTTATTGTTGCCAATAGTAAACATCTGACGCAAATATCGAAATCAGAAAGATGTGAAAATTTTGATAAAGATCAACTCAATGGTCGCTTAATAATAAAGAGAAACCAGGTGTTTTCAAAAACTGTTTTGGTGACAAGCGAAAATAATTTTGAAAAGTAATTTTGCGATAAAACAAATCACGATAAGCTAGGCTATAAAACTCGACCAAAATCAATTAGTGTTAAGTAAGGATTTAGAACTTGAAGAATGGCACGTGAATCATCCTTGAAGCGTTCCATTAGTTACCAGGTTTTGAAGGTTGTTCTTTGCTTTTAACAAGAGAGTCACCGTTCTGTCAGGGCAACTTTCTGTCTTTCAGTTAATTCTGTGACTTAGCGAATATGTTGTTCAGAGTCGGTTGCAATGTTATCAACATTAAGCTGTGTCGCTCGAGGTTGTGCAGCTTTATCTCATAACAATCCCTTTCTTGAATTCGATTGCCTATCACTGTGCTCAAGAATATAACAAAATAAATCCAAGCCATTACATTGTAACAATCATTTAGATGCTTTATCTTGTTTTTATTCTACTTGAGTAGTGATAGCCAAGAGCTTTGATACTTTAATTCCAAATTGTAAGACTTGAATTACTTTTCAATGAAAGTGTACTTGTACCTAATTGTTCTTTCAGAACATACAGTCATACTCATAATTCTACAAAAGTAAAGTTCACAATAACAAGGAACATCCATTTTGTCAAAGTACCTAATCCATACCTTTCCAAATTAATCACTTCCTTCCAAAAGGTCGAACTTCAATTAAAGGAACAAAAAAAGTAAATAAAAACAAAATGATTGGGACTTCCTTATCAAAGTCCAATATTTTTGTCAATGAATTACTGTTATCGTGACGAATGTCTACGAGATTTTCTGTTGATATCATAAAAATGACTAAAGTGCAAAGAATAAAAAGTCACGGAACGTGTTCTTAGCTTAACTTATTTATTATTTCACAAGTTTTAAAATTATTTCACATAAATTAAGTATATTAAGGACAAATAGGATTTAGGAACGAGCCATTGAACTCCTCTAAGATCTCCTTCCAAAATTTAATTCTGTCTGAGTGAATGTTTTTAGCCATTCGTGGATTATCGTCTAAGATCATATACTTTAAGTCTTTATCAGTTGACTTAACGGGCTCCCAAGCCGTCGGTAGAGGATTATTAGTCTTAGGTGTTGGATTTTTGTACTTAGCAAAATTGGTCCACATTTTACACATCCTGTCACGCATTTTGTGTTCACGTGAATCCTTTCTTATGGACACGTCGATGATTTGATGCCTGAATAGATATGACATATCGTCAAAATGGCATGCGCCCTTATATTTCTTCATCCTTAAAGCTCTCTTTAAGAAATTAAGTTCTCCATCAAAGTCGAATTCATAAAGGAACTGATTCATACCTGGATTGTGTATTTTATTAAGGTTTGCAGCAATTGTTTGTGTAACAAAAAAGTATGAATCAGAATTGAGATCTAAAAATGGCTGCATTGTTTCTTCACAAGCTCCTTTGCTGCCCATATAGAATTTACTGATCCTATCACCTAATGCTTGTGCTTCTTTAGTTGACGGATCGACATTCACAAAAAATGGAACTAAACGTACTGTATCTTCTTTATATAATTTGAGATTTTTTCGGAAATAATTAGTCATCGTCATACCGTCCGCACTATTATTTCCAATTATCATTGGGAAATTAATCTGTCCATTTTGACCTTTAATCAGTTCTAAAGGTGATTTAGTCATGAAAGCATCATCACTTTCCTGCTCTACAATTGGTTTAAATGTGAACGGTATTGATCGTCTATATTCGTCAGGTGTTCGTACTTTAATGGCAAGATCGTATAAACTTTGAGTTGATGATGACATTAATGCTTCATAAATATCTTTATCGCTAGTTCCTTTGGCACCAACGCGTTTTGCAAGCATTTTTGTCTTTCCTACTCCATCTCTTTGATACAGCCAAGTGTCTAATGCTGTTCCGCTGTTGCAAATGGCACTGCTGATGAATCTACGTGACTTTGGATTCAATGTATGTAGATAGACACTTGCTGCTCCAGCACTTTCACCAAATAAGCAAATGTTGTCTGGATCTCCATTAAAATGTGCGATATTCTCATAAACCCATTCTAGTGCCATTTGTTGATCCTTTAACCCTGCATTTCCTGATATACCCATACTTGGAAGTGATAAAAAGCCTAAAGTATGAAGACGATAGTTGACTGTGACTACTATGACATCCTCAGCTAGTAAATATTCTGGGGAGTAGCTGTTAGGACAATTTTCAATTAACAAGCTGCTTAATCTCAAAACAATTATTAAACTTACAAGTCAACACTATTCGAGTCAAGCATGAAGCCTCCGCCATGGACAAAAACTGTGGAAGAGATTTTCTGATAAATTTAAGGCACAAGAATTTTTAGTTAAAATTTTCTCACCAATAACTGGAAGTTTTCTATATTTTGCATCCGCTGGGGCATATACATTTAAATTTAAGCAGTTTTCGGATCCAATATAATTTCTAGTCACTATCGATTGATGAAAGCATGCACTGCCTTCCCTTGTACAATCCAGAACATCTTTATCGAATTTTAATAATTTTTCAGGTGCTTTAAACCTTAATTTGCCTTCGGGGCACTTTGCATAAGGAATGCCTGAAAATCGGAAGAAGCTTTTTCCATTGGCTAAGTTCTCTCTGATTCCTTTAACAGTTCCTTGATTTACTGTCACTTGAACTTTTTGATGTGTGAACATAAGGGAATCTTTGATGGATCTCCTTACTTTAGCTCTTATTATTTGTTGCAACATTTTCAATCAAGTTTCAATAATAAACTGTTGAATTTTGGTAGGCGTTCTTTGATATTTATACTCTTTCTCTACATATCTTAATCCTTTTCCACGTGCTTAGTTTAACCGTCATTTTCATTTCAAATTTTTACACTCTTAAAAATTCATGGATTTACAGTGTAAAAATTTTGTTTGTAAACAAAAATAACAAAGAATTTTAAATTAATTAAATTATGGCAGAGCCAGACGACTCATGGGATCAAATTGACTGGGATCAGAAAATAGATGTTGAGCAGCATGAAAAGGAACAGAAGAATACACCAGTCGTAGCTAGTGCCAATTTTAAACTTAATTTTGACGAAGACAATGAAAATTATTATGAAATTAATCAAATGCGGAAGAAACAGGAAGTGGCATCCAAAAGGTCAAACAGAAAGCACAAATCTAGAGCAAATTACAAAGAAGAGCTGCCATATTCATTCAAGGAGTTGGTGAAAATTAGGTCAGAAGATCAGTTCCAAAATGTCATTTTTGAGATTTTTGGAAATTTCGGCAAATTTATTTTAACTCATGAACAAGACTTGAGCGATGAATCTTTAATTGAACTGTTTAAAATTGATGTGATGTTACTAGAAGTTCCATTTATGTATCATAATAAGTTATTACTCGAACGAATATCAAAGATTGAATCATTCTGGATGCAAACAATACAGCTTATTGAGCAATTTTTTGAGTCTAAATGGAAGGATCCAAAATATCTGCTGCTGATTGACATGAAAGGATTATTTGAGAATATAGAATCACTAATGTTCTTCATGATTGTACAAAATTTAATGAAGGATGAACTTGAGAGGATTTTTGGACTTTTATTGACGACAATCAACAAGTATGCAGATCGTGAATACTTTAGTGTGAAGAAGTTGCAGCAAATACTTAAAGTGTACAATGGACTCTCTAATAATTTGGACATGTTTGAGGTAAAAACTGTCTTTCTTGATTTAATTAGCTTTAACTTAATCCTAACAATATTTTTAGATAATTCCATCAATCCACGACCTCAAAAACTATCCAGAGAATCTTGACAAGAACATAGTTCACGGCGAATATCCCGATGTGATTAGTTACTTAAAAGTTCAATTACCTCTTCTAAAAGAAGATTTTATGTGCAAATTACGAAGTGGATTTGATCACTTGAAAAACATTGTAAACATTGACCGAGTGATAAGAACTCATGACGCTACAATATTCCCGAATGTACAAATTAAAATTGAGTGGCACAAGTTATGGAATATGAACTGTCCGATAATATTGGCTCAGTTAAATTATCATGCAAATTTCTTCAATGGACAAATACTTTGTTTCACATCCAGTCAAAAATGTGAAGATTTGGTCGTCGCGACTGTTTTAAAATGTGGAAACATCGAATCAATCGATCAGATGAAGTCTGTCGTTATTGAGATTAAGAAAACTGAGAATATTGAGGATATATTTGAGAAAGAATTCTTCATGGTTGAGCCAAAATCATTTTTTGATCCATATTATCAAGTCTTTGGTGTCCTTAAGAGTTTAAATGAGCACAACTTTCCATTCAGAAGTAGGATATTAGATATGAATCGGGAATATCATTTTCCAAACTACGATCATCCAGATTATTACGACTATAAAAATTATTCCTTAAGAGTTGATAAAATTGACGATTGGATTAAGTGCGATTTAGGATTAGAGAGCATGCAAGTTGATGCTGTGTATAGAGGAATTAGTAATGACTTTTCTGTACTTGTTGGACCACCTGGAAGTGGTAAAACCTTCATTGGATTACAACTTTTGGATATCCTGCTTAAAAACACTGACGAGAAGATTCTCATTCTTACACAAACCAATAATGCACTGGACAAGTTCCTGATTGGATGTCTGCAGTTTACTGATAAAATTGCAAGACTTGGAGGACAGTGCAAAAATGAAACAATTGAACCGTACATTGCTTCCACAAACGTTCCTTATGAATCGAGAAGCTACTTGAAGAAATTACAGGCACAACAAGGTGACACAGTCACGGATTTAATGGAAGCAAATGAAGATTTGGCAAAAGTCTTTCAACAAATTTCCTTGCATTATCGATTAAGTGAGGAAATAAATCAACTAAATAGCTATTGCAATATAAAAGAGAAGAGAGTTTATGGAATGACTACAAGCTATGCTGCTCATAATGGTGCAATCAACAAATTACTTAAACCTGGAATCGTGATTATTGAAGAAGCTTCAGAAATTCTTGAAAGCCACATATTAGCATCATTGACAAAGGAAACTAAGCATGTCATCATGATTGGTGATCATCATCAACTTCGTCCACAAACTAATAGCTATAATCTACAGAGAAATTTTGACTTTAATATCTCATTATTTGAGAGACTAATCTTCAATAAATATTCATATGTATCACTGGATGTACAAAGAAGAATGAGACCTGAATTTTGTGACTTAGTGAGAGAAACAATCTATAAAGATCTAAAGGATGGACCAAATGTGAAAAGTTATCCGAATGTTAAAGGTATGAGTAAAAATTTCTTCGTCCTCAACCACGATTTTCCAGAATCAATAAGCGAGACATCAAAGGAGAATCCCTTCGAAGTAGATTTTATCAGCAACTTGTATCAAAAGCTTCTTGATTTCGGGAATGATTCAAGTGAAATTGTCATTCTCACGCCTTATGCAGCACAAGCTAAGAAATTTAAGCTGAAATTAAGGGAACTATCACTACCTCGAGTCAGAGTAGCAATACTTGATGCTTATCAAGGTGAAGAATCTAACATCATCCTTCTGTCTCTAGTACGAAGCAACAAAACTAATGACATCGGCTTTCTAGCTATGGAAAACAGGATTAGTGTAATATTGTCACGAGCTAAACTCGGATTTTACATCTGTGGAAACATCAAATGCTTTGCAAATTCATCGAGAGTATGGAGGAAGATTAAGGACATTTTCATAAGACATAAAGTAATTGAAAATTCAATTCCTCGAGATTTTGGCATATAAATAAAATTTTATTTCTTGGTTTTCTTATCAAGACATTCAAGTTCTGTATTATTTTCATCACAGTCTTCTTTGGCATTATTTGGATTGTTCCATTTTCTTTGATTTGAGTCTGCAAATATGACATAAATAATTCCACTCAATATAAGTAGAACGGCTGATATCAGGAAGACATATTTCCAACTTTCAGTGGTTTGATTTTGGTACGTAAAATATGACACAATTATCGGGGATATAAATCCAGGAATGGCACATACCATGTTGATTATTCCAAGTAGTATTCCAGCATATCTTGGTGAAATATCTATCACAGCTGCTAATGGACCTGAACTAACAGCACCGTGACATGCAGTTGCTATTATCATACAGATGCAAGCAAATAAGGCATTACAGCCTGAAAATGCTAATAAAAGTACAAAAATTCCATTTCCAATTGTACAAATTCCTGTTGCAAGTTTCCTGACTTGATTCCTTGTTAGATATTCCTTTTGCAGGAGATAGTCTAGAAATTGTCCAATAAAAATTGCTGCAAAACTTCGAAATAAATGTGGAATTCCAGAAACAAGTCCAATTTTTGTCGAGTCCCACTTGTGAACGAATCGGAAGTAAGAAGGTCCTTGAGTTAAAATTGTAAATAATCCCCAAATTCCACCAAATTGAGCAATTGTATTAATCCATAGACTAGAACATGTTAATATTTTTGTCCACGGTATCTTTCGTTTCTGTTCCTTACCCTGAAGCTGTATCGATGAACTTAAAGCTTCAAAAAGATATTTCTTTTCACTTTCTGTAATTCTTGGATGCTTTTCCGGAGAATCGTACACAAAATATTGCCAGCATATCCACCAAATCAGTCCGATCAATGAACAGAAATGAAATACATATTCCCAGCTGTAAGTCTTCATGATATATCCGAAAATTGGATAAAAGATTGCCACTCCAAACGATGAACCAAGATACGATGAGACAAATCTCCTACATGGACAGTAATTGGATATAGAAAATCAATAAAATAATAATTTTTGATATTTTATTTACCCCCGCTCATCAGCAGGTATCCATTGAGCAGACAAATGGTGCATCGAAGGCCAACACATTGAACAAATGATTCCTTGTAAAACTTTTAATCCGATTAATATTCGGTAGTCAATATAAGCAGCTATTGGCATCAATGATGATAATATGCATCCAACAAAATTAGCAACTCCGAAAATAAGTTTTGTGCCATATTTTGCTGCCAATACACCTGTTTTTAATTGAAATAAAGTATAAAATAATGAAATTTACGTAAAGTGTGCATCTCACCTCCTGGTAGCTGCAGAAGGAAATGGAAAGAAAAGAAGCTGCCCAAAATTTGTCCCTGTATCTTTTCATCCCAATTGAATCCATCTCGGTCGTAGTCGATCTGTTAGATATGGTTTTTAAGTCATTAAGATCCTTAATCATGTTTGTTTACATCCATAGCTGGAAGTCGACTCCAATTTCATATGAATTCGGTTCGAGTTTTTCATACAAAATCCGAGTCGACTTCGAGCTCCGCTCATATCTGCTTGAGGATGTGCATTATGCCGAATTCAAAATTTCGTCCATAATCAAACCTAATTTAAACAAATTTAAGGTTAAACTCCATAGTAAATATTAATCTAGCACTTGTGCTAACAGTATTTAACTTTAGACAGTTGTAGACAAAAAGGTGACATCGGTATTTAAAACGATAATTAAGCTTGAATTATTAAACATACGGACAGGAATTAACTGACGTCAACTATAGACTTCATTAAATATTTAAGGATTTTAAACTGTTAACTATTTATTTACAATCAGAGAATCAATAAAGTTCTCAAAATAAATGTTTTATGTCGAGTAGTTTATGTCCCGAGCAGCACAGTGCGAGAAATCGTAATTTTTGCAATAAAAATAGGTCGGAAACAGCCGTCACGGGTAACTTCTCGTCTTACCAATTTGTATTATCAATACAGTGACATAGCGGTGCCCTCCCAATCATGCTGTGCTGTTCGGGTGCCACATTCATACGCATGTATAAGACTTCATACCCAAAAAGTTTGATTAACACATTTCAACAATCTTTAAAATAAATATTGCACAAATCTCTCAAACAGAATATGATCCGGAAGAAATTGCGTGACATTATCTCAATTACCGATAAAAAATCCAATATTCTTCTTTCTAAAGATAGCCTTGTATGTTCATTTTCAATTAAGTCATTATTCAAATTCTTCGTATCATTAGTATAAACATCATTAGTATCTATACACTCAATTGAAACATTTGGAGTATTTGAAGGTTTTTTGTACACGGAGTCGAGCATATCAATTAATGCGATGTTCACATTTATACGGATCATGTAGTTTATGCTGAATCCAGTGAACACCAAAAACCACAAAATTGTTCGTTGCTTTACTTTCACATCGTCTGTTTTTGGGGTTGATAGAATTTATAGAATTAGGTATTAAGTTGCTGTTGATGACCGCCGAGTGGACAGCTTGACATTATGTCCAGTTTGTAACTAGACCTTTAGCCGACTAATGACATATTCTCCGGAAGTTGGTTTGAAATATGTCATTAGTCGACCGTAGGTCCAGTTCATCGTGTCAAGCTGTCCACTCGGTACCAATAATACATTACCATCCTTTCGGACATTTTCAGCCATCAGGAATTAATTTTTTTATTTAATAAATAATCTCATCAACAGAGAATAAAAAAATCTATGTCTTGCCACTCTAAAATAGAACTTATTAATGAAGTGATCTTATTTGCGCTCTCATCACATCTGAGTAGCTATCAATTTTTTACGTTCAATACAAAAATAACGAAGAGACAAGTGGTTCATTGTTGTTGTTGATGAAGCTTCATTTGAATTTTACTACACACCATTATCTATCCGTACTGAGAGAATTTCATACATTTTTATTACGTCTGTATGTTTGTTGCCTGTATTTAAAATTAATACGCTAATTAATTTATAGGACATACTTATGTGATCACGTTATAAGGGTTGATGCTTTTTCCTTGTTAACGATTTAATCGCGTTTGTCTATGGCTTTCAAAAATTTATGGCTCTAAATGCTGTGTATGTTGTAAATCAAAACCGGTTGTGTAATTTTAGATTTTAATTATCACACAATATCTAACTTAGATAGGAAACATAAGACTTTTTATGGATATGACTTCATAGAAGATTTGTGGATGAATTAGGAATCACTAAGGTTGAATAAAATCATTTTAAAAACAAAACAATCTAATTTTGCAAGGTGATAACAACATTATTATAACGTTTATTTGAAATTTGAATAATATTTATAGTACATAGTTGAAAACCCCTTTTACTGTAAAATATTCAGTCTGTATTTGAACTTCGAAGAGTAAACATTTCATTTATTTACAAATCCGCAAGGAAATAGTCTTTAATTAAATAGCATTTACCAAAATTGTAAGAATCATTAATTCTTAACAATCATAAGACTTTAATCAATAATTTCCAAGAGATTATTTAATTCAAAAGATTTGAAAATTAAAATGCAATTTTAATCTTTGTTTTCTAAAATTTTAAGAATATTTCTACGCTTTCTATGTTCAGAACATTAAAAACTCTCTAAAATTCACAATTAAACTACAAAATTCTACCTTTTTCTTACAACAATTATAATCACAGACTAAACATTGAATTTTTTTTTGTTGTTTCATTAAAGACAACGAAAAGCCTACCCTACATTATTTGCTTTTCCTATCTTTAGTACTTTGTGTCTTTATCAAGACTGATAAGAGCCGCAAGATTTACGAACCATAAAATTTGATTTGCTTTTTAATAATCAGCCGTCAAAATAACAATTTAATTCTATTTACATTGATGATTATAGAAATATTTATTCTTATCATGTGTGACAGTGACACTGTAATTAGTTGAAAGTTGATTAGGGGGTTAATTAGAAATTAATTGGCGCCAATTTTGCTAAGTGATCTTTTTAATTTTAGTAATGTATTATTAAAGTGGAACTGAAATTCAATTAAACAGAACTTAGCGTGCTTTGTTTATCTTATTGAAATATACTGTTAAGTTCATTAATATGTTAGCAGTAAAGACTTAACGCTTTAGCAGTTAACTGTTTAATCCAAATCGAGTAGAACCGCAATCCATCCATAAGTAGATTTAAGTCCTTAATGTCTTGTTTACTTTCCGACACAATTTGTCATCGTCGCTAAGCCGTCATCAAAGCTCCTAATTAGATTATTGACTTTAAAATCACATTTGAACACAAAAAATGTAGTTTCCTTTTCAAATAATCGATTAATGTAAATGCGCCATCAAATGTCGCATGACTAGGCATGTGTATGATAAATTACGTCATGTCTACCAATTACATGTAAGTAAATTTGAATTAACATCATAAACATAATTAAATTGCTGACCCCCAGGAGTCTATAATTAAAAACAAACTTGACTGCAAGTTGACATAACGAGTGTCATGAAACATGCACTAACCACCAAACAGAAGGGATTTCCCCGAAACTAAATAAGAATACTAACAGAATTTTTGTATACAATGTAGTCTAATTATGCATCCTTTACCGCTATCATCTGACCTTCTCAATGTTTTATGAATAAATATACGCTGATTCATATTTTATACACAATAAATTAAAGTAAATTCAAATGAATTAGCTACTGTTTGTTTGTAAAGGCACATGTAGAACAGCTTAATGGTTTTGTTACACATAAAGGTTAATCCATCAGACACTCACTCACAAAACCACCGTAAAAAGTTCATTATAATGAAAGTTTAAGTTCGATAATTTTATTGATTTTGTTGTTGCTTCACATATCCAATCCATCCGCGTATGTCGGTCATCATTATGGTACCAATAATGAGTGTTTAAATTACGAAAAACAATTGCACATAATTTGATTGTGAAATTTATTTTTAGTAAGTCTGTACTTGTGTGATACATAAAAGCACATGATCAATCGAAGCTTTCACATTTAAAAAATAACAAAAATACGTTAGGATTAAAATCATTTAATGGAAATTAATAATTCTATTTAATTTAATTTCGCTGTTCATTGGTATGACTATGCACGTTTATCGCCCAAAACTATCTATAAATTGTAATGCGTCATAAACATCGTATGATAAAAAAGTAATTGTTTGTTTTAATTATTATAAAGTGTGGTGAAATCCATTGGGAGTTGTCAATGTAATATTTTTGTAGCTGTTTATTATTAATTGTCTGTTTTAGGCCTTTTGGATTACCTTTATGAAATGCGTTTTTGGTGGAATGTTGCGCGTTTGATGTCAAAATAGTTTCAGGTACTGGAGATAATTCTGAAATTATTTCACATAAGTTGAACGTGGATTCTTGATTAATGATTTAATTTGGTTCTGAAAGAGCTTTTTGATGAAATTAAAATGAGAAAGTTACGAGAGATTTTACTGGAACGGACCTGAATATATTGTGTTCTAATGAATAACTGGAACGAGAGCTAACATGAACACTGATCCTAAGATATTAATAGGGGTTGTTAGTCAACTGCTGCACACATAACTGATTTGAGAATAATATGCAACTCTCTATATAATGATTGTAGAGATCGGTCTCTTGTGGGAAGTTGGAACTCGAGCAAACGTGCTGCCAAAAGAGTGATACAGCTTTCCAGTATGCTTAAGCCACTTGGCCATAAAGGCCTAACTCTCGCACTGGTTGATTCACAAGATATAACGCTCGATTCCCTTCGAGTCGATCTTTCTGTCGCATTCAAATTTTGTCGTTTGGTTTAAGAATTCAAAATTAAAGGAATTCATCATATGGCTTCTCATAATACAGTCAAACATGTACCTTATCTGGTTTAAGACGATTGAAAGGGTTACAGTACCTTATTATTACCTAAACTTTACAAGATACAACTGCAAACTTACAACTCCAATTACTACTAAAAGTTGTTAAAATCCATTGATTTATTTCTATAAGAAGCAAGTGCAATTGCAATTATTGATTTCTGCATAGCTTACTATTTTCACAATGCTTGAAATCAGCCTGTCTGTAATTTTAATAAATTTTCAAATATTCAATTCAAAACAAAGCCAACAAATCAGACATGAATAATGCGATGACGATTGAGGATAAAGAAAATTTAGTTATTAGGCATCGTCTCGTCATATCCATTAGCTTGGGAAATACCAATGTCGTTGGCTCTTTCTTCTTATCATTAAATCTAGAACATGCATTTACTTACAGCAAATTTTCAAAACCATAGAAAATGCACGAAATCAACAAACTTTCTTCATGGCTGTAAACTAATTTTCACAGTCAGATTAAAAGCAAAATCGCTGTCGTGAATGTAATAATAAAAATTTAATGCTTTCATTTTTTTAATTTACTTTATTAATTTCCTACAAAAAAATAATAATTTTTTTTTAAATATGAAATTCATAAAAAGTTTTCATACTGCTTAGTAGAATCGACTATTTTTAAGAGTCTTTTTTTTAAAAAAAAATGAGATTAAGAATAAAGGATTTTTTTTTTCGATTTAATCTAAATTAAGTTATTATCAAAGAAGATGGATTTTTTTGGATTTGAGGTTAGGATCGGAGCTCGGAGTTGACTTTAAGCTATCAAAACTCGCTAGAGTTCGTTTAAAACTGCAGAAACTATAAGATATAGACGAAAACTGCAGATCTGCGCATCTAAAACGCAGGACGTGACCGAACCTTAAAACTAACCTATGAAAGGGGTATTTGTCATATCTATCTGCTGGATTATCCACAATTATCTCTTTTAAAGAATCATGGCTCACCTTGCTCGTGAGCCACGACCGAAACCACACTCGACATGCGGTTCATGCCATGTTGAGGACACATAGGTTGCTCAACATTGACCTAACCTCAAAATCCAAAAAGACCCATCCACCCTAGTCATTATTTTTGAAATAATAATATAAAAAACAATTATTTTTCGATTTTCTTTTAAACTAAGATTAGCAAGTTGATGATGATGAACGATCAATAGTTTTGATTTCTAACAAATGAGGATAAGTTTCAACAATATTAAGTAATATAGTATCAATGTAACGTTTGAGTCGTCGACACTCGTCATCTTTCTCTTGTAGTGCTTCTTGCAGCTGTAAATGTAATAAGAAAATAGATATGAAAATCATAAGTAAAGAAAGAGATTGTGCACATAGATAATTTTGCAAAATAGTTTATGTATGAGTGAATTAGTTAATTAACTTTACTATATTTTTTCCATAATGAAAAATTGTGGTTAATCGATTAGTGTACACGAGGAGGAGGAGATCCAACACCAGAAAAATGCACAAAATAAAATTGCACACAAAAAACTGTGATTACCTGAGTCAATGAATTCAAAAGTGCATCATCCTGATATTTCACCAAGCAATTTAAGTATATGGACAAAAACATATGTTTAATGACGAGGAAATTAGCAATAAATTAAACTATCTAATGATTAATGAATATAAATTAAATCTCACCTGATTTTGCCCCATTTCCTTCAGCTCATCAGCCAAGTTTGATGTTCCGCCATTTAATAGATTTCTTCCTTCTTCAATATTTCTGTTTAACAGCATTGCTTGCAATTCCTCATTCGTTTCTTGCAATTGTCGATTCTCAATCTTCAACTTTTCAAGTTCATTCTGTAGTTCTTCAACTTTAAATGGCTCTGATGAAGCATTTGACTCAAGTGATAGTGACGATGCCGAAATATTGTGAAAATTCGATCGTCTTGTCATGCTGGACATGACATTTTGTGTATCATTACGAATTCTCTCAATTTCCTTATGTAACTCCATTATAAGCTGCTCCGATTGATTTTTCTCATTCAACAGTCTCTTTTCATGTACACGTGCTTCCGCCAAATTCTCTTGAGCGATTGATAAGTTGTAACGCGCTGTATCCAAGTTTTCAGCATGTTGCTTATCGCATTGAGATCTAAGACGATTATTTTCTTCTCTTAATGCATTATGTTCCGATTCTAAATTCTTTATACGAATTTCATAATTTTCTTTCTTTAATTCCGTTTCTCGTTCCATTCGTGTATGTAAGTCACGATAACGTTTCTGCTCATCACTCAATCTGTCTTCATATCTCAGTTCTGTTTCTCTCAATTGCTCTTCTAACATATGATATTTTGCTTGTAAAACAGCATAATCAGTTTTGGCACGTGAATGTTTATCTTCTGAATTCATTTGTGTATCAGTTAAATTCGTGACTTGTCTCTGCAATAACTCAAGTTTATGATTTAAATCTTGTACGTCTTCTAAACTAACATCACTGTACATATCCTCTGTCGTATCACAATTTGAACTACGACCTGATGAATTAAATGATGATGAACGGTAAAGGTGGCTAAAAAGAGCATAAATATGCAACAATCATGTTAATGCTTTTGGCTATTGTTATACAGAGTCGAAATAAAAAATATCACAATCACATGACATGCCTCAACGACAAACGAATGACTGAATACTGTATATGAATAGAAAGAGTCTGAAATTTTTTTATTGGAATGACAAACGGACATACACAAGAGATTTTTATTGTTTTTCCACCATTCAACAACAAAAAAAATTTCTGCTTTTGTCCACAATCTCGTATGAATCAACAAGACCTCATCAGTATGCGAAATAATAACATGTGAAGTCATTCACCGTCACGAGCCCGAGCAATATTTTATGAATCTAGTCAAATCTTTATTGTTTGGATGAGTATCACTTGAAACATATTTTTAAATATCTTCTGGGAAAAATCTAAAGTATAAAGGAATGAATGGATTGCTTAAATACCTCAACTACTTTTGTCTGGTGAAGATTGCTTAAAATTGCTTTAAATATTTTTAATAGTTTGGGATATTTCTATAGAATTTATGGACATGGAAGTTGGCTGGGGTAATAGAAGTTCATTCTTAGTAATTTATGTCCAATAGAACTGACAAAATAGATGGAAATCGGGTAATAAACTTCAGATCATTGAGATCCAGAGCTGCGCTAGAGCGATTCATAGCTAATAATTGATAAATGATTGAGGGTGCGTCAGACTCCCGCCATCAGTAGAACTACAGTGCATAGTGAGATCAGAACCACTCCTTTGATGACATTACTGTCTGTTGTCTATAAAATAAGGGTATGAGTCGCATTTGCACTGCATATGATTCGAAAAATGACATTTGAACAATTTATCTTGCAGAGTCTGGAACTCATGACTGCAGAAACGGTATTGCAATATTTAGATACAGATGTACTAAACCATTCGACCATCAAATCACTTCGACTCACTTCAAAGTGCAATAATCAAGTCGCAAAACAAAAATTTCAGTCAAAAGTCTGTCACTCGGGCACGAAATGAAGCAAAAAATATGTAAATATGAATTTCACTACTTACTTTGCTAAGGCATTTGATGACATCGGTAGCGGACGTTTCATACTGTGTTAAAGAAATGCAACAATAAAAAGAGATTATTCATATTTTGTAAAAAAAAATGTGAAATTGAATGCGAAATGAAAGAATAAATCCAATTATTTTATTTTGTTCCGTAATTACGATATTGGATGGAAGTTCACATTTTATAATCCAAAGAAATGAAAAGTGAATTAAGAGAAAATTTAGTTGACTGGCAAGGTTAGGTTGGATATTATAATTATTTGGTCAGTGATACACATAAAATTAGATATGACTACAAAAATTTCTCCTCTATATCTTATTTATTCGCGTCAATTGTGTCACGAATGGATCGTGCTTTATAATTTTGTAGCTTTTTCTTTGCATTCATCATCATCATAATAAACAGATGTGTATATAATACTAATAATAATCGACATGAAAGTGACTCTTTTCGTCAATTATGAACAACTAACTCTAATCGTTCATACAATTTATGTAATCATTTTGGATTGTGAGGTATTTGACTTATACAAGTACAAAAAATAATATTAATTTTCATATGATTCCCAACAATTTTTGTTGTTGTTGGCTTTAGGTAACGAATAATCATGCTTATAGGTAGTCAATAGAAGAGGAAGAAGATTCATAACTATGAAAAAGTGTTATGCATATTATTGCAGAAATTATATAGTTGCTGCACATAGAAGTAATTTGTTTATATACAAAAATCAATAAATTTTCAATTTTATTTTCATTCGGGGTGAAAATTTCAATCGATAAGTGCGGAACTGAGTGAAGTATGAGTTGTTAACATGTCCAGTGTTGCTTAGACTGTTAACTATTCAAAACCTTTGTAAAATTAAATGAAATTTATGATCAGAACTTCTTAACGGTTATTAAGTATTCAAAATTATCATAGTGATCTTTCCCTTTTGTTTACTTTTTTCAAAAAGAAGAATTGAGAAAGAAAATTTACTTTAATTTAATTATTAGTCATACAATGCAACTACTTGACTTAAGTAGAACTAATCAATCACTCAGTGGTCTAATGAACCACGAAATAAAACTTTGCGCAACACTGACATGTACATAGTTTATAAATTCAAAACAATTTTTTTCAATGTACGTGATGTCAAGTCAGCTTTTTTTTGTGCTATACGTCAGCACAAGTGTACACACATATTTTATATATTTTCTTTCGATTACTAACCTTCCACGTAATCCTCTTAAACTAGTCCTAGCCCACGTATGTCGAGCAATAGAATTTCTTTCTATATCGCTGTAATTTAATAAACATTAATCGTCACTAATTATTCAATTAACGTTAAAATTGATGTATCATACTTATGAATTTGTGGAGCTTGATCTATGTCGACTCCAGTGTCAACAGCAATTGTTCCAGTACTGTTATCTATATTCGACGTCATATGATCATTTTCACCAAAACACTCAAATGATTCACCGTCAGAAAGTGACGAACACTGCGATGATTTTGATGGGTCTGTAAAAGGAAATAAGATAAAATAATCAAAATTTTTATTGACATATGATAAATTTTTTTCCACAAAGCAATGTCATTTAAGCAACAAACTTTATTTTCTTCAAGTGCTTAACTGCAATTTGGTTCAAGGCTGCATATGTACAAATAATAGAATTGATACAGCAGTCACGACTAAGTTTATATTCATGCATATGTATATATCTATCTGAAAAATTTATATTTTTTGCCTATCTCCATCTCTTTTCATCCTCATTCATGTATTTTTTTGTCCAAAACAAAATGAACAGTAATGAAAATTTCATCGGTAATTTAAATTATTTTAAGTTGTTATGCATCGATTAACAAGAAAAAATAAATTTTTTTGTTTGTCTGATATTCCACTCTCACTTTGCTTCACCACTGCAAGCATAGATTATTGTTAGATCAAGTGAAAATTAAAAAAATGCGGAGATTATAAAAGAAATTTTTTAAAAACTATTTATGAATAGAGGATGATTTTAGCGCATTTTTAAGCCTTAAATGGGAGATTCATAGGCAGAGCTCATTTTATGCAAATTAATTTTGAGAGTTTAGATGTATTGTGAATTAGAAATTGCTAGTCAAAGTTCAAGTAAACCCAAATTTTGACTTAATGAAGCTTCTTTGTGACATGCGAACATCACAAAGCATAATTACTGTGCCTGCGCAATCATTCAATTTATTCAGGACAGGCTGGGATATTTTTGGAAAGTTCAATTAACGACTACTTATGAGGTCTTTAGCTTTATGTACTTCTAAAGTTAAGTAGCACATTAAATGCTATTTAACCTCAACAATAGTAGTCAAAACTCTTGAGAAAAGAATCTGCAGAGTCATTTATGAATGTTTCATTGAAAACCTTTGTTAATCATGGTTGATAAGTTTTAAGAATAGTTGATTGTAAATTTTGGTATTAAATTGGGGGTCCGATCACTTATTGCGTTACAAATTAACGAGCTGCCAAATTTAGATTTTTCCCTTTCCAAGCCACCATAAGTAGGACTCGGCCAAAGCTCACAGACCCAAAATTCCTGCATTTTTGATGTCTCATAGTTCGTTCAAGGTTGCAAGCTTGCAACCCCAATATATAGTTTGGATGAACCTTAGTAATTCGTGACCAACCCTTTAGATACTCAGTACAAGTATGACTTGGTATGACTTTTAAAGGAATTATCATATAATGATTAATTTAGTATGAAATTCACGTTTTACATTGAAATTTCAGAGAAAATTGGATTCAGTCATGTCTGAGTATTTAGAAATGCCACTCAAATTAATACTTATCACCGAGGAAAATAAGATATACTTAAATTATGTTTTTATGTGAAAACAAATTATAAGTCATTTGATTGCACGCGAATATTAACCCAAACAGAAATAATCAGTTAAACGATCCAAAATCCGGTCATCGCCTGTGGTAACTCTGACTTAGTACCAGATTCGGTTTGAATCCGGCATATTAATGTCACAGTCGACTTGGTTTCGGATTTTGGACCAATTAACCAACTAGAGTTAATCGGGTGAAGTCCTTACTTATTAGTCATATCACTTATAGCTCAAAATACATGTTGATAGATCAAATTGACAAGTGACTGATCTAATATTATATTAAAAATCTTTGAATCCTATCTGAACAATGAATAAAACCAACAAATATGTTTTCCTTTATTCGAAAATTCTATTTTTTGCAAATATTTTCACAAACTCATCTAAATTTCCCAAAATGAATTAAGCTCTCCTCCATACTTTGAAAATAAAGTATGGAATTTTCATAAATATAACAGCAAATTTTCAATGAAATATTTGACATTTGTTTTAATTCAGAGTGCAAAAAAAAGAGTATACGGAAGTAGCTTTAAACAGCTACAGTATAAACAACAGATCTTATCAGCTGTTTAATTTAATATTAATAAATCTCTCACCTGGTGGAGTGCTTGGTTCGTCTGGTATATCCTCCGATGGACCATTAACTGATAACAAAAATGTTGGTCTCTGAGATTTGCCGT
Organism: Chironomus tepperi; assembly: GCF_022539635.2. NCBI lineage: Eukaryota > Metazoa > Arthropoda > Insecta > Diptera > Chironomidae > Chironomus > Chironomus tepperi. The sequence goes on along the minus strand of NW_027226133.1, from coordinate 1,675,599 downwards.
TCGGCGTTGACGATGATATTGTTGTACGACTGCTAACCTCTGGTGACGGTGTCATTTGCATGGGTCAGAGAAATTTTGAAAGTTTTTTTTTCTATAAAAATTATGTTTTTTCGCATTAGAAAATTAGTGAACATCAAAAGAGTATTTAAATACTTTAATGGCAATAAATGGATGGGTATAGTATTAATAAAAGTGCTGCAATCATCTTCATTAAACAAGTAAGCAAGCAAGTAAGTAAAATAAGTGAGTGAACAAACTTAATTATAAGAAAATGTAGTTTTTTGGTTTTAAATTTAACGCACTGTAAATTTAATGAAGTAGGTAAGTGTTTGTGTGAATTTTGCACTAATTGATTGATTTTATTTTCACGCTTTATTATTTGCTTTTTACTTTAGTATTTCGAAACTTTTATTTTCTAATCGTCGCTGCTTTTTTTCAATGCTTTTGTTTGTAACTCTCCAATAAAAGTCTCTGGCAGTTGCTCGGCATGAACAAATTTTTTTAATTCCGTCATCGCTTCGAATTAAATTGAGTCAAAAAATATTTCATTTTTCATACTAAAATTTTCATTTATCATCGATCTTATCTGATGATATTGTTGTTCTACATGACACACTGCAAATAGAATTTTTCTATCGCTGAAAGCCTTGTGATAATTTTTTGTGCCAACAAGTTCTAAATAAAATTAATTCTTTGAATCTTACACACATAAAGAAGAATTGTGAATGACTTTATTGTGATCTTTTGTCTTCTTCTTCTTCCCAGAAACTAGCTTTAGAATTGTTATTGGTTTGTGTATGAATACGTTCACTACATTTTATAACTTTATTCAGCCAAAACTATGCTTTAAAGCCTTAATTAATTTTTAACAACGAAGTTTTTACTTCGGAGGTCAGAAACAAACTGAATCTTTATATGAAACGGGGTAAACAACTATGATACATTTCAATATAATTTAAATTACAATTGACAGTTACCAATATCTCAAGTTCGATACAATAATTTGTTATTCAATTAAAAGAATATTTCCAGTTTTTATAATCCATTTACTAATCCAATCCATTGACTAATCTTTTTAATTAGGATTATACTGCGTTCTTACGAGATCGACTGCAAATATTTTTGTGCAACTCAGTTCACATCATCAAAGTGGCTTAGTTGGCAGCACGGTCACGTAATCTATATTGGCATGATAGTTGTTGGCGATAAGCCACTTGAAAATTTATGAGATAGAGTCATTGAGTCATTAGTATGAGGATTAAGTTGATGTTGATTACGAGTTTGTGATACACACAATTTAATTTAAAAGATACAGCATTGGAATTTCTATATTATGTCACAAGAAGCTGGTTTTAGGTGATAATCCTGTTCTAGTTTGAAAGAACTAAACTTAAAGATTAGTTTGCATTTAATTGCTGTAAAATCTAGGCCAACTCTAACTAAATCCTGAAACATAAATCTTTATCTCTTTCTGTAACTTCTTCAAACCTGCTTTACGAGTTACGAAACATTTTATGGACAGATCTAACCCAACTCTCAATATCAAATGCATCTCAATTGCACAATACAAATTAAGAGCCCAAATAAAGACAGCAGCAGAGTTCAGAGGTTTTGTAAATTTGAAACTTGAAAACAATTTTTGCTCATTCCAGCGCAGCATCAAATTACAGCATATGGGCATCAGCACAGCTGTTTTTTAAAAATAAATTATTGACGCTGCAGTAGTCTTAATGACTTTATGCGCATAAACAGAGAGTGGGTAGATGGATTGATGATTTATGGATCTGCATAGTTTCACTAAAAGAAACGGAATCTTTGATGATTATGTTTTGTGGCACACAAAATACCCAAGCAACGATTTCGAATTTTTTTAAGTCTATAATCAGATTTGCAATCATATGACTTATCACAATGATAACATGATATTTTTATACGCCTCGTGGAATATATTTATCTTGACTTTGAATGTTATTATCAGTGATTGTTTTGAAATTTTGAACTATGAAATCTTGAGTGTGGATATACAGAGCAATTAACACGCAAAATTCGTTGTTTTAAATAGGATTCGTCCAAAACGTCAGGCTTGCATCTTCGGACGAACTGTAATGTACTGCCGAAAACTGCAGATCTGCGGTTCTTGCCCGAATGAAAGTTTTAATTTTGAAATCTAAATAACACAGGTCGAAGTCAACTTGAATTCGCCACAGTTTGCAAAGAACCTATTGAAATATGTATGAAATGTTATACTTCACAAGTGACAGTAGTAGTGGCGACTCTTAGCGAACTTAAATCAACTTTGACTTCTGCTTAATAATGTTATTGCGGTTTTTTTGTGAACTAAATCTCAAAGGTTGCCAAGTTTGTTGACAAAGAAAAATATGAAGAAAACTTGGATCTTTGGCCAAGAACATGAACATAAACATTCTACTGATCTTGAACAGAAATTAATTCCAATTCATTTCACAACTCTCTCTTTCCCAGAACAAAGCACCATAAAATAACCATAAAGTTGCATTTTATGCAAGTCAGGTAGCTATAATATTATTTTATTCAATGTTAATTCAACATTACTAAAAATAAAATTCTATCCTTGTTTGCTTTCTCTTCCTTTTTCTCATACGTACTGTATTTCAAGTTCATAATTTTACAAGCAAGATTTAACATGAATGGCAAGAATGCACCACCTGCCCTCTGATGATATTTTTAGAAATATATGAACAACTACTTAATAACAACAACTTCCTCCAAAAAAATAACAACAGAGAATATTTCACGGATGATCCTCAAACATATGTGTGCGTAGACAACTGTCGCTATTATGTCGTTAATTCATACGTGCCATATGCATTAGATGCCTTAAGTGGAGATAAAGTAATTTTTTGTTGTTCCTTTTATATTCTCATATGTTTTGTAACGTGATACACGGGAAAGACGAAAAATTGTTGAGAATCATTTATTTTATGTATAGATAGAAATCAATCATGATGATCATATGCTCCCTCGACACAAGAAGCATCATCAACAAGATTGTTGATAATAAAACATTTTTTTTGTACGCTTCCACTCATAAACGGAAGCGATTTTCACATTTTCACTGTAATTTATGATATTTTTAAAGCATCTGCATTGTACTGCTTGGCCGCATAGATCTGACAGCTATTTTTAACGAGAAAAGATATAAAAATATTTTTCTGCATGTTAAAGAAATCAGTTGTGGATCACAAACTGACTTCAAATTACATACATTTACATCTGTCTTTGGATTGGTGCGTGTATGAATGTTTGAAATGGTAAGAAGAAGAAGAAAAGAAAAAGAAATGATGAAAAAAAATTACCATATTGTTTATTTTTAGAGGAAGTCGAAGAAAGTTGGAGGAATGAAGTGAATTTTCATAGTGCATCGTTTACGATGCGATGATTAAAAAAATTTAATATTATGTTGTTGTATGAATATGTTAATAAATATGGCGTCTATTGTAATAATCCATACCTAGCTTTATTAACAATATACATATGTTCAGGCAGTAAGCTACGAAAAATGATATTTTTCCATGTAAATTTCTTTAACACTTTCGTAACAACTGTAATAAGTGATGATAATAAAAAAAAGCTTTTATCTCACAGGGTCATTCATAAGTGATGTCAATGGAATATTGAGGTTTGTAAGTGAGCCATACTTCATAGTTTGAAGAGCTGTTGAAGCTAAGGTTCCCAGTTTCGACAAATTCTTGAGACCGAGATCGAGACCACCCAGAAAGTCTCGTCCTCAAGAACCCTAAATTGAAGCTCTAATTAATAAGGTCTTTAAGTCTGATTTTAAGGAAGGAAAACGATCAGGCCCAAGAACACATGGAAAGACGCTGTCAATGGAGAATTGACAAGCGGTAGCCAACTTCAGACGCAAACTAAGGGAGGCCATGAATCACAATTGATCTGTTCGGCCAGCGAAGTAAGTAAATACTTCATAGCCATAGATCAGTTGTTGGCAGATCTTGATCGAAACTGTACATCACAACCAGTTTTTGGAATTTGCTTCACCCAGGTTTCCCATCACTGCCATTGATCAATATGCAAGACTCAAAGTCGACTCCAATTTTACATGGAATCGAACCGACTCATAACGGCTTTTCAATACAAAATCAGAGTCGACTTCAACCACTATCATAGATCAGTACATACAGTATATCCCTTATCATTCAACGTCATATGTGAATAGACCCCCAAAACTTGTAAAATGATACAGTGTAAAAAACAACATTGAAATATCTAATGAATCTGCAGAAAAAACCAGCACACTTGAACTAAATGATTGTAGTTTTCAACATTCGCATTAATAAAACTTTGTCTGTATACATGTAGAGATTATAAATCATCTGGTGTTTTTTTTTTGTGGTGATTGCAAAATAATTCCAAGACTCATAAGATTCAAATAAGCAGAATTGAAATTCAATGCTTTAATGTATTTTATGAGCAATTTAAACCACAGAAAGAAACTTTATTTAGCTGCTGAACTAGAATGTGATTAAACATTGTTGAAAGATTTATCTATTTTACAGTGAGTTTGATGGTTTTAGACGGGATGATGTCTGAACAGCATTGAGAATTCAATAATTGTCTGACAAAACATTCAATGCTATAAGATGAAGTCGAACCTTCTTTTTTAAATTAATTGACAGCAGATTATTGCCAAATTTCAAGTGTCTTCAATCATATTGGCAAAAAGATGACTCTCAAATCTCAAAATGGATCGTATTTTAAGGTTTGTACATGCTTAATCGCAAATTGAGCAGGTAAACATTCCTTAAAACGTATTTTTGTAGACTCTCAGAAAGGTTAAGATGTATGATGTGTGCAAGATTTTAACTATGTGGGATAGACAGATATTGGAACTGTTCAGGGCTGTTCAGTTTATGATAAACATCTAAGGAAATATGAAGGTATGAACAATTAAAAATGAATATGGGTATTGGAACCCTAAAAGGCATAAAATATGATTATGCGAGCCACCTTTTTAAACAGAAAGGAAATGCAGCTTAGATCCTTAAGGATAAGGAGAGAGCCTTTAAGATTTTCACAATTTCTTGAAATGATTTTTATAGTCTATTCCCGTCTGCCTTCCTTCTTCTTTAAAAAATCAATTTTGTATGGATTCTCGAATCTTCTTAAAATCAGTTTGACTGAAATCCGAACAACACAATGAGTTTGATGAGGAACTTGTGCGCTTCACCGGTACGTCGCCGCATTAATGGTGAGACGCAAAGCTGTCCTGACGGCGCCGTGACTGCTGATTTGTACCTATTTTTACAGCGAAAACTGCGGTTTTCCGGATTTTGCAGCTCAAAAAACATTTTCTAATTGCTAACACATTCACGAAACTCTAAAACTTCCTGATTCACCACAAATATGCACCGGATGATCATCCCATTCTTACCTCAACATCTGTGATTCATTTTCTAAAATAAATCGTGGGTATGTCTATTGCTTCATTGTTGTTGATGACGAAATTCCCAAATATATTATGAGTACGGAAGCTAGCTGTAGTTTTTAAAGACACACAAAAGCCCTAATTTCTTAATCTCTACTCACTGTGACTGTATCATCAAGAATGAAGTGATTTTAAATTCTTCAAATATTTCTTTAAACAATTCTTCATTTTTTCTCAAATTAACAACTCAACAAGCATGACTTTTATGAAGAAGAAAAACCTTCGATAACGTCACTGCTTAATGCCAAGATCTCTTCTGTTCTAAATCTTCATGTACATAACAATGAACAATAATTGAGGTAACCATTATTGCCATTCAACAAAAAAACAAAAAAAAGCAAGAATCATGAATAATTTTAAATTAAGACTGTAAAGGAACAAGACATCAAAAACCATTTTGTAAGTCTTCTTCTTATTATAATAGACAACATGTGAAACCATTATTTCATTTTCTATTTTTCTCACATTTAATATTTATATCCATACGTAAAACAATTGGATGAATCATCAAAGTAAGCAGTAACAAGTATTCAAGGTTTTTTTCTTACTTCCAAAATGCATTTTTTAAAAAGTTAAAATAAAATACCTATACACATACTAATCTGAGTTGTGTATACATGTTGCATACATCAAAAGAAGTAGAATTAAGAAAAAAAAAAGTAAGAAAATGAAGAGGAATTGTAGGTTAAAAAGAAAAGACTTGTTGTGTATAAATATTTGCATCAACAAAACCAGCAAGACATAGATGTGTGAGTAAGAAATGACAGTTAATAAAGAAACGTGAAGATCAACTTCCCCTAACAGACAATGATCATGATCACTAGTTTGTGATTGCAATCACATTACAATCACAAAGTGTTTTTTCATGATCACAGCTTGTGATCGCAATCATTATCGTATCTGATCGTGATTACTCTGAAAAAATTTCATCATCACCGTATCATAATCACTGAACATAATCACTGCGCGTAATCAGAAGTCATCAGAGTACGATCACTCCAAAAATATCTGAGCATGTTCACTGATCGTGATCAATGAGCGCAATCAGATGTGACCTTATCATAATCACTACTGGAAATTTTCATTTTCAAATTATCATAATCACTGATCGTAATCAATGAACGTGATATTTGATCATGTTCACTGATTGTAATTAGTGAGCGTAATCAGAGCATAATCACTTCCAAAACTTTTCGAAATTTTTCAAAGTCATATGACCATGTTCACTGATTGTAATCAATGAACATAATCAAATGTGTTCTGAGCATGATCACTTCAATCAGGGGGAAGATTACTTGGCCTTACTGGATCTTGTTATTTAATCGGGAAAGTAACTTTTACCTTACTGGATCTTGGTTTTAGTTCGTAAAGGTGACTTTGACCTTACTGGATCTTGGTATTTGATCGTAAAAGCTACTTAGATTCTACTGGATCTTGGTTTTAGTTCGTGGAAGTTTTTACCTTACTGGATCTTGTTATTTAATCGTTAAAGTGATTTTGACCTTACTGGATCTGTAGTTTTGTTTGTAGAAATGACTTTGACCTGACTGGATCTTGTTTTTAGTTCGTTTAAGTGACTAAAAAAAAGATCCAGAAAGTCCAAAGTCATGTTCACGAACTAAAAACAAGATTCAGTAAGGAAAAAAAATACTTTCCAAATCAAGTAACAAGATCCAGTAAGGTCATGCAAGATCCAGAAAGACATTAAAGCAAGATCCAGAAAGATTTGAGTCATTTTCAAGGAACTATCATAAAAAAAAACTTGAAAAAATGTGAATTTTTGCAAAGATTTTCGCAAGATTTTCATTAGGATGAAAAACGATTGAAAATACATTTTTGATATCGATTTTCCTATGCTTTCAAGAAAACCATTCAAAAATTGATTTTCTGCCTTAATTTTCTGAAGTTAAAAAGAAAACCTTATAAAATGTAAGGTTTTGCATCTTTTTTCTCAAATTAGGTTAAAAAACCTTAATAAATCCAAATTTCCGTAAAATTTCCTTTATTTGACTAAATAATGGTTTTAAGGAATCACTAATTCTAATTTGTATATATACATCATAAGTATGCTTGCACATGTAAGCACATATTTCTCGAACCCTACTTTTTTCATAATCACATGATTATGTTCACTGATCATGATCAGTGAGTATGAAAAGTAAAAAAGTTAATTAAGTTAACTAATAAAACCCGAATGGTATCAGAAGTGAAAAGGAATTATTACTTCTTGAAATTTACATCATCAAAAAATATAATAATTTAAATATGTCTTTTGTCATATTTTTATTATTATATATTTACAGATGGTGGCTTCAAGGAAAAACGTGAGATCTCGAAAGTTAAGCAACGCAGCAAAAAGATGGGTGACCGAAAAAAAAATTCTAAGTTTAAAATTTTCAGAAAAATAAATTAATAATTTCTACTAACACACATACAAAAAAATACTTAAAAAAATTCAGCTAACACCAAAGAAAAAATTGGTTAACTTAATTAATTTTTTTGTTTTTTCATGATCACTAACCCGAAGTGATCATGATCACTGATCACGCTCAGTGATCGCAATCACTGATCATGATCATTATTGCGTCTGACTACGATCAGTGACCACGAAAGTGAAAAATTGCATGCAAGTTTGCACTTGCATACAAGTTATGATCGTAATCAGACGCAATAATGATCATGATCAGTGATCATAATCACAAAAGCGCGATCACGTCGGTACCGTACCGTCATCAAATAATGTATGGAGTGATGATGAAAATTCATCATGATCACAACTCCGTTTCATCATCACAAATATCGCATCTGATCATGCTCATTGCCTGTTAGGGTTCTATATACATACTAATTTAGTGTAATTACGTCATATAAACCAACAAAAGGCAATTCTTGCTTAAAAATTCCATTTGGTCGGAGAATAATGAACAAAAAAATAAGAATTCAATGTTATAAGCACTTTGAGTGTCTAAACAGAATTTGTTGTTAAACACTGAAAGTCTTTTGCATTGTAAGCAGCTACCTTGAATGTCGTGCTTATGTTTTATTTCTTTTTTTTAAGCGACTTTAACTGTTACTTCCAATAATATTATATTCTCTTTCTTCTCGGTTACTTGTGGTATTTAGGTATTAAATGATATAAATACGTGATTGTTTTTAATGCTTTATATGTAAGGCAGAAGAGAATTGAATCTCGTCGTGACACACAAATTTCAGGTTTTTTATTTATGTTACTGTTTCTCCGAATATATGCGATTTAAAGCTTATAAAGTAACCAACAACAGTGATTTAAATCTGTCTCTGTATGATTGTGACCACTTAGTTCTTCAAGACTTTCTCTTTATATTTCACTTGCTTAATTTATCTTTTATTTTATGTAGATCACTCCTTATTTTACATTCCTTTATGCTTCCTTCCTTTTGAAGGCACATACAAATATTTGTGCAATTTATTACTCTTGGAACTACACACTAGACAGGTAGAAATAAACCCTGCATTTGTATAATTTAAGCATGAACATTCACTAGAAATTCCACTATCCACTAACAACAAACACGTCAATGTCCTAGAAATTGTTTCTTTTTCTCTCGATAACTATCAAAAATTCAAATGGACTAAAATTCACCTACGTTATTGACTTTGTATGATGTATTCTAATTGCTATGATTAATTTTTTATTAAGGCAGACAGACACTAAAATATTTTTTAATAAAAATTGTCAGAACTACACCGTTCGAACGTTCACTCAATACTAACGAAATAAAAACTAGTCGGAGAAGCATGTGGAAAAAAAAGTCAAAAAGAGAGAGAATAATAACTTGTTGGTGTGTTGCCAGATGCGAATCGGACAGTCTGTTTATACTATCTAATAAACTGATCTGATTTTCTTCATATAAACAAGTGGGATTTTTTATTTTAAATATTTTTCTAAGATTTCTTTGATTGATTTATCCATGAAAATTCCAGAAAATCCATAAAAAATACATCCACTACCAATCCCTTTCCATTATTTTACTCACTTCTCACTTAGTTCCCATGAAATATAATAAAATATTTGTGGGAAGATCGGAAGACTGTATAGTGAGCGTAATGACAGGTAACAAATAGTCTCTTGGTTACTGAGAGAATCACATAGACACGGTTTTGTACAAACACATGCACAAGCAAGAATGCATACACAATTCTTATACGTAATAATATAAATAACTTTAAAATTGGCGTCTTAATAAATTAAAGACTTCCACGATATCTTGTTTTATAATTTGGAGGTTCATCTAATTTATTCTAAGACTTACTTGACAGATGCTTGATATTCAGCCATGAGAGTTATTGATGGTTTCTTATTGGAGTCGTATTTTGTAGGCGGATTCATCAAGTTCCTTCTCAATAATGATCTAACCGATTTTTATGACAGTTCATGTCCTTTTATGGCATCAATTAATAAAGGATTGGATTTGCTGATGTCATAAATGTGCATCAGCTTTATTGCCCCATCGTGGAAGTAATAAAAGTGTAAGCGCATTCGATTTTTATTATGTTGCAAGTGTAAATGCCGAACATGCTGTTTTTCTAAAGAAATCTTACTTCTCGTACTCACAGTAAATTAGCTAATAATGTAAACCCCAATAAGCTGCAATATTGATAATTGTAAGACGGACTTTACTCTCTTGTTCCATTCATGCGAAAGAGTCATTAAGCATGTATTTGTTTTTATTTGGGATTTTGTCATTAAGGATAATGCTGTGTTCAATAGACATTATCGTCGCATTAAGGTCAGATTTTGAGTCTATGTGGACTAGAAATGGCATTAGTTTCGCTTTCGATGGTGATCATATGAGTTTGAAATGAACATTGATCATTCAGATTAAATTTAATGAATTAATGATTGTTACTTCCTTTATTTTATTTGAGATTGTAATCAGCTCGATAGGAAATTTACTGTTGAAATGTTCATTTGTGGTGATTTTTTTCGGTGTGAATTTTAATAGATTTTTTTGGGTATGGAGTGGGTTTATGTGACCGAGTGACATACAAGGGATGGGAGGGCAGCCATATGAAACTCAGACAAATTTCATATTAACTTCGAAATTAGTGACTTGAGCGGCAGTCGAAATCTGATGTCACGGTGCCCGAGCAACACAAATTAAGAATCCGTTTGTCGTCCATAAGGCTTCCAAAAATAGTCAGCAATTATTTGGCGTAAATAAAGGAAGTTTAACAGAGCCTTAAAAGCTCCATGTCGGGGAAAATTCCAAAATTGAGCCCTTTTGTCGCTCGGGTTGACATGTTTTCAGAACAAATTAAAACGAAAAATCAGTTATACCTACTTCAAATTTCACACTAAATTATTAATACAAAAGCAATTAAAATTTTTCCGAAAACTTGTACTGTTTATCACAAAATGTCAATAAACTTTACACCCCTTTAGCTACCTGAATTATTTAATAATCAATAATGAACAAAAGGGTGACGAAGCGTGACCATCCAGTTTTTAATGAAATATCAAACATTTTACATTTTATTGCTGTTTTTACAGTTGCAAACAAACAGTTCTGGATGATATTAGGATGAAGTAAAGGCAGGTGATTCGATTGGGTCAGTGTTGTCCAAACTGTTTGTCGTGACACAACTTGGTGGTCAACCTCGACCAAAACCTTACACGATGTACGGTTCATATCATTTTTAGCGGCACAAAGTTCCTTTTTATTTTGACATGACTAGCAATTCTGCAGCAATAAATTAAGTCTTTAATAAAAACAAATCAGATCAATTAATTTTATTGAATTGTTCTAATTTTGATTTTCAAGGAACTACGTTTGGACATAAACAGATCAGTTATTTTTAGCACAACAATGTTAACGTTTTCTCTCTGCAGATTCGTGTTTATCGACTTAATATCCATTAAATGAATTAATAAAATTCATCTAATTAAACAGAATTTTAGTACCTGAATAGTAAGGCATTTTAATAGCAAGCAAGCTTTTACTTTCAAATAATTGGATTGGAAATTATTAAATTACTCTCTTTAATGAGAATGCAAAACATTCCACACAGTCATCTCAACAAACAGACTTACCTCCAATATTTTGCAAAACAAAAAGGTCATAAACTCATTTTTTAAAGTTCAACTGCATTGGCATTAAGAAGAATTGCTCTTTCATAATGTAATTGAGTACCTTAAACCTTTCTGCAAAAAATACCCACCGCTAACAAGCATCATAAAAGTAGACGACGTCATTTAAACTTTATACGACAAAAAACAGTCATGACAATGAATGAAATTTAGGAGTAAGAAGAAGCGGAAATAAATTGAATGATCATAATAATACTATTGCACTGTCAATAGTACCCGGTTACACAATAACTGTTTCTTCTTTTACTTGTTCACACAATGATTATTATTTTGTTGTTGTACCTTTGCGAAAGTGACAAATTATAAAGCGAAAGGTCTATTACGTTGTATGAAGATGAGTAAAGAGAGTGAAATTGGCAGCACTTGAACTATGAGAAATTGAGTAAGGTAGAATTAAGTGTCTAGTTCTCAGTAGATTAAATCGTTACCTGGCATCATTAAATTCAATTTAGTGGGTTTTCAAGGTTTATGACAGGAAAGAGCTCTTGGAGGGAGGCTGTTGATAGTGACAGAATTGCCTTCGTTATTGGTAATTGGCAGATGAATGTTTGTGATAAATCCAGTTTCAGACGCAATCTAAATCTAAAAGAAGTCATGGATCGCAATTAATCTGTACGGTCAGCGAAGTATTGCGGATAATGTCAAGTTTTTGATGTTAATCAGGTTGTAGGATGCATCTTTCTTTCCAATAGCAATATGCCGTCCTTGAGCATTCTCGCCTTAATCTTATTTGCATCTTAGAGAACCTGAAATATTTACAATTTCCTGTAATAAAAAGCAATAGTAAAGGAATTAAATCCAGTTCTGATGATGCCTTTTTATGGAAATAACAAACGATGTCTGAACTACACTTCAGTTGAACAAATGTTAACGATCTTTAATTTTTAAGATATTTATAGTTTGAGAATCTTGTCATCTTAGTTTTGAGAAACTTTGGTTTTGTGAATCACAACATACAGATTTTTGAGAAGCATCTTCTTGAATTCAAGTCTTTAATTTTGTTTTCTTTGAAATTAATATTTACTGATTGGAAATTTCGACAAGTTTTCGAGTAAAATTTAGCTTTTTTTCAACCCGTTTCTACAAAGCCTCATTCTTGCCATAAACTTTCCTGAAAACTTAACTGAAAGAAAACTTAAAGAAGCTATACACAGCTGCGTCGTCGTATTAACGACAGTACGCAAAGCTAGCCTGTCGATTCAACGTCGGATTTTGCATAGCGTCGAGACGACTTAAGTCGAATTTTCCATATAAACACATAAACACTTGAAATTGTTGAAAAATCCTAGAAAAAAAATCACATTTTCTATATTACCTCCTATCAATGGATCATATCCAAAAACCTATAAAAATGTCTACCACCAATAATTTAAGCAATGTGCCTAACATCTAACAAAGTAAATAAAGGGAAAAGTGCCAAATATGAAAAAATCATAAATTTAAGCCAAAATTGTGTCTATATCCAAATTCCTATAAAATCAATAAAATCCCAATTAATTATTTTAAAATATTTTATTTGTCAAAAAAGTTATTAATTTAATTAAAATCTCTCATAAAAATGAAAAATACAAATTTTATTTATGACAAATGAACAATTTTTAATGATTTTTTTATGCAATTCGATTTTTTTTGAAAGATTCGTCAAATAAGAAAATAATAAAAAATACTTAATGAAGTCAGATGATTCAAACGAATGATTAATTAATTTGTAGATTCATTGTTTTTCCTTTATCAGCACACAATTATAATGTTTTTAATTTTTAATAAAAATTCTTTTTTCGCCTTCGAGAAGAGATTTATGTTGGTTGTTTGAATATTTACATAAACTTTGTTAATTATCTAAGTAAAATTAAGTTTAAAAAAGAGAGAAATAACAATAATTAACATAAAAAAATTGAAATTCTTTTGAGATATGCCTCACAATACATATTAATTAAAGAGAAGAAAACATATATATTTTTGTGTATTTATGTAAAACAAGTGGTGGGGGTAAGTGTTTAAAAGAACAGAATAATTAGTGTCATATAGTGTCAAACAGAGAGTATATAAATTTATAATAATATGCAAAAATTGTATTTCAAACGCATTTTCATAAAATTGGTTATCAACAAAATATTTCTTCCTTTCAATTTCCTATAATGCAAACTAGACAGTTTCTAAACTTATGCTGCATGTGTGCATAAATTTACTAAATTTAATGATAATTTTATGAAGATTAAAAATGTTTTTGTAGAAAAGACCAAAAGTTAAAAGAAACTTTTTAACCGAAAAGCTTCACACTCTTCATCATGTTGTTTTGCATGCCTTGAATTTGTGCTTTTGATTGAACAACGCGACGTGTTTTTTGTCCACTTTCATTTGTTTCCTCTTCAACGGCATCGTAATATTCGCGGGTTTGAACGGATGTTGCGCCATTTAATTTCTTTGTTGTTGTTGTTTGTCTGTAGCCATTGGCAATACGTTCAATTGTGATTGTTGATGTTGATCCATCAGCATTCTTTTGAACTTGTGGTGGTTGTTGGGCTAATGTTGCCAAATTATTACGAATTCTCATGGCTTCATCATGATCGACAGTTTCTTCAACGGCATCAAAGAATTCACGGGTTTGTGTCTTGCTTGAACCGTCAGCGAAGACTGTTGTTGAAATTTCACGGTAACCCTTGTCTGTCTTCTCACGAACGACAGTTGTGACACCTTCTGAATTGTCGCGTGCCATCAATTCAGCACGTTTTTGTTCTTCAGTGATTTTCTTTGTTGACTTCTTTGTGATTTTCTTGGTCTCAACGCCATTCTCATGAACTTGTTGGACTTGTTGAATATGAACTTCTTGGACATGTTCTTGTTGTTCTTGATGATCCTCATCATCTTCTTCAACAACTTCCTCAACAACCTTCTTTGAAGACTTCTTCTTTGACTTCTTAATTGATTTTTCTTCAGTTTCTTCAACACTTTCATGATGTTGCTTAATGACTGTTTCCTTAACTTTCATACGAATTGATGTTGCTTCATGCTCAATAATCTCAGTTGTTTCAATAATTTCCTTCTCCTTTGGATAGAAGACAATTGTTGTTGTTTGCTTATATTGTCCATTAGACATTTTTGTTGTTGTAATATCCTTATGTCCTGAACCGTCTGGGAATGGTTCACGGGCAACAGTAACTTGATTACCGTCATCATCTTCATAGCTATCAACAATTTCTTGATTTACATTAATAATCTTCTTAACCTTCTTCTTCTTGCCAGACTTGGTGGTTGTAGTCTCTTCAACAACTTGAACTTCAGATTTTGGTACTTCAATTGGATCATAATGCATTCTAATTTGTTTCTTTGAAGTTCCATCGGGGAAAGTAATTGTGGTAATTTCCTTATATCCACCTTCAAATGCCTCACGGATAACATCGCTAGCACCTTCAAGCTTTTGCTTCTTCTTCTTCTTCTTCTTCTTACCGTCCTTACCAACTTCAGGTTCTTCCTCCTCAACAACTGGTGGTGGTGGAGCATTTGCTCTCAATTCAGCCAATTTTTCATCACTAATTTCTTCTTCCTCAACATTCTCTTCTACTTCCTCTTCATCTTCAACGATTGGCTTATATGTACGTACCATTGTTGTTGTACGCTTACCAATCTTATCATTAACCCATTCCTTATGAGTAATAATTTGTTGAAAACCTTCATCAACACGTTTTGTTACAATTTTTGTATTAGTTGCTTCATCGAATTGCTCAATTTGATCTTCATCGCCGAGTAATTCAGCTAATTCATCATATGATGATGGTGGTACGTTAACCATTTTGGATGTTTATTAATCTGTTGTGACTTGTTCTGATTCAGGTGATTCAGGTGTTGTGTCTATTTGTGTATATGTGATATATATATGTGAGAGAGATTTTTTAGCGATATAAATATATATATTTTAATTTATATAAATCGAATTACGTTTCTTTTGGGGATTATTATATGCTTTTTAAACTGTTTTTGAGGTTTAATTTTTTACTTTCGTTTCCTTTTATCTACTTTGTTAGATTTCATACGAGGGATGTGAGGATTATCAACAACAATTATGTGGAACAAAAAAATATATACAAAAAAAAGAGAAATGATAAGAATTAGAAGTTAAATAGACTACATCGAATAGAATATAAATTTCATTATAAGGTACAATTGATTAATTTTACTAGGAACAAAATTCTTCCATGAATGACTCTGTAATACTAGGTATAGGTGAGATAAGGTACTATCACAATCAAGAAAATCCATTGCTTTTTGTAGACTAATTAAATATTATTTTGCATAGGGTATCCAATTAGGGGTTTGATTATTATTAATTTCTACAATTCGCTAGGCTTTTGAGAATGTCCTAAAATCTAAATTTATAAGGATAACCCTGCTAGTTAGGTGAAATCGAGTCATTCGATGGAAAAATCTGAAAAATATTTCATCTAAAAATTTTAGCTAAAAGTTCACAAAAAAACAACAACTGTAAAACTTCTTATAGATGATCGACTTTCTTTTTGTTAGTAAACATGCTGAAGCATTGAGAAAATCCATTTGTTAACCAATTTGTTGATTGCTAGTTGTTAATAAAATCTACTTTTAAGCGGTATTCGCGTCCGTAATTCATACTGTCTAAAGATAAAATAAATCAACATGAAAAAAGAGAAGAAAAATAATTTTTCAATTTTCGAATTTTTGGTTTTGTTTTGGTTAATTAAAGCAACATCTAAGGAGCTTTTGTAGTACTGATAAAAAGCAAACATAGACCTGAAAATAAAAATTAACTAATAAAAATAATAACAAATAATAAATGACATTCACAAATAATGGCTAACGAAAGATAAATGGTCTACATAAATTTCATCAAAATTGTATTTTTTGAGGGTTTTTAGAATATTTTGGCAGAGTTTCAATTAGAAATTGATAATCCATAATTTTTTACGATGATAGATTTATTTGATCTTCTAATGTACTCAGTTATAGATGATTTTTGATTGGGCTTTTAATTTACTGCCGCGAATAATTATTATGAATCAAATTGAAAAATGATTGATTTACGATTAATCCGAAGGATTTAAATTTAAATCCAAGGATTAATTTAAATTGAGTTAGAACAGTCAGTGCTGAATTTGGGATTTTAACATTTATAGCACTTTTATATAGCAACTTGACAAATATTCTAAGCTACCCCTTCGGAAATCTACTACTAAGGATTATCAATTTCTACAGAATCCATCCAAAATTGTTGTTATTGACGGAATTAGTGGAGATAATTTTCCCAAAGGAACTTTTAGTCTTCGGATCACATTGGAAATGGAAAGTAAGTCAAAAATCAAAAAACTTAAATTTTAATATTTTTTCTTTATTGATTTTGTTCATTAAACTTTTTCTTTTTTTAAGTTCTTTGTGGATTTCTTTTTCAATAAAATTTGTAAAATTTTTTATATGTTAAATCAACATTAATAATTTTAAAAAATATGAAAAAAATTTCTTTCTGCCGAGAACACAATTCTTATTTTTGCATAATTCATATAATTATACATTATTTCACTTTAAAATTTCATCTTTATGGCAAAAAGAAAATTGTGTTACTTTTTGTAGATTTTGTTGGTTGTTGTATGTGTATGGCCATAATTATTATAATAAAAAAAAATTATTAATCTCCTTACAAAATAATAAATAATAAATCAGTAAATTATAAATTGCACGATATTAGTATATGCCACAAAGTAATGTATATGTGTCTTTTTTTTCACATCATTGCGTTATATAATCCAATTAAAATTGAAACTGTTAAGATAATGATGCCCAAATAATATGTAGTGAAATCTAAATAAGATCGAATGGGGAAAAATTCTTTTTTTAGTTTCAAATGGAAGAAAAAAAATTTGTAATTTCTTTGTGTTGATTTGTTTTTGTTTTTTGCTGTTTTATTTTCTAATTTTTTTTGTTCTTGTTAATCATATAAGCATATATTATTAATTAATGAGTATATAAAAAAGCTTTTTAAAAAAATATTATTGAGAAAAGAATTTGTACAGTAATGAATTGGATTGCTAAGGGATTTACTTTGAGAAATTGGTGCTAATTTTGAAAACGGATATGAAGAATATTTATACAATTTTTAAGTGAACTGTTAATAGTAAATTGACAAATTTGAGATTCATAAAGTTCACTTAAAAGTCTCATTTGTCATGAAATTTTCAATCATTTCTAATCAATGAATCAGGGTTGTATCTTGAAATTTAGGAAATGAGGAGTTAAACCCCTTCATCTACAACTCCAATGAATTAGAATGCAGCTATGTTAATTTAAAAAACTAAGGATAATGTTTGAGATTTTAAGTTTTTGAGGCTTTTTTTGTAAAAAAAAATAAAATTCTCTAATAAAATAACATATTTTTAGAACTTAAAAAAGAAAATCGCGGCACTTCTGAGCTTGCTCTACAGCACACAGTTTGAACATCGCCAATTTATGTTCAAA
The DNA here is from genome assembly GCF_022539635.2 of Chironomus tepperi. Taxonomy (NCBI): domain Eukaryota; kingdom Metazoa; phylum Arthropoda; class Insecta; order Diptera; family Chironomidae; genus Chironomus; species Chironomus tepperi. The sequence goes on along the minus strand of NW_027226133.1, from coordinate 1,657,507 downwards.
AGATCAAGAAAATTTAGTTTGAATTCTTTGATTAAATCATTCAATCTGATTTAAAAATTCAAATTAGAAAATAGAAATTGATGCAATTTTCAATTCCCAAATTTCAACTTCAACTTATATAAGTTAAAGAGCAGAGCTAAAGAGAGAAATCGACTCGGATTTTGTATGGAAAAGTGAACTCCATATAAAGTTCTAGTTGACTTCAAGCTCTGTGCTTAATGTGCTCTGTGTCGAACTAGCCGAATTTTCCAATAATTTCCCTATTCATCCACCAAAGCAATACAATTCATTAACATACAAATCAAGATGTGATATGCATTTTTGTTGAGTCTTTTTACATGAAAGATTTATTGTCCTTTTGTTCAACAAAAGACATAATATTGAATATCAAAGGCACAATTGTCTTTTTTTATTGTCGACGAGAAGAATTTTTTTTCTCTAAATTTTCTTCTTCTCTCTTTTCTTTTTAAATTTATTGTTTTGTGAATTGAAAATAAAAGAGATTTATGTGTAGAGCAAAAAGAAAGTATATAAAATAAATGAAATAAAATGATCAACACGCAATTTAATGAGAATGATTTATTGTTGATAACAGTGATGAACAAGAAGGAAAAGCCACAGAAAAAATGTTTCTATGAAATTCAAAAAATGAACGAATAAGAAAAATTTGTATATTATAAAGCATAGTTGACAGATGTGATTGATGTACATTGAGTATTCATTACAGTCAAAAAGTGAAAAAAACTTTCAAAATTTGTCACTTTTATGAAAAATAATCTATTTATTTATTCTACATTTATTTGGATTGTTTTAGTCCTTCATAGACGAAATGGCATGGGCAATCAAAAGAAATGAAAAACACATCGTTTGATGGGAGCAATTTTGAAAATTATGATGAGTAATTAAAAAAGTTTTTGTGATGTGTGCTGTATGTCTGTTGAAAATTCAACTAATAATGTTATGTGTATGTGTGTGGGAAGTGTAAAATTAAAAGCAGTTTCAACAAAAAGGAAAATTTTGAATTTCGAAAAGCATGAAACACAAATAAAATTTATGGATGATTAAGAAGTAAGCTCCTCTCGATTTATAATAAGACGATAATTAGATGTTTCTGGTTATGGTCGGTATACTTTTGAATTATTGACTGTGCCTCTGTGGTAAATTGAATGGATCTAAACTCATTATACTGTTTCTAAGCTTGTTTTAAATATAGGAGGCATATGCACTGTCCTATTAAAAATATCATGAGCGATCAAATGGATGATTCTAGATTTTTCTATAATTAATTAAAATTATTTGATTTCAACCTCAATTTTTAGCCTCTAACTTGTACTTTAGGACCAGATTTAATTGCTATTTGTACTCTTTTCATTATTCTAAGTCAAAATTTCAAGATTTATTAAAGTATCCAGTAGAGCTCAAAGTCGACTCAGATTTTGTATGGACTAAAGCTGACTCGAGTTCCATACAAAATCCGAGTTGACTACGAGCTCTGCCCTTACATACAAGCATATGCTCATTGAACATCCAGTGAGTATGCGCATTGTTACTGTAATATGCTTATATATGTTAAATGAGAATATTACAGTAACAATGAGCATAATCACTAGATAAGTACTCACTGGATGTTCAATGAGCATATGATTGTATGTAACGACTGGTATCCTGATAAGGTCAACAAAATCTTAAAAATATTCATTTAATGAATAAGTCAATTTAAATTTGTGACTTATTCATTACAAAGACATTTGAAATTTGACGAAACATAAGCAAACTTCAAAGCTACTAAAATACTAATGTTCAAATCTACAGTAAATCTACTAAATATCAACCAATAATAATTAAAGTAATAATTCTACCAAAAATGTCAATATCAACTTTTTACAATACTCAAAACTAAGAAACTGATGAGATTCTAAGATAATATCTAAATAAAAATCGAGAGAAGCTTCAATTTGGTTTTTGTGCATTCAATTAATTCTCACTTCGAAGTGCATTCAATTCTATGTTGCCCATTTATAGTAGAAAACAAAAGCTTTATAATAATATTTCTCAGTCTATCTAACAAATTTATTGAATTTTCATAGTAATTATATACGGCACTCATAATAGTAAATGATAATGTAATTGATTATTTACTTCTTTTATAAAAAAAATGGAAACAGAATTTTATATGCATTAATGGGTATAGTTAAAGTGATTTCAAAAAGTTCTCTAATCATAAATCATAAATTCTTTTAAGCTAAAGTGCAAGAACCTGCAAGAAATAGAGAAAAATTAAATAAAAAAAGAAATGAAAATTAAAAATTATAAAGAAAAAAAAAATTAAACGCAAATCATAAATTGAATGCACCCAAAATGAACATTTTTGGTCGTGGGATGTAAATGAGAAAATGAAAATAAAGTCGATAAAGGAAGCTTTACTCTATTAAAAATGTTTTTTACTATCACCTTATAAAATAAATTTTAATAATCTGTATAAAGCATAGTTTAATTTAAAAAGAAAATTTATGTGCAAACACGTGTTGTTAATTCTTTTCTCATTCTTTTTATAATTTTCTAGATTTATAAAAAAATAATAAAAAAAAAGAAATCAAAATTAAAAAATAAAAGAATTGGCCGAAAGTATACTAAATTTTAACCACCAAAACAGTTTTTCTATTTAAGCTTTAGATTTAACAGATATTGTGCGATCTAAAAAAGCAAATTTAAAAAGAGAAGAATTTTGTTTTTAGAGAATTAAATTTTGTGTGTTTTTTTAAAAAAATAATTAACAACATCTAATTATAAAAATTTTAAATTAACTAAAAAATCGCTCTTCGAGAAGAAAACTCTTTTGTAGTCTTGTAAAAAAACTTTATGGGCATGAAATATAATATTTACCTCCTTCCTTCTTTTTTGGTGGTGCTACTGGAACAGGCTCTGATTTCTTCTCTTCGACGATTGGTTTTGGTGCTTCAACAGGCTTTACTTCCGTTTTCGGTGCGGCAGATTCTTTTTGTACGGGTTTAGGCTCAACTGGCTTTGTTGTTTGTGCTACTTCGACTTTTTTCACTTCAACTGGCTTTTCAATTACTTTTTCTACTGGCTTTTCAACTACCTCGACAGGCTTTACAACAGGCTTTACTGCTTCAACTGGTTTTTGAACAACTTTAACTACTGGTTCATCAACAACCTTAATTGGTACGTCAACTGGTTTCTCTGCAACCTTTTTAACAACCTCTTCTGGTTTCTCTATAATCTCAAAAGATTGCTCTTCTACAATTGGTTCACGTTGTGGTGTCTTTGAGCGAGATCGTTTACGTTCACGAACTTCTACAGTAGTTTCAACTTGAGCTGGTGGAGTAGGTGGAGCTTGAATTGTCTCCTGGATTTTTTTCCAAATATTACTGAATGAGTCTTGACCTGAATAGTTTGAAATGAAAGGAATACATTAATATTGTTCAATTTTAGCTTTCAAATGAGTTCAAGAGTATGAATTTTGAGACAAAGACAGCTTCAATCAATTTTTCAAAAATAGATCTGTCTATATTTAGCTTCAGATCTCAATAGATCGACAGATTGAGAAAGTTAGACTATGAATATCAGAAACTAATCTCGTGACGTCGAAATTAGCTGTCAAAACAAAAAATACTTCTCCTTGAAATCTAACTAATTGTATTGACTAGCCAGAATGACTCGTGATGATTGTGAAGTCTGACTTAGTTAATAAATGATTTTTAAAAATAAAACTATAATAGTAAACAGATTTTAAAAAATAGTTTTGCATCTTTTATGTCTTTAGCTATTTTCTAGTCCAGTTCTTTAAGAAAATATGATATAGACTCACCTAAATAATCAATTTGACCAGATTCCCAATTTGAACGACGATATTGGCTTTCGCGTGCAGCTTGTTCAGCAGAACGTTCTTGTCCTAATGATAAAGTGGCTAAAGCGCCAGCAAGTCCACTCTATATTCATAATAAGTCATAATATGTATAGACAACATAGAAATATGTGTATTTATGACGACAGAAATGAGGAGAAAGAAAATATATAAAAAATAAAAGAATTATTAGTAAAAGAATATGAAATTTATAAAATTACAAGGAAGATTCCACAAATGATGGCTTGCTTATGAGATGGTATGGATGAACATTTAAATGCTCGAAATATGAGTAACAAAAAATATGAATAAATTGAATCTTAAAAAAAATAATTTTCGTTGATTTGACATCTAAAAATATCTTAAAAAATGCACGTGTTTAAATGTGGGTGGAAGAAGATCAAAACACCTCAATAAGCAGCTCATCATTTATGGAACCCCCTTGTGATAGTCTTACGAAATAATATTATTATATAAATTGAGAAAGAACGAGACAGGAAAATAATGGGTGCATGTGAAAATTAATTTTGTATTTTTCAAGAAAAGAAAAGTTTGCAAGAAAAATAAAGGAAAAATCTCAAATTTCACTCTTAAAATGAAAGTGTGGAATAAGAAGTGTTTACAGCACAAAAAAATTGAACTTCAATTTTGAAGAATAAACAAGACATAAAAAAATCTTGCGTCAATGAAAAAAAATTTCCATTTATTTTTCATACTTTTCTTTCCTTTAGTACTAAATACTCTACGATATTTCTAGTCTAGTGTAAGGAGAAAAAGAAGATATTTTCTACAGATTATTATATTATTAAAGAAAAATAAATAAAAGACAGCAATTTGTGAAGAAATAAAAGCGAAAAATAAATAAAATAAGCAAAAAAAAGAGTTTTTTTTTACAGAAAATAAAGAAAATGTTTTGAATCTTGAACCACCCACACTTTCAAAAACAAAATAATATAATAGTAAAGGATCTACAAAAAATAAATAAATTTTCATGTTCATTCATGATATTTAAACTCGAAATACACTATTAAAATGGTGAATAAATTATGTTAAGGAATGTGATAATGTTGCTTGGATTTGTGTGCATGTGATGTATGTGTCTGAAATGCTGAAAATGTGTCCTGTGACTTGTGTCTTGTGTGTTTCACACAAAAATTAAAAACAATTAAAAAATATTTTCTTAAAATCTAAAGTTATTAGAAAGAAGATTTGTTAGACCAGTTGGAATTTAGCATTCATTTTTGTGTTCCTCACACACTCCTCATCATGACTTTGTCATTAGCAACAATCGCTTTTTAAGTTTTGACTTTCAAGTCATAACACAATAGATTGTTTTGAGGAAATGTAGTGTGAGCTTGTTAGACACAGAAATTAAATTGTTAGAATATTAATTTTAATTCATTTACATCAAAAAAAAGTTGTATAAACATGCAGAACTACTAAACAAAATTGGATGTTATATTAATGTATAATCAAAACAATCGCATTTAACTGAGCTGAGCAATACTGTAAATTCATCCTTGAGAATGTATAATCCGCGCATTTGTATGTTAATCCCAATGAGAAAAAAGAGAGCAGGAACGATTACGAAGTTTTTTTTTTTTATTATTGCATAACTTTTTTAAAAATAAAATGTGAATATTTTTTTGAAATTTCTCGGTGTTTCTGTTGATGCTTTATGAATGTTTCTGGATATAAAAGTATAAATATGACTTATAAAATTGCTCTATTTTGAAAATATGGATAAAATCTTAGGATCCTGCTTAGAAGTGATCAGAATGTTTAAGACGTTGTTGACCTTTCGATAAATTTTGTCTTTTTAAATCCTAAGATCGAAGAAGACTTGAATTTTGTTTGGAAAGATCGACTCGACTCCATATAGAATTCAAGCTCAAGCGACACAATGCGGCGAACTGCATTTTTCGAAAACAGCCGTCACGTCGATGTAACGTTGCGCTAGCAAACATGTTGCGCTATTCGAGATGTCGACTTCGAGCTCTGCTTGAATCTATGGATTAAAATTTGGACCTAAAAACTAAATACAGATGACGGAAATTTTTTCTCATAATAAAGTCTATTGCCCGAATAGTAAAATTTCGGTCACAAGCCGGTATGACTGAATCCAAATCCGGCACCATGCCAGAATTTAGGCCATCGTAGGGTCAGATTTTTGCTATTATGGTTGGTTAAGAGACTTAACACAACATTTCTTTATAAGCTTAACAATTCTGCATATATCAGTTAATTTTGTGCCATAAGCATAGAAAGAATTCAAACTTTTTTAATCAAAAAAATTCGGAACAAATCACAGAATAATTCAGCTTGTCTAAAATCAAGTCAATTCAAAAATATTTCTAGATTCTCTAATCCTAATTTAATTATCTAGACTAACTTTTCTTCTCTTATTATTCATGATTGTTTCAGTATTTTTATTTCAGTTCAACTGAAAATAGAGCAAAAAAGAAAATTTATAAACAAATTTTCAGCAAAAATAAGCTCAAATTAATGCTCATCATTTTGATTACACCTTAATATAACAATTAATATTCCATCACCATCGTAAAAATTTGAAACTAAATTAAAAGTCGAATCGTAAATATCTTGACATAATAATTTTAATCTCTGCATAAAAAAATATATAAAATTTTGTGAGGAAAATTTTAAAATTTTTCCTTTGGTCACTTTCCATTTAACGATTGCCACCGTATGATTTAATGAATCCTATAAAAAAATAGTCACAAAATGAAGTCATTTGCTTTAAATTCTGTTTTATGACTAATTCAATATATTTTATTTGTATGTCTTCATGTCCACCACCAAATTAATCTTTGTTCTGCCGTCTTGCTCATGTCAAATGACTTGTGATTCATAATAAACAACTGCGTAATCATATCTCATTTATCACAAACAATTTGTGCGTCTTTTAAGTCACAAAAAAGTTACTTAATTTCTTTATTTAAAGAATTTCGAGTTATGAAGTTATTTAGGTGAATGAATGTAGCGCATTTTATCATGCATAATATTATGATCGTCTATTTATAATTCACTAAAATTGTCTATTTCGGTATTTGACTAATTTTTACGTCAATGAAAATATTTTCATATCATTGGCCCGTGGCATTAAGTTCCAAGACATAAATCATTATTATTACGACTTAAATTGAGATTTTCCTTAATGAAATTTGAGATCTTTCATATTTTGTGCCCACAATCAGTCAGATTTTAATGGTTTTAGTCATTTTTGATGATTGTTAAAATTTTGTTGGTATAGAAAATTAGGTAAATAGTAGATTTTTTAGAGATTTACGTTTTTTTGTAAAATGACTAACTTATTTTGATGAATCTTTAACCCTAACAGACAGTGAGGACACTCACTTAAATGAGCGCGATCATGAATATATCCGAGTTTACTCAGTCGATATACTCTAATATAAATTCATACTAATGAGCATGTTCCTTGTCTGAGGCATAAGATAATCAACAGAAGATCATTTTAGTGCGCCCAAGTCAAAGCTCGAAGTCGACTCAGATTTTGTGTGGAAATGTCGAATGTACGCCATATAGAATCCAAGTTGACTTCGAGATTTGGCTTGAGTAAGAAACAAATTTTTTAATAGTTTCTTCCGTTCTGTGCTACAAACTTGGCAATACTTCAATTTTTTTGAGGAAAATCTTGGAAAAATCTCATATTATTCTAAGAATTTCCTCGGAAAATTGCACTAATTCAACTCTTATAAGAGTTAGTTTACCGGAAACAAAATTTTTTTGTAAATCTAAACAAGCTTATTTTCGGCTTCATGACAAAAATGTTCAACTTTTGACTATCGATCTCACGTCACTCACCGACACATCATTTGAAAATAAACAAAATATTGTCGGTCGTCGAAACAAAAAGGCCTTTTAAAAACACATTCGAATATTGAATATTTCTTATTTCTCATAAATATGAAAATGTGCTTGAAATTCATCTTATTTCTTCATTTTTCCTTTAAAGATAAATGAGATGAAGGAAAAAAAGATTTTCTTTTCTATTTTTCCTAGAAAAACATCAAGATGATGCCATTTTTGCATGACTTTTTAATTTTCTCTTCTTAATCGTTTTTCATTTAATTTACTTCAAGCGCACACAACACGGTGAAAATTGTGTAAGAAAATGTAGGAAAATAAGAAAAAATGATTGAGTTGCTAATAAATTTTACATATTAACAGACGTTTTTCATTTATCTCCACCTAGCATCGGTCTGTAATTACTTTTTATGATGAAGAATGCCAACCACTACAACCACTCAGTAACACGAGAATGAGAGCAAGTAAGAAGCATGTGATGAAAAATTCGTGCTGCATTACTCAGTGCGAAAAATGCACATGTTGTCATAAAATCAAGCTTGAGAGAATTTTTCATTTTTTAAAAAAACTTGACAAAAGGCGGATTTTGTAAGAAAAAATTAATTTTTATGGCAATTCTTCTTTTGATGCCATTCGAGAACCGAAATATATATATAAAATTTTCATTTTTCTTAAATGTTTACTGATCACCATTAAAAATAGCATCAAAAAAACGCGAGGAATAAAAAACTGAAATGATGAGAAGAAAAGTGAATGGCAAGTTTACGATATGTACACATATAATTCAGTAAAACACCCTACAAATAGACCAAATGACTATCTAGTCAGGCGCAAAGTTGCTATATCCACACAAGATGAATAAAAAATTTATTTATAATCTTAAACATTCCAGTCCGCAAAGACGAAAATGTGATGAACATTAATATAAATTGAAATGGACATAATTTTAAGCAGAAGTCTTTAGACGCTCTTAAAAGCATCAGAAGTGAAGGAAACTCGTATAATTTGGTTAATTAACGTATGTGGGGTTGCTTCTGCTGTTTTGAAAATACAGAAAATTAGTCTCGACGGTACGAGACTTGATGGGTTGAGCCACTCGAGATTTACGATATTATTGTTGTAATTATAAAAGGTTTACAAAGAAACGAGCAGCATAAAAATCAATTTTCTAGCTTATTATAATTTATCTATCCATTATTATTTCAATTTGTTTAATTTAAAGCCGGATTTCATGTCGTAGGATAATTTTGTCAGGATTTAAGCTGCAAGGTGCATGACTGCTGGACATTTTCTCGAAATTTCCATTTGAAAACACTAAAAAAAATTCAAATTACATCAAAAAGAATCATTAGGAAGAGAAATTCGACTGTATTTTGTGACACTTTCTTCTTATTTGTAAAGGATTATTAATTTTCAAAAAAAGATGTTTCTAGAACTGTCAGCATCATCAAAAAAAAAAACATTGTTGTCATCGCCCCCGTCTACACCTACAAGCTTGCTGACATTTTTTTCTATATTTTTTATGCCTTAATGCATTCTGTACTTTACAGTTGCTTTAATTGTTTTTCCCGAATCTGTTTTTATTATTTATTTATTACAGACTATTTTATGTCGTATTTTAATGAAAATATCAAGGACTAATTAAGATTTTCGTAAGAAAAATCAAGTTTTATAGTTTTGAATATAAAAATACCGAATGAATTTTGATGAAGATCAGATATTTTTATGACTTTTTTCTAGACTTGAATCAAGATATTACAAAGTTTTGCACTTTGAGAGAATTTGGGAAGCTACTGAGCGACAATTTTGCGGTTTTGTCAAAGATGATGAAAGGAATTCTGCAACGAAATTGCAAATTTGTCAGCAGTAGTAGTGAAAGAGTTAAATTCCGGCTTGGAAGCGAAAGATTTCATGAATTCTCGATGATTTAAGGAACTGCTAATGCTAAAATAAGCTTTGATGAGTTTAATCCACAAATTTTCGAAACCTATTTTGTACAAGCTCTGTGATGTACCCATCAATAGAGTTATGGACAGAGCTCGAAGTCGATTCGAACTTTGTATAGAAATTTGGAATAAAGTTGACTCGACTCCATACACAAAAAAAAAAGTTTACTTCAAACTCTTGTCATGGAAAGTGATTCGAAACAACCTAAGCTCGAAGTCTGAGTATGGTTCCACTAAGGAAGTAATTTTACTACCTAATAATCAGTAATGATCATTAAAAATTAGCAACAATCTTAATCCATCAAATTTTAATGCGAATTTCCACGCTAATCATGATTAAGTGATCATAAAAGTCTTCCCAGATCTTCAAAGACATCATTTTTCCAGCGGTCATTAAATTGTTAAGCTTTTTTGCCCACAACAGATAAAAAAATCTGACAAAATGATCTCAACTGCATAATATAACGAAAAACGATTCAATTAAGAAGATAAAATTCCGAAATTAAAATAAAGCAAATTGTTTATGAAATAAAAATGGATATAAGAAGTAAAGACACACGAGCAATGAAATGTTTTAATTCACTCTTCTTATTGTTTAAAAGCGAGCCAGTAATAGTGGCTGGTTGAACAGAAAAATGATATAAAATAGAAAAAATTTGTAAGAGCCAGTTTTGGAGTAGGTGTGAAAATTTCTTTCTTTGCCTCTATTTATCACGACTGAATTAATTATCTGAGGGTGGTCAGAGATGTTCATATGAAAAATAATAAAATTAAAGTCTTAACAAATTATTTTAGAGAAAAAAAAAGATCTAAATGTGTGAATTGAGATAAAGGCAAGAGAAAATTTGTAGAAATAAATTTATCATGCATACATGACATCTTAATCAGTTTATTTTGCTGTTCAAAAAGTGAACATTTTTGTCGTCATATCTTAAAAAGTTTCCTAAAAATAAATAAGCGCAAATTTTGAATTTAAATTATTATTATTATTATGAACTCGCCCAAAACGAGAGGAAAATCTTGAAAATTATCCAAAAAACGACGTCGACGAGGGTGACAGAAAAATAGCAAAAAATCATAATTTAATGAGATATTTTTTCTTTTGTTCACAGCTGAATTCACTTAGACACATTTTAATATGCTTGAACTATAATTTCAGTTATTAATTAAATTTATAAAAAATAATATTTTCTCAAATTTATCCTTTTAATGACCTTCAACTCTTTAATTTTGTCTCAAATCACAGATACATATTATTTTAATTTCATCATAGCACACGATATCCATTCCATTTTAAAATTCTACTATTATTAGAGACACATGACGTCACATTATCACATAATCCACTATATTTATTATTTTTATTTGCTTCAATTACCTTAAATAATTTATTTAAAATTTATTACAAAACACACACTACCGGACTTTATACGGGGAAGATTCGCGGTTCTCGTAGACTTTTTGAGAACTTGTCTCAAGAAGCACTTAAACTCAACTGAAACCGTACGATTGGATAGGCAGAGTTTTTCCTTTACAAAAAAAAAATATTTTTTCCGATTTTTTTCAGTTGCAAAACTTTTTCCTCTTTTCATTTTGAGATCATCATCATCATCATCGAGATATTCGTGTAAAATATGTGTGCACAACACACGTATAAATGTGGGAAATAAAAGAAATGAAAAAATTATTCTCTGAGACTATATTTTCCCCGAAAGGTTCATTATTGAATTTTCTTCGGATAAATTGAAAATAAAATAATTATTTTTTACAATGTATCGACAGAAAAATTGCAATCGAGGTACTGACTGCAATGATAATCGAATTATAATGCGATCTTAAATTGCCATAAACATTCTCATGTGCCTGTCATCATTTTGGCATGACCGTTAAATGGGCAAAAAGGAAAATATAAAGTTTAATGAGTTGTGGATCAGTTTTTCCACTCATTCATAGATTTTCTACGCCCTCATAATTAGCATCACGGAACATTTCTATTGATTCATATTTCATAGTAAGTTGGAAGCCAAAAACCCACAAACAAAAAGTGAACTCTTTTTTAACTTCCACCGTTCACTTTTCATCACCGTGTTGCTAAAAATACACAAAAAGATTATATTTTGCTTCTAAAGTAGAAGAGCTTCAAATGGAATCGATGAATGATACTAAATGAGAAATGATGATCTGAGAGATAAATAAGAATGAGAAAGTCACAAAAAAAAAAACAGATTAGTGCATGTGAAAATTTTATGTTAAATCTCTCGTCAATAAACAATCAGTTTTGACATTTAGCAAAATGACAAATTTTCACCTGCCTATAAAGATATCCACCCAATTCGATGACCATAGACTTAATTTTAAACAGGATAAGCGTGCAAGTGTTGAATTAAATTTCCGTGAGAATGAAAATGTTCGTGCTTTTTTTGAATGTCTGTCTTTAAAAGGTTAAATTTAATTTGATTCGTCCAGGAAAAAACAACTTTTTATAGGAACTGATGGAACGTTCCAGGAAAGTCAATAAATCTTCGTAAATTGAAAGATTTAGGATGTTAAGGAAAGGTTTATGAATCATTTGAGAATTTCATAGTTAGTTTGTGATTAGATCGTGTTACTATTGATTTTAAATCTAAGTGAAGCACGTGCCTGCAATAAAAACAGCAGTCCTGTGAAATGAATTTTACAAATGATGAATCTGTTTGAAATAAATGATTGAATCTTTTCGAATAGAAACTACTTGATTTTCACTCGAATTGTGCACTTTTATGATTAATAGTGCATTTTGAAAATCAGATTTTATGGGAAAACTGTCAAAGCTTTCATGAAGCTTATTTTGACTCAAAATTATTACATTTTCAAGTTTTCAATACAATATGAATTTCTAGTTTCTCTGAATATACTCAACTTAGTTATGATTTTGACAAGTATTATGATCATTTGTTACAATCTTGACAGCACCCGATCAATAATCGAATGCAATTTGCGTATCAATGACTGGCGCCATTAATATTTCTATTAATAAGCATAACATCAATTGATGTTTATATTATTACTGACAATATAATGACAAAATCTCTCGTTTGTGGTTTGCAGATTCTATAGTTATAATGTTTGATTTACAGACTAATTTTAAAGCTATCAAAAAGAAATTCAAGTTCAATTTATTCAAGAAATTGGTTCATAATTTAACAGAATAAAGCTTAAATTCATCAGATTTAAAATTAAATCCAGGGATTATTTTATAAATTTCAAATTTTCAATGATTTAGAAAAGATCCAATCGATATTTATCCAAAAAATTTATGCTTTTCAGCATGTATAAAACATAATTTTGATCTAACAATCCTAGGATTATCACACAAAATGTCCAGCAACTATATCTGAACAAAAATGCTCATCTATTCAAAAGGTTCAGTGACTCAAAGCCAGATTCACTGTCTCTAAAGCACTCGACAGTCTCATCAATTAAAATAATAAAAAATCACAACAAATGATGTCAAAAAATCCACAAATGACTGCTGTCATGGAATTTTCCATCAGTTTTACACCGTATTCATGTAAGGTGTTGACAATTTTAATGTTTATTGTTTTCTCATAGCCAAATAAAAAAAAAATCCCAAAAAATGAATAAATATGTCTTTTTCAAGCACGCGCTATGTACAAGAAAATCACCGACTATCTTGTTTCCTCTATATCAAAAAAATTATTAAGTCATCTCAAATGGCAATATCACAAAAATTCTTACATTCAAAACGTACGCAACAAATATATAAAAAAAAACCCAAAAATAAAGTAGATGAATGAAATTTTTTTTTATATCATAATCTCTCAAGTTATAGCTTTTAGAGGAAAGCTAAGTGTGTATGTGAGAAAACTCACCTCTGTAATTGTATCGGAATCGTATCCATTCACCATTTTCACACAATTACTACAGATAATTTGATTATTATTTAAATCCACATTAACCTTCTCCTTTTGATACTTTTTAATCTTATGACATAAGAAAATGGAAATAATAGAAATGTTAAAAAAAAAATGCAAAAAAAAAGATTACGAAAATTAGATAAACAGAAAAAAGATAGTTTGTTGCTAAAGTCCAACGTTATCTACACTTAATGATGAATTTTTTTCTTTTTGATGCTCACAAATCTTTTAACTTATTTACTTTTTTTCATTCGTCGGGGTTTCTAAGGAACTCACCTCATGTGACACATGCTCAACATTGCGCACATTATTCAAATTACTAGATGATGGACTGACATCATCACATCTTATTTGATTGTTGTGATTATCAACAGCATCATTACATTGTTGCTGTTGTGGCTCGTGTGATTTTTGATGGCATTCATTATTGTTAATCGTATCACAGGCTGTAAATGCTGGTGTTGAAATTTCTATTGCTGCATGTGGACAGTGATAATTTTGTTCGATGTTGTCGCTTTGCCAATCATTGTAGACAATTGGTGTCTCTTGTGTATGTGACTCATTTGTGCACTCATTATCACACACAAATTCATTATTTATATCATTACAATTATTATTACTATTGTTTGATTGATCATTATTTATCCAAGGATCATTGTATGTAAACGTATTTGAGTCTTGATGATACGATATCAAATAAGGATCATAAGATCTCACATGATCATCAAAATGCACTTGCGTTTCATGTGATTCAGAGGAGGAGTTTGTGCAAACAACATCATTAGTGCTCGGACATACGAATGAGTTAAGGTAACTGTGAATAACCTTGTCATCAAATCGTTTTAACCACGAGAGATTCTGTATAAATTGGGTTTTAGAGAAATAATTTGTCTCATATTTTGATATATAGGCAAATATAATATGATTTTGGTATTTAAATAATGACTTATGACTTTTTTATAAATTCTTCATCATAACACATTCAAATTATGCAATAAATTTTCTCTAACAAATACTTTGTGAATTATACAGAATGAAATTAAAATATACTGATGAAATAAATTTTCACGTTCATTATCAAACGACCACAAAGATGTGAGAAAAAAATATTTTTAATTTTAGATAAAAAAAAAGTGAAGAAAAAGATCAAGACATGAGACATTCCGCGAAATATGATAGAGCAGAAAAATAAGAGTTTCAGGATTCAAAACATTTTCGTGTATAAATATTGAGATATAAAAGAAATAATAAGAAGTTAAAATACGATGCAGAATGAAAAAAAAAAAAATATGTTTAAAAATACGTAACGATATAGTACGTGCTAAAAATTCTTTTCTTTGATATCTACATCATGCTCTCACAGCAAATCAAAAACTAATAATTTCTTTTATATTTATATTCATATAGGCAGAATATAGAATAGATAGTGATAGATGAAATAGTTGAAAAAAGAAAATTACCAAAATAATTGGCTTACCTCTCTAATAATACTATTAACATTCTCTATGTTTTCTTGCTCAGACTTGAAAAAGTTAGGAATCAGTATCGTTAGCATTAAACAACATATTAATTATTAATAGCTTTCTTATTAAAACTTAAGCTGGATAAAAAAATTACTGGAAGTACTTTTGGAATAATTTTTTGTTTTATGGCTTAATTTTCCAATATTTCGCAGACAGTTATTTAGGTAAATAAAATGGATGAAGCAGATTTATAGAAATGGACGGGAATGTTGATAGGAAACGTTAGAGATCACGTGACAAAATTGTCATTCAATACATTCTCGTTTGATCTCAACAATAACATTATTAATATATCGGATGTTGTAACCAGCATTCCGTAATGTCATATATAAAATTACTTAACATTGTACGACCAAAATATTCAAGAATATGATGTTACAAACATTTAAATCAAAACAAAGGAAAATTAACTCACCATAGATTCATTGAGTGATGGATGAACAAATTCACAGAATAAATTCCACCAGTATTGTAAATGACTTTGAAGATGGTTGTATCCTTGTGGTGCTTGTGCTTCCATCGAGGATGGATTGAAATTTTGATTCCATGGTTTTGTGTCTCCAATAAAATGAATGATCTTAATATTCTTATTAAAGTGCTTAAATGCAGGCAAATATGAGTATGTTGCTGTTGAAGCAGTATTGTACAAGAAAGGAAGGCGCTTCGATGAATCACCAGTTGACCATTCTGAGAAATATTGATTTAATAATCCTTGATCACCACCGTCAAAACTTCCAACAGTGTCAGCAAATTGAACGAGTTTTCCGTATGTATCTACACTTGGCTTGAAAACAAATACACCAGAATTGAAAATGTCAGGCCAGCCGACATCAGCTGCTGCGGAGAATTCATCTCGTTCGAAAAGTTCATCGCTATTTTGAAGGACCTAAAATGAAAACATTAATTAATTGGATGTATAAAGTATGTGTAATGCTTAATCCCGAGATTTATTTAAATCCAATGTTTAATCCCAAGATTAACTAAAATACGTTGTCAACTAGAACGGATGTTATGACTGCCATTAGGCCAATTTTGTTGCACTTTACTCAAATAAATCATTCCTTAATTAATCCTGACCTTGTTAAATGAAACGGTTTATCTTATCATCCGAATTTAGTCATGTGCAACGCAGTCATCTACAAAAATAAAATATAAACTAACGCAGACTTACCAAAACATCAGCATCGAGGAATACACATTTGTCGAATTGTGTAAGATTCCAACAGTGTAACTTTGTAAATGTGATTCCAAGTTCTGGACGTTTTAATACAGCAAGATTAGCAGCATCTTTTGAGTCAAGAACATTAACTAATTCCACAACATCAAATACGTCTTTTAATTTGCTCTTCATAGCTTCTGATACACCTGGTGTTATAAGCACGCATAGTTTATGAGCTGTTGCAACTTTCCTCAATGAATGAGCGACGACCAATGCGCCGAGTGAATAAGAATCATTTGTTGCTAACGTTACCCAAGCGAAATCTGCAACAAAAAAGGTAAATAGCTCATTAGAGGATTCATAATTTTATCCATTAAGACGTGCCGAGAATCGAATTTCCGCTTAGCTCCTAGAAGTTTATCAATGCGGAGCGAGTGGGTTGAATCAATTTCAAAATAAGCAACGTTGGACAACGTCCAATTTACCAAAAATAAATATTTTCTTTTTCTCTCAAATTTTCTTTCTAAAATGAAACTTTTTTTTCTTGTTTATGTCATTTTCTCTTCTTTCACAAAAAGAGGCGGTTTATGTCGTCGTGATTTTGTAATGATATTTTGATTTGCTAACTTACATCCCATGAATTACGTTCATTACCGAGAATTATTGCGCTTTAAATGCAGTGGATATTAATTCAAAACGAATTAAGTCAAGCGAAATTAAAATTTGATTTTCTGGCATTTTTAGATGAAAAGTCCATTAAATTATATTTTTAGCACTATTTCACATGTGTTCTGCTATTCACTTTGCCTTGATGTATGACTGGATATTTACATTTTAATTGAAAATTATCTCATTGCTGCGGAAATTATTTTTATGAATTTTTTTTAGTGATTTTTTAAAATAAATAGTCTGTAGCACTGGGGGAGGTTTACTATGATCGATAATTCTTCATCTGGAGATCCCACATGAATATTTTTTATGTGAAATTTAAATTAATTAAATTAAGAAAATCAGAACATTAAATTTAATTTATGACTCTTTAATTAAACTGAGGAATTTTTAGATTGTGACGAAGGAAGATTGGAAGTATTTAAGAAAAGTTTGTCATACATTGTGTCTGTATTTCATTCTAAATAAAGATGTTGCAATTAGGGATTAAATATTTCGTAAGATTAAAATTAAATCCCAGGATTAAGAATTTTAAACCCGTGAATCATCACACATCACTCAAGTGATTATTCTGTCATCATAAACAATGTTAGCACCAATTAAAATTTCTAATTAGATTAGAGACTTTATTAATCATCGCCAAAATATTGTGGCTCATTAAACTTGGCACAAATAAAAGAAAAAAAGTTCCACAGTCAACAAAGTTTACAGTCCTGATTCTTGTGTCTATTAGATCATTGAAGTTCATAATAAACCTGTTTCACAGAAAGAAAAATAATCTTCTCAGCTGTAAAAACACTTTCTAAGTCGTAGAAAGATATTTTCAAGGTCTAATCACACAATTTACTTTAATTAGTGCATGTATGCCAATGTATACACAAAAAAAAAGAAAATTCATTTTCCCGAAAGCATTTTAACTTTGATGTGAGTCAGAACAAAAATGCGTTTCATTCATCCATAGACATAGACATTCCGTGACGATTCAGTTCTCATCCGAGAAGCAACAAACAAAAGCTTTCATTTTTTACATGTGTGACAATTTATCTACTTAAAATTAGATTTTCAACTAACGTACGTAAGATGATAAAAACAAGAATATTTCCAATAGAAATAAGTCGCATGGAAATGAGCCTCGGGTGGTCAACAATGCGAAAAATAAGCAAAATAAACACTTGAGACATTCGTATTTATCATTAACAAATTGCGTGCTTATTTTTAGCTAACTAAGTGTCGTAAGGACAAGAAACTCTTAGTAAATGAATGACAGAATTATGAAAATCTTGTGCCAATTTGGTTCGAACTCATTTACACCTAAATGGAAACGACCGATCATATTTCATCCCAATCAGTAAAAATCACTAAATGCTGTTGATCTTTATCCCCATTCTGTCAATCGACTGACTAATTGTGTTCGGCAACAGCAATCAACAAGTGAAAGGAAAATAAAGAAAAATTATTTTTTATGTCTATTTCCTCAAATTTTCGGTTCACCACTCAAAAGAACATCACATCCATAAAATATTTCGTTAAAATGTTAGCGAATTTTAGTTAAATATTAATTTTTTCTGCTGCTGCTCTCCACACATCCATAAATTTCAATATGAGAATGTTTCGCACAAAAGAGCGTGTACGTTTCAGACGAAATAATACATTGCTGACACCTGTTTTTAAGACATAAATTATACCAATCCGTACTAAAAATAAAATTGCATAACACGAAAAAAAAAATTTCGCCAGTTTCATAATAAGCGACGCGGGAATATTGAATTGATAACAACTTCTTAACCCACATATTTACATTCTCACATGATTCTTGAATGTCTCGGTGAATGACAAAATATTTTGTTATGATAACCTTGAGTGGTGGTGCTATATACTTCATTAGGTTGAAGATATGATAAGAAAATTAATTACTGTCTATTATTGTAATTTCATTTGGGATTATTGCTGCATTATTTTGAATTTGTGCGACACATTGGATTGTTGATTATGAGCATTAGGGATCATTTTGTAGTGGAATATTCCACTATATTCTAATTCCGTCTATATTGTCTAAAATAATCAAAATAAATTTGTTTACGAAAGTTGCGGACTTACAGTAGTGGCTGCAGTGTTGGTGAGACACACAACCCAACCACACAGCCGTTACACTGGGATTGTGTCCCTAGTGTTGGGTGGTGTGTCTCACCAACTTCGCATCCGCTACACAACAAAGCAATCCAAAGCATGACACTTGTAATGTCCCTTGTGTTGTATTGCATGTATGGACAACATTACATTATGTAAAGTGTCGGAAAGGATTAAAGCAACACAATTTGTAAACAGCAATTAAATCGTTAATCGCGTTATTAATCTAAAATAACTTTCTAGTTTTTACAAAACTGACAATAAATATAATTTTCTATGACGTAAACATCATTTGAAAAGCCAGATGCGCTATGAAAAATTCGTCTGTAAATAAATATCCGATATACATTAAGGAATAATTTTAAATACAGAATTTGATTTGAAATGCAAATAAAAAAAAGTTTTATAGACGCGACTATGCATCACACACGCCCGAAAACAAAAAAAAACTGTTTATTCAGTCGATTTTATCATTAGTTGCGTATGTAAGGGAATATAAATATTTTTTATAATTAAAGGTCATTCGAGGGTGTGAGATCGATTCATGCGAAAGGATTCATCGTCATTATTTTCTTGTCAAAAATCTATAACACGTTGTACTACGACAGAATGTTTTCGTACCCCAAAAAATATTTTTTAACTGTATCTGCCTACTACCGGCATTTTTCTGAATCTTATAATCTATTTATAAATCACATTCTATTGAGTATATGTGTCTCAATCGAAAAAAATAAAACTAAGACGACACTGGGGAAAATTGAGCAGTAAAGTTAATAGACTGTAGAATTATCACTAAAATTTCCTAGAGAAATGACCACACTTTTATTTTAAATATTATTTTTTACGTCGCAATATAATTTATATTTCCTTCCATTTTGTGATCTTGAACCTTCTTTCACTGCTAGAAAATAAGAAATTATTAGAAAATATTTAGGAGATAAAAAAGTGGCAGATACAGTTGGGATATTTTTTTAAGGTTCAATCTTTCATAAAAATCTACATTTTGTTTTCTTCTTTGCACAAAACTATGTGTGTGTAATATGATGGACTTTAATGAATGAATGTGTGTTCTAATTATATTCCCATTAAAAATATCATAAAATAGGGATGATCGTCATTAATTTATCTTTTCAATGAATTTATGATGGTACAATCTTGCTTATTAAGTCATTGACAACTAAATCGATAGAACTGTAATAAATTGCATATTCTGGATCTTTGTTAACTGGATCTTTCTGTGCAAAATTGATAAGAAAAGAGCGGAAAAAATCTGTGATGCAATTACCGCATGCACTTTTTTACTCATCTTATTTCTTATAAACAACCTCGAAACAAACGATTAATCCATTTAATTCATACAAAATTTGAATAATATTGCACAATCAGCATAGGTTTAATTAAGGAAAATGATTCAAAACTCTTTTTATCAATTATTTTTTTTCGGCAAATATTTTTTATGACCTTTTTGAAGGTGAATTTTTTATCATTAATTCAACTTACTACTCATATTTATGTTTGATTTCACTTTATTATAAACTTTAATTAAATTCACGTGCTTTTCAAGCCACAAATATATATTAACTAACTTTGCTAACTAAAATTTCAGAGCACAAATATTTATTTCGGGGGTATTAAACCAATATCTGAATTTTTTTAAAAACCGAAAGCTCTTAGTAGTTTTATACCCTCAAAATTTTAAATATTAAATAACCGTTAATATCATACTGAAATTTCTTGTGCAAGCAGAATGAAGTCTTAATTTATGGGGAGGAGGTCTTGAATTTTAAGATGCATAATATATTTTACTTCATTAATCCTTATTTTGTGTCCCAAAATGGAACAGATGTCTAAATATCCTGGATTTCATGGACGTCATAGCTGAACTTCCCCTTTGAGAACTTCTGGATTTAAAATTGTAAACAAAATATGTTAAGCGTGCAGAAAAAATTAAATTTAAGTTAATTAAAGTGGCATAATCAAAGTGACATGATAATTAAACACAGTAATCATCGAAATCATTCAATGATATAGTCAAATAAAGCATTTATTAGCAAGTAATAAGTGAAATATGCTAGTTCTTAAGAATTTTGTCAAAAAATGATGAAATTAACATAAATCGTGTATAAAAAGTAAATTAAAATGTGAGCACAGCAATAATACATGTCGTGATAAAGCTTATTGGAGAGTGTGACCAAAGAAATAGATAATCGTACTATAAAAATTAATTTAATAGTTTATTAGTATAAATATCAAAGTATAAGTATAATTTCTTGCTTACGTTATCGCTTATCAACCGTCTGAATCATCGTCAGTCTAAATTGAATAGTCAATCAAGTAAGTTCTCCACAATTCAAACGTCTGTAAAGTATTATTCTGGAATTTTTCCATTAATCAATTTGTTAATAACTCGCGTTTGTCTTATCATCCAGTTATCAGTTATCCATTAATATTTACCATGTCAATAACAACATTAACCACTGGAGCGGCTGGCTTTATCGGAAGTCATACAGTTTTGGAACTGTTAGAAGCTGGACATAATGTGATTTGTGTTGACAATGGCTGTAATGCCTATCATGATAAGAATGAATCCCTTCCGGAATCACTAAAACGTGTCGAGGATATAACTGGAAAGAAAGTCACATTTTATAGTGTTGATATAAGAGATAAGAAGGCATTGGATTCAGTTTTCAAGAAGGTAAGTAAACTTTATTATGCTTTACAGTAAGTAAAAGACTTCATTGACAAATCATTTTAAACGGTTGTGTTTGGGTCAACTGGAGCGACTGGAATATGAGTTCCTGTGACGCGGAAACCGTTTTCGTCTAAAAAAAGAGATAACATATAATAATGAAAATTAATTTACAAGGTCACACATGTTTTTCCAATAAATTTGACACTGATTCACGATAAAAAGTGGCATTTTCGTCGTTACTTAAAGTATTAATTTAGTGACTTAAACGCATTTTCAAAGCCTTACCTGCTGTGTAGTGAGTTTCAATAATTTGACCGTCTGGAGCAAGATAACGATAAGCACCACTTGTCACGAATACATTCTTTGTTCCATCAGCGCTGACTGTCAATCGTCCTTGTTCAGTTCTTGCAATTCCATCAGCAGTAAGATAATTGTAAGCAAATTGTCCATAATCGTCTCTAGCTTCGTTATGTTCCAACAATCCAACGTCAGCTGGTGCTGCTGATGCGATAGCAATAAGTGCCAAGATGATAACTGCCTTCATTTTTAATAATTTTTTATGTTGAGCTGCTAATGTTTATGATAATAGACAAAAAATGTTTTTCTTATCATTTCGTCTAATTGCTGTGGCTTATATACTGTATTTTCGGAACTTCCCTTTCCATAAAACATAAACATTTTGTGCAGTTGAACCGGTTAACTAAAATACTTTATGTCTTTAGGTCATTTAACTCAATTGACTAGTTCAAGTTGCTTTACATAAGACCGGTAGGAAGACGAGACAATAGAATGGATGATATAAGCGACTTCATTTTTTTGACACGAGTACAGACTGTCTATACAGTTGTTATTTTTTAATCTTAGACTTGGACATATGTTTATTAAACAATTTCTCGACGTATGATACTTTTAATTACACATGTGAACATTAATTAAGATAAGATTCTTCCGACGCCTGCTATTTTTACTAATATTTTTCTATATTTATTCTCATTGTAGCACAAAATTGATTGTGTTATTCATTTTGCTGCGTTAAAGGCAGTTGGCGAATCATGCAGACTACCTTTGCAGTATTATCAGAACAACATCACTGGAACTTCGGTTTTATTGGAAGTTATGGCTGATAATGAAGTCTATAACTTTGTCTATAGTAGTTCGGCTACTGTTTATGGTGAACCTACATTCTTGCCTTTGACCGAGGATCATCCGACTGGAAATTGTACTAATCCATATGGCAAAAGTAAATATTTTACAGAGGAAATATTGAAGGATTTATGTGCATCTGATAAGGTGAGGATTGTGCTTTGCCACGTGAAAATTTTGTTTATGACCTTAGTTTGCGTCATACTGAATTTTCTGATTAGGGATTTCAGCATTATCTTTAATTTGATTGCTGTGCCACTCGGATTAAAAGTTAATCTCGCGGGATTAATTTTTAATCTTTTGAGCTTAAGTCTGTAATTTAATTAATTGATTTCATTTCAATCTTGTAGAACTGGAACGTAATTTCATTGCGCTATTTCAATCCCGTTGGAGCACATAAATCAGGCAGAATTGGAGAAGATCCAAATGGTGAACCAAATAACTTGATGCCTTATATCTCTCAAGTAGCTGTTGGAAAGAGACAAGTATTAAGAGTTTTCGGAAATGACTGGCCAACACACGACGGAACTGGAGTTCGTGATTATATTCATATTGTGGATTTGGCTCAAGGACATTTATCAGCATTGAGTAAATTATTAAAAAGTGGATCTAAAGGATATGCTGTCTATAATTTAGGAACTGGAGTTGGATATTCCGTACTTGACATGGTTAAAAATTTCTCTATTGCTTGTGGAAAGGACATTGCTTATGAATTTGCTCCACGTCGTGACGGCGATATTGCATCATGTTATGCAAGTACTGAAAAAGCAGCCAACGAGCTTGGTTGGACAACAAAGCTTGGATTGAAGGAAATGTGCGAAGATACATGGCGTTGGCAAAAAAATAATCCAAATGGTTTTGCTGGTCTTAAATCTGATCTCTAGTCATTCAAGACGATTTGAAATGTTACCAAAAAATTTAATCCAAAAACAGATAATATATATTTTATCCCCTGCGTAATATTGGCATATATATTTTAAGCATGACTTGTAATTTGACGCATTTATAATATTTTATGTGAATTTATTTTATGTGTGCCATTTATGTACGAGGCTATATAATAATAAAGCAAATGATACCAAAATTTTTGATATAATAACATCGAAATATTTAACGACTAATTTAATTTTTGAGTGCTGGTCGATTCTAGTGCCACGTTGCGGAAAAAGTACGAAACTTTGCATTCTATTCATAATAAAGAGTTGACATATTATCATCCCGAAATTTTTACATTATATTTCATCCTATAGATCTAATGATTATTTTATATTGTTAGTAAGTTAGTGTGCTAATTAAGAATGATAACGTTAACAAGGAACTTGAAGAAATCAAATGAGGAGAATGGACAAACTAACAAAAGAGTTTCGATTCGGTAAATTGATATTAAAAAGTCGGAAGTTTTGCAATATTTTAATAAATCATTAATTACAGTGATAAGCTTCTGGTGAAAGAAGTTCAGGAAATGGAGGAAAATATGCCATCGACTGTGAAGTGTGAATTCCCAGATGCAAACATGCTTGCTGAGTTCTTTATTATCGTGAGCCCAAATGAAGGCTTATGGAAGAATGGAAAATTTAAATTTTTAGTGACTGTAAATGAGGAATACAATATGATGCCTCCTAAAGTCAAATGTCTTACAAAAATCCTTCATCCTAATATTTCTGGTAAGTCCTGTAACTCATCAATGTTAATGATTCCAAATTATAAATTGTGATTCTGTTTATTTCAGCAAACGGAGAAGTATGTCTCAGCTTATTAAGACTAAACTCAATTGATGGCACAAGTTGGCTTCCGACTAGAAGACTGAAAGACGTCATGTTTGGAATTAATTCAATATTTACAGATCTTTGCGATTTCTCTGATCCATTGAATGTCGAAATTGCCGAAGAATATGCAACAGATAGCGAGAAAACGAAAGCAAAAATTAAGGAATTTGTTCAGTTGCATGCAAGATAAAAGTGTTGATATTGTTTAAATTGTGAGTCGTTTTGTGAATGTCAGTTCCATTTAGGTCATTATTATGGTTTGAGTAGTTGGATAGTTTAAGGACTGGATTTTGGAATATTTACAAATTAAAGTTGAGAATCGTAGGATTCTTTGAAGAAAAGATTGAGCATGTAGAATCATATGTGCAATAACTCGTTTGAGACAAGAACCAGGAATCAAGATCCAGTATCCTAAAAACTTCCAGCAAATTACTCAATCAATTGTGGAACTAAATGGAACATTATTGTGAAGTTTCCTTATGTTAAATGGATATTAAATTGATTAAAAAAGCATTTCATTTCATCATTTTTATTATTGACTGTATTAATTGCATTTATTTTATTTCTCAATAATAATCCAGATTATTTTTGAAAACAAAAAATCACAAGAAAGAAAAGAAAAAGAAAATCGAGTAAAATTGAAATTACAAAGATGCTACATTATACAAATAATAACAATAATAAGAATAGTAATTTTATGAACAGAAGTAAAATGATTCTAATAATCCTTTCTTGAAAAATATTTCGTTGCAACTTGATATTATTTCGATTATTTTTTGTTAGTGTCTATGAATCGTCCCTATATAAAATATAGGTGACAGCTTGTGCGTCAGCAAATTTATTATTGTGTTTTCTCTTCATCATCAAATTTTTCATCATCACATTTATATGATCCATAATAAGAATTATAATATTGAAAAAAAAGTCAGAAATATTTACAAAGGAAAAGCCAAGAAATATGAAGCAATAAAAAATATTTTAATTCTAGAACGTTGTCAGTAGTTCCTCTTGAATGCTATTTGTTCTCAATAGTTGCTGTGGTGCTCGTCCACTCAGAAGTGTACTCGTTACGGATTCGCGCTTTTTAGCCTCGGCGATCTTCTTTGCGTGATACTCCTCTGAGAATTTCTTTATTTTTTCGGCTGAGAAATGTGTACGTTCGCGTTTCTTGATCATAAAATCTGTGGATGCCAACCATCTGTGCTCTAAACATTCTTCGATTGATGGACGTTTACTGAAAATAATTTATGATTCATTAATAATGGCAGTGCTACATCTTAATTATATTGTCCTTACAGTGGTGTGCGCTTGAAGATGAACATGAAGAATCTTGATGCTTCTTGTGTCACATCACGGTAAAGATTCTCAAATCTGAATCGACAGAAGCTAATATTTGATTTTGTTTCATTATCATCAGTTCCTCTAAATGGACTGCATCCGGAAAGTAAGATGTATGCCAATACACCGACCGACCAAATATCTGTTTGTGGATATGCAGGCTCATCGGCTAGTACCTCAGGGGCTAAAAATATCAAAATTATTTATTACAAACATTGGATCTCAATAGAATTAAGGAACTTACCAGTATATTCAAGATTTCCATTGGCAGGTAAGTGAACATGTGATCCTAATTTGCTAACTGGCTGTGCAGAACCAAAATCAACAAGTTTAATTTGTTGTGAACGGACGGATGCCATGATAATATTATCAGGTTGTAAGTCTAAATGACAATATCCTCTCCAGTGAAGATATTGGACGGCATCGAGGGTTTGTGTTAAAATTGTAGCGACTGTCTGTTCTGAATATTCATGTCGACTTCCAAGGTATGTTAAAATATCAGCACCTTGAAGCTTCTCTTGAATAAGGACGGCAATTGGTGCATTTTGAGGTTTATATGCTGCAATTAAGAATGCGATTCTTTCATGTCGCAATGTTCTTAAATTTTCAAATTCTTTTTGAATTTGACTTGAGGTCTCTGGTGTATATTCAAAGATTTTGGCTACAACAACTGAATCAGTTTGCTTCTCTACTCCTTTAACTACGACTGAATAACGTCCACGTGATATTTCTGAAATGAAGCTATAACGATCTGTATATGATGGCTCTGATGACCATTCAATTGGTTCTGTTTCAAATCTATAATCAACTTTAGCCTTTTCTTCTTCTGGTACAATTTGTTGACCAGATTCTGTAATTTGTTGTAAATGTTTCATTGCTCGTGTTACTTGAATCTTTGGTGCACCAGCTTCGGCAGTTGTAATAATTTCAGTTGTTGATCCAATTGTTGATCCTCGTTCACTCCATCCGATTCTATTGCATGCAGCTAATCCGAAAATGTAATTGTGCTTTGGCTGTAATCCGTGAACAAGGTAGAATTCATGATCAATATTGGTGGCAATGTCTCTCCATTGTGCATCAGTTGGTGATTTGTATTGCAAGCAGTAGCAAATGACTGGACAATTTCCATCATCACGTGGTTGCTTCCAGCGTAAAAGAATTTCTGTGTCACTAACAGCGACTGGTTCAGGAGCTTCTGGTGCATCAGGAACCATAGCATAAACAACACGTGTACGTGATGAGGTTTGACCGATCTTGTTGCGTGCAACAGCTTTGTAGATTCCAATATCAAACTCAATTGCTGGATTGAACTTCAAAATAGAACGTCCTTGAGCGTCACTGTGGAACTGGATTCTCTTGCTTTCCTGGATAACCATATCATTCTTGAACCATTGAACAATTGGTGCTGGATCTCCAACAGCCAAGCATGAAATCTCAGCTGGCTCTCCATCAATGATTGCAACTGTTTGTGGCTTTTCACGGAAGAATGGAACATGTCCATCAGCACGTGACTCAATTAAGGCTTCAGCTTCTTGATATGATTGAGATCTAACACTGACTTCATTACGAATACGTCTGCTAACAGTTGTACCACTGTCTGGTGTTCCATAACGGCTAATTCTTTGACGACGTTCATCATCAATTTCTTCGTCCATAATGTCAGTGAAACGTCTACGTTCTCTGATAATTGGCATCTATAAATTATTTGAGAAATTAGAATCAGAACTGAAAATAAGAAGCTTCTGTCACTTACAGAAAGATCCATTTGGCTGTCATTGATTGCAAAGTTGAAGCTTGGTGAGCGTCCCTTTGCAACTTTAATGTATTCTCGCAAACGTGTTGGGAAGTTGGTGTCACGAAGTTGGAGCAAGTATGTATCTGGTCCATATTGATAGCTGGAAATAAATTAAGACATTAATCATACAAAAAGACCATCAAAATGATTAAATATCCTTACTGGCTCTCAGACTTGAAGCTTCCAGTTTCATAATCATCCTTAATATAATCTTCCCATTTGTGTGGCTTTCTTGTTTGATCCTCAATACGTGGTGGAGTTCCTTCTGGTGTGAATACCATGCCTGGTGGATAAACCATCTTGGATGGATGATCAAAGGCAGTAGCAAGTGCTCTACGACGATAATAGCTTCTGCATGATGCATTTGCATACCAATCACGGAATCCATGCCAGTAGTTACGTAAACGATCAGTGCTTAGTTGAACTTCATCAACATGCTTGCGAGTTAAAAGATGGAACCATGGATGATTCAAAGCTGTCTTAATGTCCATACGATGATAGGCATCAAAGACTAAAAGTTTTGTGATAAAGTCACGACCTTCCTTTGAAATATCATTCCAGATAGATCC
This sequence comes from Chironomus tepperi, assembly GCF_022539635.2. Lineage (NCBI taxonomy): Eukaryota > Metazoa > Arthropoda > Insecta > Diptera > Chironomidae > Chironomus > Chironomus tepperi. The sequence continues at coordinate 1,629,152 of NW_027226133.1, read as the reverse complement.
AACAAATTGCCATTGACCCTTCTTGACATTGTATAATGTTTCACGATCATTGGCACCTAAGAATGGACTGTGTCCGCTCAACAAAATGTATGTGATGATACCAACTGACCACATATCTTGACCTAATCCAACACCTTCGCCATTAACGACTTCTGGTGCAACATATTCAGGTTGACCGTATTCTAATGGTGCTAAAGTATCTTCAATACGACGTGCAAGACCAAAATCGCAGATCTTCAAGTCATTTGAACCAGGATGTGCAATCAATAAGTCACGAATGTTCAATCCCATATGTCCAATTTGTCTGGCATGCATATGTTCCAAACCTTGAAGAACTTGATAGATGAACATTGCAACTTGTCTTTCTGTGTAGAAGTCTCTACGGAGTAAGTGATCTCTTACTAATTCTCCACCAGCAGCAAGTTCCTCAATCAAAATCAATGACTTGGATGAATCGTAAGCATCATGAAGACGAATCAATTTTCTATGATTGAGTGAATTCATAATATCCAATTCATTGAACATAAATGGACGAAGATCATAACGACCGTGCATGATTTTAGCAGCAAAGTTACGTCCAGTTGCACGTTCAACAGCATGATAAGTGATACCTTGTGTGCCGCGTCCTAATTCATCACCAATGTCATAGATGTCTGTGTACAATGGCTTTTGACGTGATCTAACGTATGGAGTACGGTGATGTGAATTGAAGATGTAGTCATCCTCATCCTCTTCAATGTGAACCATTGCAGATGCACTAATGGAACCAGCAATATTTCTAGCACTGATTGAATAAAGACCTTCATCCTTCTTCATAGCGTCTGTGATGAGCAAGACATAAGTGTCTGGTTCATAGAAGATCATCTTCAAACGTGATGTCTCAGCAAGTGGTTGCCAATCCTTGAACCAACGAATTTCTGGTTCTGGAATACCAACAATCTTAGCTTCCAATCGTCCAGAACGACGTGCCATGATATGAACTTCATCTGGTCTTTGAACAAATCTTGGATATTCAGCAATTTGAACCTTAACCTTTTGTCTTGCACAACCATATTCATTAGTAGCTACAGCTTCATACCATCCTTCATCACGTTCAAGCATACTATTAATGAAAAGTGTGGCTTGACCGTTTCTTGTGTAACTCCATGAGAATCTTCCGCCACATTCAATTGGATTATCATTGAAATAGTACTTAATGGATGGTTTTGGATATCCATAGACGAACCAGAAGAGATTAACATTATGATGCTTAATACCATATTGACATGGTTCTTCTTGTCTTAAGAATTGAGGTGCAACAGCATATCCATCATGAGATGGTTTTTCAATATCAAAATCTCTTGGGAAATATGATGGAATTTCTGGTCTAAAGTCCATACCCTTTCCAAGATATGCATGAATACGTGGTGCATCTGGTTCAAGCTTAGAACGATAAGTTTGGACATATGATGACGGTTCACTGACTCCATAACGATCCTCAGCACGAATGCGGAAACGATAGTCATGGAAAGGTAAGAGTCCTTGGACTTCACAATGACATCCTCTGATTCCACCACGATAGACATACCATTCACCATCAGGAAGATCAAGCATCTCAACTTGATAAGTAATTGGATACTTTGGACCAGCTGGAATTGATGGTTTCCATGAGAGAGTAAGATATGTGTCACACATGCGTGAGATGTATGGACGATCAGGCAATGGCAATGGAACTCCTGCCTTATATTTATCACCAGCATCTCCCTTTGGTGCCGCCTTCTTTGGCTTGTCTTCTTCATAAATCAATTCAGCACTACAGCTGTCTTCACCATGCTTGTTTCTAGCTTTGCATGTATATTTTCCAGCATCAGTGTCGCGAACATCGTTAATGATGAGACGCAAGAGTCCATTCTTCTCAGCTTCGAGCTTAAAGCGATCACCTCCGAACAATTTGTTTCCATTCTTGTACCATTCGATTTCTGGAATTGGGAAGCCTGAGACACATGCTGTGAATTTAGCTTTCATGCCATGAATGACTTCTGAGTTGGCAATCTTCTTCAAGAATGATGGTGGCTCGGCTCTATCCTTCTCCTCACTGTAAAAAGTATGAATTTATAAGCTAAAATCAAGTGGAATTAAATTCAAAACTTACATTTGTTTGGTTGTTTCCAAACGAGCATCGCATGAATCTTCACCCTCACGGTTACGTGCTGAGCAAGTGTAGAGTCCATTATCATCTGGAGTGCAGTTTCTAACATAAAGAACTGCAGTATCTCCATCGTACTTAATGGTGTACTTATCGTTGCTATGGATTGGTTTCTCATTCTTGTACCACAAGACATCTGGTTTTGGAATTCCAGTAACACGAGCTGGGAATTTAGCATCATGTCCAGGCAAGACTTGCAAATCGCCGAATCTTGACATGAAGTTTGGTTTTTGGAAGATCTTACGGACATGAACATTAACTCTTGACTCAACTTCACCAAGTGCATTAGCCAATAAGCATTGATACATTCCAGAATCTGAAATTTCTGATGGATTGATAACAATTCCAACTTTACGACCATCGCATGTAAGCATTGTACGTGGTGATGCTTCGATTGGCTTTCCGTTGCGACTCCATAAAACTTCTGGAACTGGATTACCGATGAATGGCAATGAGAACGCAAGTTCCTTGCCTTCATCAACTGTAACTTCGGTCAATGAGCTTGTGAAGCTTGGTGGCTCTTCTGGCATTTGATCATCAATCATTGGTGAGACTGTAATCTTAGCAGCAGTGCTGGCACCGCCTTGGTTGTTTGTGGCAACAACTTGATATTTTCCAGCATCTCCAGGTGTTGCTTTATCGACAATCAATGAAGCATGTCCATCTTTTTGGGCTAATTTGTAGTGTCCATCTTGACCAGTAATGTCACGGCCGTTGACTGACCAAGCCATTTGTGGTTCTGGATGTGCAATGTATTTAACATCAAGACGTAATGGGAAGCCTTCAATGACATTTGTGTCATAGATTTCTTTCATGAAGAGTGGCTTTCTTGGTCTTGGTTCAACCTTAACGATTGGAGTTGCCTTTGCCTCACCAAGTTCATTGCGGACAATGACTGTGTACACACCAGCATCTTCAGGCTTAACGTTCTCAACACTAAAGCGGGAAATTGTGAATTTAGACTTAGATTAATCCTTAAAGCCTTATTTAAATACTTACGTCATTCCAATAACACCATCAGGTTCCAAAATGAAGTTGACAGCTTCTGATGGATGAATAACAATACCATCCTTCATCCATTGAACTTCTGGAACTGGATAAGCAAGAATTTGTGCTTCAAGTTTCAATTGATCGCCAGTAATGACAGAAGTGTCATTGAATGGCTTGACAAATTGAGGAATACGTGGAGTTGGCTTAACAGCAACAGCGCAAATCATTGCAGCTTCTCCAGATGTATTTGAAATGATGATCTTGTAGGCACCACAATCAGATGGCTTAACTTTGTCGATGACCAAAGTAACTTCGCCGTTTGGTGAGATATCAATCTTGACACTGAAAGGAATTAAAGCATTAATGGACATAGAAATTAAGTCTTAACTGTCAGCTTACCGGTCACTTGCTGGAAGATCATCTCCATCAATCATCCATCTAACCTTTGGTAAAGGACTACCGTCAACCTTACACTTAAGCTCAAGACGTTCACCTTCTGGAATTTCCATGAATCTATCAAATTTGGTTTCAAAGACTGGAGCTAATTCCAAAATTGACAAGCTGAACTTCTCTTCTGTGTCACCAGCAATGTTCGAAGCGATGATTGAGTACATATCGGAATCAGTTGGTCCGAAATGAGTAATATAGAATTCAGATGTCAATTGAGCATCGCCAATAGTATGGATCTTATATTTGTTTGTATTTGTCTTGGGTTCGATGATGCTTGTATCAATAGCTTTGCCATTACGATACCATTGAACAGTTGGACGTGGAATACCGCCAACCTTAATCTTTGTTTCGTAATCTTTGTAATCTTGAATGACCTTGCTTTCTGGTTTCAAGGTAAAGTTTGGCTTTTCAACATGGACATTCAAATTGGCAGTAGCAACTGTTTCACCGAGGTGGTTGGTAGCTGTAAGGGTGTATGTACCATGTTCCTTAATTGCACAGGATTCAACAATCAAGCTAAAAATAGAAAAAACATTAATTTCAAGGACATCCACAGATTTAAAGCCTAACTTACGTATAAACTTCCTTCTCAAGATCAGCAATGACATCACAATTGTCATTATTGCACAAGTTCTGACCGTCCTTTGTCCATGTAACCTTTGGTGTTGGATTAGCATAGATTGTAGCTTGGAAGATGACTTGCTCGTATGGCAAGCACTTCTTATCTTGAAGACCTTCAATTTCTGGTTTCAAACGAATATCAACGCGACACTTATCTTCAGCCTCGCCGTACTTATTCTTTATCTTGACACAGTAGTCACCAGTATCAAAGTGTCTAGCCTTAGGGAACTTCAAAGTATAAGTGATCTCCTTCAAATTATGTTCCAATTCACCAACAGATGATGTAATGACACGATATTGATCAGCAGAGATTTCCTTTCCATTTTGATACCAAACAAGATCAGGAACTGGATCAGCAGTTAATGTTAGAGTAAGAGTAACTTCCGTATCCTTTGCAGCTTCAACATTTTCCAAGAATCTACGCTTAATATTTGGACGACGATATTCATTACAAGCAATAACATCAAGATTGGCGCTGATTTTCTTTTCAGCCAGACGATTCTTAGCAACGAACGACCATTCACCGTGATCACTCATAAGAACATCAACGATATCAATTCTGTAGTTCTCGCCAGATTCAGTAATCTTAACACGTTCGCTGGACTTAACAACGCTTCCATTTAACATCCAAATACCTTCGGGACGTGGGACACCTCGTGCATCAACATTCCATGAAATTGGGAGTGTATCGAATGTCTTTTTGCTCTCGAAATCAGCTTTAATGATCTCAGGGTAAGCTAGATGGGGAAAATGATGGAAAAGTCTCATAATTTATGGTCTCAAAAGCAGCATGTCGATTAAGAGGGGATTTAAAAATTAGTTCATAAAAATATTCCAAAACTGTACAGAACTAATAAAAATAACTTTTTTTTAGGTACTTAAATTTTAAATAAATATATTTTAATTATTTTTTGTTTTCAATGTCTATATATAGCAGCAAATTTTACTTTACTGGATATACGGTATGCTTAATTTTAGATATATTTACATTTTATTAGACTATTCTTACCTTTAAAAGTCTTTATTTTATTTTTGGTTTATGGTTAAGTAATTTTTTTGATTTTTTTTTGACCATTCTCGTGCTACTAAATAGAAGCTATACAATACAACATGCGGAACAACATTCATGCATTAAGAATAAAAGTTGTGATTAGTTAACCAATTCATGAATATAATTTGTTTATTAATGTACATATTGGTGTAATATACAAAAGTGTGTAAGGGTTGTTGAGGGGTGGGAGGAGGAGCCATGATAAGCAGTTTTGTACATAATGTATGAGTGAAATAGCATGTTTAGAGTAGATATATAAATATTAAAATTTTGATAATTCAAAAATTTCTTTTGATAGATTTTTGAAAATTATTGTAAAAATATGACTTATGTGATGACAATGTACCTTCAATGACATGAACTTTATTTTCATCAGATTTTTTGTTCGTTTCGGCATCAGTTTGCTTTTCTTTATGATTATCATCGTCCTTTTGATTAATTATATCATCTAAAGCATCTCTTTGCTTTTTAATACGATCAAAAAGATTATTCATATCATGATCATCTTTATGGTCATCATCAGATACAGATACAATTGATAATTGACGTGATGATGTTTTACTTTTTGTATGAAAATCATCTTTTGATTCTATTATATCAACTACAGATGATGATGATGATTCTAAATGTTCCACATCTACAAAACTTTCTATTTTTGGTGCATTTAATGAATAACTTCCAACTTCTTCAACACTCAAAACTTCAGATTTTTTAGATGCTTTTGTTGTGAATGTAAATGATCCACACATTTCAGGTGATGATGAGGCTTCTTCAACAACTATTTTTGTTGTACGTAATTTATGTACAGAATGTGATTCATCGGGACCTAAATTATTTACATTTATTTTTTACAAATTTTAATTGGCATTTTGCAGAATGTTTTTTATTTATTTTCATTCGTGATTTATTTCAATTTTTAGGGGAAGTGAAAAAAAAGTTCAAACAGGAAAAAGATTTTTTTCAATGATTTTTTTAAGAGAAAATTAAAGTTTTTATTGATAAAATTACCTAAAACTGACGCCTGATGACTTTCTTCTGTTGTGATGGAAACTGTTATTAATTCACCATTTTCGCCTATTTTTGTGCATTGACTTGATGTCGATGAAATTTCTTTATTGAATTCTTGATGTGATTTTTCTTTTTTTTGTGGAATTTAAGAATTTTTTTAAAGTTTTTGAAAATATTTATTAAAGGGGATTTTGATTGAAGGACATTCTACTGGTCTTTGAGTCAATAAAAATGGTGGGCAACCTATTGTAATTAGTGTGAAGCGACTCTGGTCTATATATTGGTGCAATTTGTAATTAACTAACTTAATAAAGTATTTTGCAAGAATTTAGAATATGGAAATATTTAAATTTGTACTTGATTTATTCACATTTATTTGTATTGTGAAGTATAAAAGGTTCAAATCCTAAGAATTGCAATTAATTTTAACGCTTCGTAATTAGTTCAGATGAATTATTTTTTGTCTTTTTTGTAAAAATTATTACCCATTTATACGAATAAATTTAGGTTTTTTTTTGGATTTTTGTCTCCGAAAACCTTAGAAAATTGAAGATTTTTCCCCAGGATACCTCTATTGTATTTTGATGGACTATGTCATTTACTTAGCAACCCTTAGCAGGCAAAAAGATTACTCTCAAAAGCAGAACCAGAGGTATGCCTGTTATGTATCTGAGTATATTTTATTATAAGACTCAAAAACAGAAAAACATCCTTCAATATTCAATTTCAAAAAGGAATAAAAAGGAACAATTATGGAAAAATTCAAATCTGGATGGGCAAGTAGGAATGTAAAAACTTTCAGGATATCCAATTTGTTTACCATCAACTTCTTTCTTAACGGTCATAAGTTTAGGCTCGTTAACATCTGGTATATCAGATTCAATAATCTCTTCTGATTCTGTAACTCGAATATTTTCTTCAACTTCGATTTGAAGAATTTGAAGATTTCCTGCTTCCTCCAATTTTTGATTTGTTATTTTAATCTCTTCTGCAATTCGAATCTTTTCTTCCTCAATTCTGATCTTTTCCTCTTCAGCTCTGATCTTTTCCTCTTCAATTCTTTTCTTTTCTTCCTCAATTCTGATTTTCTCTTCAGCTTCTTTCTTAACTTTTCTTCAGCTTCCAATTTTAACTTCTCTTCAGCTTCTACTTTCATTCTTTCTGCATTTTCCTTCATTTCTTTAGCTAAATTATTATCAATTTTTAACATTTATTTCATAATAAAATTTATTAAATTATAAAAGTGATAGAATGTTTATGGAATGTAGTGTTGAAATGATATTACAGCAAAAAGATTGGAAAGTTTGTACATTTATGCAACAAATGCTGTATAATATGAATGAATAGACATGAAATGGCGGAGAAAAAAAATGTCTTTTTGTTTGGTGGATCACAAAAAAATAATTAATATAGTAAAAAAAGTGATGATTGATAAACATTGAAGCATTAAGTAGGAGTTTTTATCTATGATTCTGTCTATATTTTATGCTTCTATAAACTAAAACAGTGAAAAAATGGAAAATTTTTATATTTTTGAGAGTCCACAAAATCATAAAAATTGAACAAAATATTTAAAAATAAATTTTAGAAACAAATAAAAACAACCAATTAAATCACATAAATAAAAACGATAAACATTAATCAGTTCTTCTTCTTATTTCCATGTCGTAAATATGATATTTTAATGGAAGATTTCAAAAAAATGTGTTTTCTTCAAAATGTCATAAGCTTGTTTGATAGGGAGTGTTCGCTTGGAATTATCAGATTCTTTAGATGATGATCAGCATTTATGTTGAGTGTAATTGTAATTAAATTGTGTTTATTCTTTGGAGTTCATCAATGTTTATTCTTCGGAGTTTGAAAACAAACTAAAATTTTGTTCAAAAAAGGGCTTTCAACTATGACTAATTAATATGATTCAAATCTCAAATTAACGTTACAACATCTAATATTTAAAATTCAATATTTTAATGATATATGCTTAAATACTGCCAGCTTAGATCCATTAAAATCCCCATAACATACCAAATACTTATCTACGTCAACACACTTGCCGCAATTGACAATAAAATCTCACATTATAACCAACAATGTTGTCATCAAATTAAGATAAACGTTTCATAGGCTCAACGTCTAATTAATGATGAGAAAAATATAATAAAATGTTTTCAAGCTAATTCTTATTTTCGCGGTCATTCAAAAAGCTATTTTTGAAAATGTTCGAATATAACATGCTTCATTTCCCAGTTCAAAAGTCCTTCATTTATCTTAAATTTATCATCACTAAAATAAGATTGACAAAACTCAAGGAAAACTCCAATGAAAAATCGTCAAAATGTCAAAAATGTGTCAATGATTTTTTGTAATTTTTAAAGGAAATGACTGTGACAAGCTCATTTGTCATTATGATTTTTTAAAAATAAAAATGATGATTAAACAAATAAAAAAATAAAGGATGGAAATGGTTTTTTGTCTACTTACAATGCAGTAACGAATAACTTTACAAATCGATCCTTAAGTCTACTTAAATCACTATAGGGAATGTGCATTTTACTATACTCACTTTGAACGACAACGCGACTGCGTGATGTTGTTGTACCCAAGAAGTTTGTAGCCTTAATTTCATAATCTCCAGAATCAGATCCTTTGACTAAATTCAAGGTCAATGCATAAGTCTCAGAACGTTGAGAATCACGAGTGATTTTAATTCTGGCATCAGTATGAACTTCTTGTCCATCCTTTGTCCATGTGATTTGTGGATCAGGAACTGAGTAGATTTCAACTTCAAGGACCAAAGTTGTTCCTTCATCAACCTCAGTATCGACAAGTGTCTTCTTGATCTTTGGCTTACAGTTGACAGTAACGTTTGATGATGATGTGTCAGCTCCAAATTCATTAGTGACTTTGCATGTATATTTGCCTCTTGTTTCGACAGTTGCTTCCTTAATATAGCACTTGAAGATTGTAATGTTCTCATCACCTTCCTCAACAAAGCGGTATTGCTTCTCAGTGATTTCAATGTCACCAAGATACCACTTGGCTTTTGGTTTAGGATAACCATCCAAAGTGACTTGCAATTGAACTTCTGTATCATTTTCATTGCAAATGACATCCTTAAGATGCTCCTTGATCTTTGGTGAGCATCTAACATGGACACGACTTTCATCACGTACAGTTCCGTTTTCATTTGTCAATTCAACAGTATAAAGTGCTGAATCATCACGATCTGCTGCACGAACCTTCAATTTGTAGTTATCTCCATCAACAACCAATTTACAGCGTGGATCATTTTGTGAGATTTCAACACCATCCTTGAACCATTTGACTGTAGGTGGTGGGTAGGCGTCAACCTTGACACACAATTCGATGTCCTCACGTTCATCAACGATGGTCACATTATTCAATCTATCTCTGATATTTGGTGGAGATGTAACGCGGAAATTCCACACTTCAGTTGATGTACATAAATCATTAACTGCGACAGCTGAATAAACACCAGTATCGCTAAGATGACATTCACTGAACTTGATTAAATAGAAATCTCCAGCACGATGGATCTTAATTCTTTCAGATTCAACAATTTCAAGGCCGTCTTTGAAGAACTTTGACTTTGGTTCTGGCATACCAGAAATTTCGATTGACATTTTGTAAGCTTCACCAGCTGGTGCATAAATGTCACCTGGCTTGTGAATCTTTGGTGCACGACGTACAATCAATTTCATTTCTGTATCATCTTGACCCAATTCATTCTTGGCTGTAATCGTGTAGACACCAGCATCTTCTGCTGAGACATTCTTAATGACCAAAGTCATTGTCTCAGCATCTTCATAAAGGAAACGATAACGACCGCCAGGTTCAATGACATTTCCTTCATGCTTCCATAAAACTTCTGGTCTTGGGAAACCTTTGCATTGCAATTCCAACATGGCTGAGGCACCGATATTGGCCAAAGCTTCCTTGGTTTCAACAACAAGATTTGCCTTGCATGGTTCACGTGGAAGTTCATTAACGGTTCCTTGAACAGTCAATTCAGCACTGCATGAAATAGCACCAGTTTGTGTGGCAGCAACGCATGTATACAGACCAGCATCTTCTGGACGAACGTGTTGGAAAACTAAGGCAAGTGAATCTTCATCATCACCCATCAATACCTTAAATCTTTCTTCTGGATCAAACGGTTCACCATCTTTCTTCCAATGGAAAGCTGGACGTGTTCCAGGTTCAGCAAGTTTATCTCCAACATCACCGAAAATGTCTTTTTCTTTGACAACTGTAACTTTAGATTCACACTTTGATGTGCCAAATTTATTGTAGACTGTACAGTTGTATGTACCAGCATCAGTTGTCTTGACTTCACCAATAATCAATTCATAATATCCAAGTTGTTCATTTTCACGATTAATCTTGTAGTGCTTATGAGTGTCCATAATTTCCTTATCATCCTTTGTGAAGCGAACCTTTGGTGTTGGCTCTCCTTGACCTTAACCATGAAGGTAAGGAAAGTATTCTCAATGACTTCTGTGTCCTTCAATTTCACCTCAAAGTATGGAGCATTTGTTTCAGCAAGCTCCTTACGCTTTTCATCAGATACTGTAATCAATAGAATCATTAAAAATAATAACTTCTGTACGTAAATATTTATGCATATCTTACATTTTTCAACAATGAGTTGTGCTGTACACGTGGCATGTTCAAATCCATTTGTTGCTTTTGCAATGTAGATTCCACTATCAGATTCACGACAATGAATCAATGTCATTATGTAAGCATTATGTTCGCCTTCTTTAAAGGTCATACGATCTTGTAATGGATCTTCAAGTGGCTTGTTATCCTTCAACCATACAACATTGACAGGCTTTTCCTCCAATTGGAATTCGAAAGTAGCAGTTTCACCAGCTAAAAATTCATTTTTTTATAAATTTATAAACAGAAGAATAAGAAGAAAAGGAAAAGAGAGACTGAAATTAGCATCTTGATGTTAAAAATAGATGGAAATGCTTAAAAAATTTCTTTTTTGGCAAACAAAAAAAAATCATTTCAAATATTTTCACTTTCTATACTAAAAAAAAAAATAATATAATGAAAAATAAAAAATAAAAAATTGTTGTTGGATGAAACAATTAAGATAAAATGTACGATATATCCGTGGGATGATCTTATTCCTACAACTGGTCATGATCAGTTTGTGGATTGTTGAGAAATAAAATATACAAATTAGTAATTTAATTAATTTTGTTCTAGTCTACAAAAAGCCAATTCGTTAGGACCAGTGGTGGGCAACCTTTTAGTTTTTTATGGCACAACTTGATGGGAAGCTTCAACTGAATGCTATTTCAGATCTTGAAGATCCAAGGCTTCGCATTATATACGTCTAAGGGATAATAACCGTTTAACGAGTGAGGGATCGTCAAGTCATCGCACTCAATGCCAAACCACTCTTTTATCGACAGTACTGCCTGCAAAATTGCAAAACATGCAACTGCCACAGGCCAAAACCTTACAATTTCAAAACCGGGTTTCGCCTGTGTCTGTCTGTTTGGGAACTCTGACAGCCATGGATTCGTACACATGATTCAAAAAAGGACATGTGAAACTCCTTCCCATGCCGAGTCTCGAACTCATGATCGCAGGGTCGGTAAATTGGAATAATTATTGCACCGAATTACTTAACCATTCCTCCACCGAGCCACTTTGACTCACAATACGGTTCATGGCATTTTGCAAAAACTATTGACTGCATTAGTGTATTAGCCGTGCCATCCTGCATCGAGACGTCAAACAGAATAGACGTCAATCATACAAAAGTATGCCACAGCATACAGGTTACCCACCACTGTATTAGACAATTAGGTTAATTGAAAATGATTAATGAAATTGAAACTTGAGAATATCCCAAAGTCAGAATGAATTTTTTTTTCAACTTCAATGAATGAGGATGTGGATGTGGATGTATATTTATTTTGCCATGTGAAACAAAATGGCCATCGGTGCATTTTATTTTTGTGCATCATATGTAATTTTTTTTAATGAAACTCACGCTCGATATTGCATCCTTTAATTGCCTTCATGAAAATTGGACGTTTTCCACTTCCATTAATGATTTTGCTGCTTGTGCTGACATGCTTCGATTCTTCGCGCTTGACTAAATGATTGATTCATTCCAATTGAGTATTTTTTGTTTGTTTTTATGGTTATTTTGTTTTTAAGAGGAATATTTATAGTCATGAGTAGTTTGAGTGTATAAATATTGAGGATATAAAGGGGAAGTATAGCAAATAAAAAGTAAAAATAGAAAAAGAAATTATAAAAATAATTAACAAAAAAATTAATCTACATCAAAAATTATTAAGACGAGTCTACAAATGAAAATTTTTTTTTCACATTTTCTATCATTTTAAGTAAAAATAATTTTGAAATTCTTAGTGCTGCATGCCTTAAAACATTGTATTTTGTAATGAAAATATATAAATTATATAGTTTTAAGATAAAAAATAATAAGAAAAAGTAGAGTAAATAAATATTTTGAGTAAAAATAATAGTGATTTAGTCTCGTGCAACATTGAAAGATTAACAGGCTGAATTTTTGTGAAATGGAGTCATTGTTTTCACAAGACAGGCTATAGATTTAGACATTAGAATAGGAGAGGAGCTCAAGAACGTATCCAGTATTTAGCTATAGGGTTTAGTAGGATAGGTTTTGAATTTAACCTTTAGGAATGGAAAAATTCTGTAATTTAATAAAATTTTCATCTATCACGAAGAATGGTTGATTACCCCTTAGGGATGAAATCAGATCAATGAAGGGATCGCCAAAATTTTAGAGGGTTAAGTATTTTTCACGAAAAACTAGCAAATTAAAGAATTTTTTTCCAATTTTGGGTGTGAGGGAGGTTTAACTCCCAAAACCCCATTTGAATACGTCCCTGGGGAAACCCCAAAAATTGTTAAAGAGGAAAGGGGTTGGATTTGAATTTAATTTCATTATGGAATTCAGTTATTCAATAGATTTTGTGATCACTGCGAAGGGGAAGATAGAGTGAAGATAAAGAGTGGGTTTGACCCTCCATGCCTCTGTCCTACCAAGAATTCATCCATTTCACAAAAATCCAGCACTATTTGTTATAAAATCTTTTGTAATAGAAAGCAATATCGAATTATTGCTCCAATTTTTTCATTAAATGAATTATTTTATCAGAAATTATGCACAATCAACCTGTGCGACGAGTGCGACTTGAATGAACATTACTCTATATACAAGAAAATTCGTGAATTTAATGTGCGAAACATGTTAAAAGAATAAAATAAATAAAATTTTTTAAACCAAAATTCATTTCGTATAAATAATCTGAGATGAATGAAGAAAATATAAAAAAAGGTTGAATTCATTGCTGAATATGTATGAAGAATGTATATATGCTGAAAATGTGACATAAAGCCTTTACCTTCAACGCGTTTGGTAATTTTAGTTTTGCTATCGGCATCCATTTTAGCTAATTTTGTTAATTCTTCTTCTGCGTCTTCAAAATCTACCGTCTCAGAAGTTGTTATGCATACCCCGGTTTTGGGATCCTCAACAGTATATTGGTATTCAAACACAGGCTCCTTCTTTCGTTCACCAACGACAGTGCCAGGTGTTTTAATATGTGAAAAATCACCTAAAATTGCTTTCGATACGGTATCTTCAGCAAATTTAATTGTATCTGTTGTCTTGCCAAGATTATGTTTTAAATTTTTAATCTTTTGTTGTGCTGAGATTAATGAGAAGTCTTCTTTTTCGTACGGTAAATCGCCTTTCAAAAATTCTTCTGTCTTCCTCTCAAGTTCCTCGTTTTTAACGACAACTTTTCTTGTGATTTTTGGTGGTGGATCAGGATATTTTTCCTTTTTGACGTGAACTTCAATGGAAGCTTCGTATTGTGTTGGCGGTGGTGGATCAAAGAATCCAGGTAATTTTATAGAGCCAGGTGTTGGAGGTGATCGTTCCTTATCGCCTGAGCCTTTTCGTCTTTGATTGTTTGATCTTTGTGGTGGTGTTGGTGGTTGATCCTGATTTTGATCTGATTGATTATTGTCAGAATTGTTGTTGTTATTGTTTTGTTGAGTTTCTTTTGGTGGCGATTGTTTGTCTTTTGAGTCACCAGAATCAGCTGCTTTAGTTACTTTTGGTAATTTTTCGTCAGCTGGTTTTTCGTCTTTTGATAAGTTTAGTGGTGCTGGTTTTGGCTTTTCAGGCTTTTCTTCAGCAGCTTTCTTTGATACTTTTGGTGGTTCTTCAAGGTCAATGCTCTTCTTAGAACTCTTTGCTGTATATTTCTCCTTGTAATTCTTCTTATATCTTTCTTCAATTCTACGGATTACACTGCTTTCGCTGATGTAATCTTCGTCGATTTTCTCTTGAATTTCCTCCTTGATAGCTTCTTGTCTCCTTATAACTTCTTCAGATTTCTCAGTTTCAGTTGGTTCCGGTGCTTCCTTTGGTACAAATTTGCTGAGTTCTTTATCAACTTCTGTCTGTCTAATTGATCTTAATTTTTGACTTAATTTATCAAGTTTCTCACTGACTGATTGTTCAACTTCTGTTAATTCACTTTTAACTGGATCTTGCTTGATTTCCTCTTTCTTTACAGTATCAACTTTCTTTGTTTCAATTACAAGTGACTTGTCTAATGAAGCAACAGGTGTTAAATCAACAGATGGTTTACGTACTATTTCAGTTTTTAATTCTGGTAAAGCTTTTGGTTTTGGCGCTTCTTCAACTTTTTTAGCTTCTTCTTTCTTAGATTCCTCGACTTTTGGTTCTGGATTCTTTAATTCCTCGACTTTTGGTTCTGGTTTCTTGATTTCTTCAACTTTCTTAGTTTCTTCGACGTTTTTGACTTGTTCTGATTTTTTGACTTCTTCAAGTTTCGCTGTAACTTTTTCTTCAACTTTTACTGTCTCAACTTTCTTAACTTCTTCAACTTTCTTTGCTTCTTCAACTTTTTCTTGTTGTTTCTTTACAGTTTCAAATTGAGTATTTTCTTTGGGTGGTTGTTGTGAGATTACAGGTTTTCCACACTTTTTAACTTCTGGAACTTCAGGTTTCTCTTCAGTTGATTGTTTCTTAAAAACAGGGATCTTTGATGGCTCCTTTACAGGTGCTGAAGATTTTTGTTGTGCAATTTGCTGACTAGATTCTTCAGTCTTTTCAGTTTTCTTAATTTGAGTAGTAGTTGTAGTTTCGTTTACAGTTTGTGTTTTTGTTACTTCCTCCGAGACTTTTTTCGTTGAATATTTCGAGATTGTATAATTCTCAGCAACGTCTGATGGCTTGATATTTTGATCGTTTTCGTAAGCTTCGATACGTTGTGGTAATCTGATTAATGGCTCGTTAGTATCGAGATGTTGTCTTGGATCAATTCGAATATCGTCAATAGAATGTTCTTGTAGTGCAACAGCGTCACTTAGATATTGTTTGATTTCACGTAACCAAATATTCTTTGACTCTTCCTTATGTGCTACAATAGCAATAACACCATCAGATGCTTTAAATTCGATTTTCAATTTATCGTCCGGTTCAATTAATTCTATTTCTGGCAATCGAATGATATCTTTAAGTATGAAAACTGATCGATCGTCAGAAATGCGTCTAACTTTGCAAATTAAAATTCGTGCTTTAAATAAAAATATATAACGTTCCTTTGACTTTCCTTCTTTATCAATTACAGTCCACCATTCATGGGTTACTAATCGTCCTAATTTATGGATTGTCCCTAAATATTTAAATTAAATCAATTAGAATGACTTTGAGGTTAAAATAATTTATGAAGGATTTACCTTTATAACCTTCGATATTAGCAAGAAATTTATTATCAATTGCCCGATGTGGGACACTTAGCATCAACTCAAGGGCCTTTTGTAGATCAGAGACGTTGTCCCCTAAGCGTGTTGAATATTTTACAAGCTCCTACAACAACAACAACAACATAATAGTAAGTATAAAATATTTATATGTCTATTAATAACAAGGTTCTTGACCTAATAACAGCTACCACTTTCTACTAAAGTCTACGCATGTAGATTCACGAGAAAACAAGTGTTAAAAGAAATTCGTCAACAGATGATATTTTTAGATTATGAGTAAATCTGTTCAAGGTGTTCATGGCAATTGTGTTGTGATAATTTGTTTTCAAACGGTATATACCATGTAATTAATTGTTGCTGTTTGTTAATGTCTGTATGAAAAACTTGGTAAATAGAGCTCAATCGAAATTCCTCAATTTATTATTTTGCCTTTTTTTTGGCTTCGCGTACTACAAACGCATCTCTTATTATTGAAATAGCTGAGATGAAATATGGACAAGCGCCAAGAATAATTTATGAGGAGCATATGTACTGTACAAGTTATGAGGATTACGTGATTCAGTTTATTTGTTTTTGTAGCGATTTTCAAGTCGTTGTCCTATCCCTTGAAATATTTATTATTTTTTCTTTTTTCGCAAAGATTTAATGGGAATGTTGATGCTGAATCTTAATTAAAATAAATTCAAGAAATTTATGAAAGTGATGATATTGAACTTATTGTTGTTGGATGTAGGGATTGATACTCGATTCGATCGAAATCAACTGTCATGGTGCCGTCAGGACAACTTTGTGGCTTATAGTTGTATATACTCGATTTTCCGGTCACGCACGATTTGCGAGAAATTCTTGTATCGTTCCCGATGTCGAAAAGGCATGCTTACAGTTAATACGGAATTTTACCACTCGAATTTTGAGTAATGAGCATTAGGACAAGACTAATCCCTGATTGAATGTGAAAATGTCCTAAACCGACTTGAACTTTAAAGTAAGTCTAGACGACTCGATTTTTAATTTCTAAAAGCAATATACTTCTAATTTTTCAACTAGATAACTGTTTGAATCTGAGACTAGGTCAGGTAGAGTTGCTCTAAACGATTTATTCGATTAGGACTTTATGACTAGCAAGAGTCTAACAAGACTATTCTATGACTAGAAAGAGCAACATCACGTATTACCGTTAATATGGAGAATTAGCGGTGCTGTAGTAAGCAAATTGTGCTGGCCTGACTCACGACATGTTTAAAAGTTCAAGAATAAGTCAGAAGATTTATTTATTAGTATATCTGAGCAATATCTATTCCAAGGAGATGAAATCATATTCGATGTGACAAAAAATAGCTCCTCGAGCGGCATAATATGACAAACCGTATTTTTCACGGTGTTGTCTAAGCCACTTCGCGTCTTAACAATGAAATCGCGACGTATCAGCGCACTAGCAAACACATTCTTGGAATAGAGCTTAGAACTAGTCGGAACTAGTCATTAACTAAACATAAGCCTGCATTTAACTGTTCGGCCTCAATAATCTAGCTGCATAAACTACAATAAACATTTAAAAACATACCTTAAGCAAGAGTTGATAGTCGTTAATTCGTTGAATCGGCAATTGAAGATGTTCACTGATGCTTTTATCGTCACCAAGCTTTTCCGATAATTCCTGGAATAAATATTATTTACACATATCAATTATACAAGTCCTCACATTTCACATTGAACAATTTCACATTTTTCAAGGGCAAATATTTCATAATTTATTTATTAATAATCTTGTTCGTGACATTCCGCAGTTGTTATTTTCGTTTCATGTATGACACAAACTTTTTTGTCAACAATATTCATTCACATATCACTCAACGTCTTCAAAATGATGAAGACACATTTTTTTCCACTTTTTTGCCTTTGTGAGTGATTAATTTACACGCCCAATTTACAATGACTGTTCATTCTCGATGAGAGAGAAAGGGACGATATTAAAATGTCGATCAACGTGGTCGACGATGATGACGAGGCTAGTGAATTCATATAAAATTGAATAATATCTCCCACATAATTTAATATTGTGAAGTTCAGAACTGATTTTTTAATTTTAGAAAAGATTTTCTCATGCGAAAAAGAAGAAGAAAAGTTTTTTCTGCAGCAAATTTTCTTTTCCGTTCCTCTTAAATAAATTTCTATAATTAATGGATTCGCTAAAGTCCACTTGTTGATAAAGGTTTAAGAGAAAATGCTGTAAACACTTGTATAAGATGACTTTAATGCATCTTTTTGTGGTTAAAATAGATCGAAAATATTGTGGTCATTAAATGATCAGACAATGTTGCAGACAGACTTAATGTAAACAATATGAGATAAAGGAGTTTGAAGTGATAAGTTGGTTCTTTCCAGAGTTGGCAATTCGCTGATTTTGGAAATTTTTGTGTCTTCTATAATAGACAGTCAACGCCGACTATTGACACCTGCCACCGGCGGCGCCCGATGGTACATGATATTCTAACAATTGTCAACTCTGGTTCCTTTACAAACATGAAGATCAGACCCCGAAGAAAAATATTCTCTTCATATTGTTTTGGTGTCTATTAAAACATTTTCTATAGCTGCGATCACACAAGTGTGTTAAAAATATTTATCGACGTCATGGCGAAGGACGAGATTTTCGTGGATAAAATTTGAGTGGGATGTTGATTGCACTGTATACTTTTTTTGTAAATTTACAGATTGTTTGAGTCAGAAAAAATGTTGAACCAGAGGAACTGAATAAAGAGTTATTTTCGCCCAAAAAGAATTAAATTTTGCTGAATTTTTTGGCACATGGTTGAGTCATAAATATTGCAGACAAATGATGCTTTTAGCAGGTTTCGAAAAGATGGGATGTGAATAATAAGATGGGTGGATGAATAATTAGACTTATGAAAAATATGCTATTTTTGAAGGTATTACTGTGAAACAATAGATTTGCGTAAGTTTTAGATCATGACATTCTAAAGGATTCAAATTGAAATTTGATGAGAATAGAGCTTTTAGTCTAGATATTAGAGCTAATACATTGCGAACATTTCAATATAAAGTTGATTCTGGAGTCTTCTAGAAGAAAATCACGATTTTATCTCAAAAAGTATTTTTGTTCAATCGAATCCGAACCTCGGGTGTAGATCGTCGAGAAGGATCAAATTTAAAAATTGTCCACAAATGCTAAAAACTCTCACTTCCGGAAATACAAAATGTACCAAATTCTGTGTTGAAAAGTCATTAAAAAGTTTTATCAGAGGTCGAAGTTGACTTGAATTCACTCCGGTTTTGCAGGTTAAAAGTTGATTAAAATTTGAATGGAATTGTTTTCTGCTGACACTTGTGAAGTATAACATTTCATTAAAGTTTCAATCGGTTTCTGAGAGCTGTTGGGACAGAAATGCAAGTTTGTCAAACTGCTTTTGGTTGGAATCCAAAAGTGAGAAGATGTTCTGGAGCTCCAAAAGCTACATGATTTAAAACATTGTTGAAATTAGGTCAGCTTAACATTCGGACAAATATTTGAACAAACAATGTGACAGAATCTGCAACAGAGTCAGATGGGAAGCATTTTATTGTAACCTAGACTCCACATCGAGGTATGGCTACAGTAAATGAGTTAAGTGAGTATACCCAGACCTTGCTCATCGTCGAATAGGAACTAAACCAAAATATCATTAAAAAATGCATAACTCTTAAAGAAAATACTTGAAGACATCCCGACATAATAAAAACTCATCCTTCCGGCGCCTCAAAATCTCAGATTAAAGCGTAAATTAAATGTTCATCTTTACTTTATGTATATACACAAAGACATCAATTAAATTTTGAATTACTAGCACATATCGTAATTAGAGCTTTTAAATGTAATTTGTAACATTTTCTCTACTGACTCATATATTAAAAAAGAGTTTTTAATTTCATTTTCACTTGAATGATCTTTAGTTTATAGTCACAAACACATTCAGTCGTATGACGAAAGTCCTTAAACATTTTCATTTATTATCACACTTCTATGAGTCTTGATAAAAAAGTCACACATCGTAATTTATTATTGGAAAGAGAGGAAAAAAAAATAAATGTTTATATATATACAGTATTTATGTACAATGCCTATGGACGGTCGAAAAATAAACTTTAACAATTTTTGCTACGATGATAAATTTAGAACACTACACATCGAGATCTCCAATCTCTGGTGAATTTTTTTCCTTTTCTTTTTCACATAATATCTTTCAAAAATATATATATTTTTTTTTATTTTATATTATTTCACTTGACCTTATCGCATTCTTACGATTATTGATCATGAAAAATAATTGATTTAAAATCCTATAAAATGTCCAACTGTGACTGCTGTGAAGATATTTTCTTATTCACTTTTCATTTGTTTTTATGTGCCTCAGGTTGTCCATTAAAAAACCATTAATCATACATTTTTATGATGATATTCACCTTTTTTTAAAATACACAAATTTTTTATTTTTTGTCACAACAAAAAAAGAAGGAATTTCCAAAAATATCCTTAAATGGCGTAAAAATATCACCCGAAATTGCGTGGGCTTTCTTTTTTAATTCACTTTAAACTTCTTTTTATTCCGAATTTCAATAATTTTAGTGTCCGGGCGCGGGGATCTTCACATTTGAAGATATCAAAAACGACTAAGAAAAATTTGTCTGAAATTTTCCGATTTTTTATTTTTCTTCTCTTTTTCGCCTCGGCCAAGCGAAAATATTACACAAAAAAAAAATATCTAAAATTAAAATATTTTCGCCACTTTTTCCTTTCTTTTTTTTTGTACGAATTACCGCCGCATATACACTTTCGAAGTTCAACACTAACTTCGGTGGAGGAATTCATATCTGACGCGTTTTTGATCAGTCAGTGGAAAAGTGTAAACTGTCGTTTAATATTTGAATTGTATTTGGAAGTATACTTAGTGGATTTCCCCTTTTTGTAGTTGTTAGTCCCCTCAATAACAAATATTTCAGTCTGTTTTTGAACTCTGAAGAATAAACATCGATTTTATTGAATTAAATCAGTGAGGAGCCTTTAATTAAACTTATTATTGACGATTAACATTCCAACAATCACTGTTTAACGTCACATTATTGACATTTTTATCCCAGAATTATAAATTTGCGAGAGAAATTTTTCATTTCATCGTGAATCTAAAATTAATTTTTTTTAATGTTTTCTTCTGGTCGGAACTTTGTCATTCAAGAAAAAATATATAAAAACTCAATTCATTCTTAAGATTTGCTTACGAAATCTCGACAAGTGCAAGAGAAGAAAAAAAGAGTTTTGTGTAACATTCATTCACAAAAAATACAGCACATCCTCCTTCAACCTTTCAATTTTTTTGCTGTTGCTTATTCGAGTTATAAACTAAGAGATATATGGAATTCTCGTGCTTAACCGACATTGAAGCGTTAAATGAAATGAGAGTATTTTCTCGGTGCATATTTTTCGCAAATCAGATGTGTTTATGATTTCAGATTGTTTAGGCTGAGTTAAGCTGTGGGAGACTTTAATTTTTGATGTGAAGTAGTTTAGTAGGTAGATTGGAATCTATTGAGTATTCAAATGAAATTTTAGTTGTCTGGATTTTTGAAATGGAATAGTCTAGTTTGGAATGTTTTAAGGATTTCAATTGGGCTTAGCCGCAAATAACGTTCCATTTTTTTTCAAAATTTCAACGGAAAAAAATAATTTTTTTCAAAATCAGATTACTAATTATGTTAATTAAACTAATTTAAAGCATGATTTGCTTCCGTAGAGTAATCTTATCTTAAAAAGGAACATAAAATCTCTACGCTCCCACAATTTAAATCATAAAAAACACATAAATTTAGCGATTTTTATTAAATTTTCTGAAAAATTTTTAAAAATGGAACAAAAATTCACACTCAGTAATTGAGATATTTTTTGAATTTTTGCATTAATTAAAGCACTAATCATAGCAAATTATATGCCAAAATGTTGGTTTTATGAATTTCTACAATTATAACTATCAAAAGTGATCCTAAAAAGTCCAACTAAGGAGAAAAATGCCTTTAACTTCAAATTACTGAGTGTGAATTTCTAAACGGCCATGCCCAATTGAAATTCTGACTTTGAATTTTAAAATTCTTCAATTAAAGTTTGGAATGTCTAATCACACTTGAGCGACACATCAGTCATATCAGTCATGTTCATAAAGATGAATCATTCTTCATTTCTGTATAGGAAATTATCCAGAAAGCAAATGGCGAAAATTCGAATCTGAGTCAAATTAGCTCAACCAAGGTTGGAATTCATCAAATCTGACCTGGGTCAGTATCATTTTTACCTGCTTTACGCCGTCAAGGGTGTGAAATTGATCAAAATAATCAAAAAGTTAAAACCACGTGGAAAGCAACTAAACGTCAAAATTGATTAAAAAGATTATCAATTAATCTCCGAAACCTTGAAAAATTAAAAAATCAAAGAAAAGCGCTTTAAAAATTTCATTATTTTCAAAATTTTCCACTCAGCATTTCACTCAGTCTAATCGTTCCTAAATTAAGCGCCGCGATATTTCTATTTATTAAATTATTTTAAGTCACTCAGATGTTCAGGATGCTTAGTGACATTTCGAGAAGAGGAAAAAATAAATAAAATCATGTAACAAATTTGAATTTTAATTTTAAATGATTTTCATTCTTTGTATGTAGCTATTCCTCAAAGGGCAAAGAATATTTTGTGTTTATATACAAAAAAACGACACCGCAGCAAGGTCAAGTTTGAAAATTAGGTCTGTTTATGCTCTACTGCTATTTTTAAACAACTCTAAAGTTCGTCTACTGTGAAGATCAAGTCAATAAAATCTCACGTGCTCATTAAGAGATGAAAAATCGATTGATCACATTTGGAAAACATTGAACTCTGCAGCATTGGGAAATTTTCACTTTTCGGGAAAATGTTTACGGAAATTCTTGATCTTGAAATTAGATTCAGACATAGTTTTGAAAAATATTCCAATTATATCGACACAAGCGGCAGGTGTTGTTGATAAATAAGACAATAATGAGGTATAATTAGCATTACACACGCATTCATAAAATACATTCAAACAAGTTGGCAATTTTTCAGTTCCTCGTCATCATCGTCATTTGAAAAGCTTCACATCGATCATTGTTGATCTTTAAGTTTCTTGACTTATTTTGTAGATGGCGTGGATTTTAGTACGAAGATCTTGAAACTTTTTTTGAACAATTTTCTCGGAGATTTTTCAAAAAGTCGGAAAATTCTCAATTTCCCATTGTGCTCTCAAAATGAAAATTTATCTCAAATTTTACTCTCATTTAACTCACCTCAAAAAATTCTCTGGCCGCATCGTTGTTAAATAAAAATTCTTGAGCATTCGATTCATCTCGACAGTAGTTTACGTGCTTGTCAAAGTCCCTTTCTAATCGGAGGAAAGTCTTACCAATTAAGCTTGGCTTGTTGGCATAAAATTTGATGCCTTCAATCAGAACGCTACAAAGTAATTTGACTCATTGGTAAGTATTTGTGCAACAAAGTGATTAAAGGAAGTGACTTACGTGTTGTGGAATTCAGCAATTTGTTTGAAATTCATAAAAATTAAATCTTTGTTGTCGCGAACGATTCTTGGTACATTATTCTTTGGATCATCGATATGCTTCATGTATTTTTCGACTACTGCCTGCAAATCCTTTCCGAATTCTTCCTCAGTCTCGATCAATTCACGGATTACAGCTCTGAAATAGGGAATTTTCATTGAATTTGACATTTTTAGACGGAAATTTTATTAAACTAGACTAAAAGTAATCAAAAACTGGCAGAAGCAAATGAATTTTGAGGAAATAATCAAGTTGACTTGAGTCAAGTTGGTTTGAGTCAAGTTGACTTGCATCAAGTTTACTTGAATCAACTTTTTCCTACAAAATTCAAATCAATTTCCAATTCTGCTCATAAAAAATGACAGAAAATTTGCCATTTCCTGACAAATCTTGCATACATTTGGAGTCAAGCTAACTTGAGTCAAGTTGACTTGAGTTGAAATTTTCATAAAAAATCCAAATTTAATTTCAACTTTAAATTTCATTTCCTGACAACCCTCCCACATAATTTCCCAAACTTACTCTCGTCTATAAGCTGCATCATCAGCCTTTTCACCGTAGATCGCGTGCTCCGTGTTCTGAGTATCAAGAATATCAGCTGGCACCCATCCTTCCTTCGAGTTATCCGTTCCATCGAATAATCGAACCTTCCACCTTTTAATGACGCAAAAAAAAATAAGTTATAATAAATTAGCACCAGAATAATTGAGTAAAGCAATTAACTAATTAGTCTGAAAATAAGCGAAAATTGCATAAAAAAGTGAGAAATAATTTAATTAAAATTGGTAATGAATTGAGGATTTATGATCTGAGAAGAAAAATTGAACTAATTATTTGCAAGATATTAATTAGTTTTGAAAAAGGCACAACAAATTTATGAGGATTATAAATGATGGTGGGGTTAATCAGGTGGGCTGGGAGATGATTAGAAGCGCATTTATGGAATGATTTGAATTGAGTTCAAGCAGTAGGCCTGCTACCTGCAGGATGAGCATTTTTTGGATTGATGCGCACACCTGCACTTTTGGATGCAATTTGGTCTGCAAACCTGCAATTTAGGACGAACTCTTGTTTCTGGATGTTTTCACCTTTTATGATTGAAAATTCAAAAATTTTGAGCAAAATTTCAATTTTTGTGAATTTTCGTCATCAAATTTCAAAGATTTCTTCATGTCACTCGAGTTCCCCACCCCGAATTTCAATAAAATTCCTACAAATTAATGTCCATTATCAATCATTCCACAGAAAATTTTAAAATTTCTCCTCAAAAACTTCATCACATTTATCATCTCCCGATCTACCCACCCAAATCCATTATCAACGTAATAAATTTCAAAAAATAAATTGAATACATGTCACAGGCAAAGAGTTCACAGACCGACCACCGATGACAATAACCATAGACATATAACATGCACTTTAAGCGCAAAAAGTCGCAACACAAAATCAAAAAGTGAGAAAAAAAGTCACAGAGCAGGTTGTTAATATGATGACAAATGAAATATTAAGCAGTAGAAGTCTAAGAATATATTAATTGTGAAATTTTTCTTGAAAAAAATGTTTTTAATGTGTTTAATGAATGGCAGGTGCAAAAGGAGGTAAATTTATGGCGATTTCCTTCTTGTGAAAATTTTGTGATTTTTTTTTGTATTTTTTAATTTTGTTAAATGGATAAATTTTGTGTGACAATTTTTTTGTGTTACCTTTCGCCAGGCTTTGGATTGTACTTTTTCGCTTTTGCATGCTTCTTCTTTGGTTTTATTGAGATTTTATGTTTCTGTGCGGAACTATCCAACAGCGTCTTGCTACCGTCACAGCTGCCCACGTCGGGAAATTCGGAATCAGTTTTAAGTCGTCTAAAAAAACATTTATTTTTTTGTTTATTGTGTACAGGAAGATTCATGACATTTTGTTGATGTTGTGTTGTGTGTTGTGTTTGATATTCGCCACATATAACACACGTGAAAATAAAATTTTTTGATGAAAAATTAGTTTTTATTATGATTTTTAGTGCCTACAATTTATTTTACATTCTTAACTTTTTAGTTCCTCATCTTTCATGAGTCGCGTATTATTATTAAAAGACATAATCGTAAACATTTTTATAATTTTTGTACCGCTTAATTAGATTTTTATCGTATTTTTCAACTGCTCTTTTATACAGAATTTAATTGCTTAGGAATTAATTGCATTTTTAAATGATATAAAGTGAAAATATTTGTCGTATGAAAATAAATGAAGTGATAATTTGTTGCGAACGGAAATTTCCTATTTGAAATTATGTGCATGAAGACGCAAAAGATTTTGAAATTATTCTTAACGGAAGTTTTTCATTGAAGCTTATTTTTGCATCATTTTAAGAAGATGCGAACGATTTCAAATATTCCTAACGGAAATTTTTCTTTGAAATTTAATTTAGCTTCTTTTTTTGGAGAATACAGAAGAATTTGAACAATTCTAACTGAATTTTCTGATTAAAATTAATTTTGCTTCATTTTTGAAAGATGCGGAAATTTTTTCAAAAAACTTATGAACGTTAAGCATGAATTATTCTTCAAAATACTTTAAAATGGCAAAATTTCTACTTAAAACCACAAATAATCTAAAAAGTAATACTTTGTACCTAGAATTCGCATTAATTGCTACATTTTCCTTGTCGATCAACCAATAAAATCCCGGAAAACCGAGTTCAATTGAACTATTTTTCCAGACTCATTTCATTTCCAAAATATTTACATTTTCACGATCATTCCGTGACTCGATGATACGAAGAGATAAACCTTTTCACACGTTTAAAATGTATAATTTTCTTTTATTTTTGTATAGACAAATTAAGTGAAAGAAAAATGCTAATTTTAATAACCTTGAAAATCCCTCAGTTAATTAATTTAATTCAACATAGTCGTTTTTATATGCGAAAATTTCACTTTAAAACCTATAACAAATTTTCGCAAAAACACATGCTGTGCCTTTACAAACATTTTTAAAATAAAATGAGAATGTCATGAGATTTCTTGCAGGTGCCTTTAAATCCACAAATATTAATTTATCATGTGGAAAATCCTTTTGCTGTCAGACTGATGAAAACAGTTAATTGATTTGATAAATTGCAAATGTTTATTTTTCCCACAAACCAGACTCATTTCTCCGTGCACTTATCATGAAATATTTTTATAAGGTAAAATTGCCATTTATTATTTTCCATGTGAAAATAAAGAGAAATTAATGCAAATTAAATAAAGAACAAATGTTTCATATCTTAAAATAAGACTTTTTTTACACGTTATTTTATCAAAATATTTTCAGCGTTAAAGAAGATTTCTTGACCGTGCTAATCAATAAATTAAAACAATGTTTATATCATCGTCTCATTTTTTGACTACTTTTCTTACATTCCAACTTCGTGTTGTGGGTGATGAGCTATTAATTTATTTTTATCCAGTTGTAAGAGATACGTTTTGGTTAAGATTTCATTTAAAATCATCACATGATCGTAAACTGATCGTTAAGCATTAAACGATAATTTATAACTGCTATTTATATCCACTGTCTGTAATTTGTCTCAATTAAAATAACCAAAACTAGATCTTAAGATTAGAATCATAAATAACCTCAAAATAGGCATGCAAAAAACAGTTCATGATGAAAAGCATCTGTGAACATCTTATAGTCCAGTATTGAAAAACAAAAAACTTTTCACAAAACAGCTAATTAACCGACACAGAAAAAAGGAACGGAACTAGTAACATCTAGAAGATCATTTTTGAATCTAGCACAATCTCATCATTTGTGACTTTTTTCACATGATAAAAATTAGTGATACATTTAAACATCAATCATCAACATAGTCATTTACACTTGATCGTCGATGATTTATTTGCCACATGGTGGACGGAACTAAAATAAGAATAAACTTAAAATGTTACTTACTTTGCATTCGGTTGTTGATCATCAGGTGATTTTGATGCTGTTCCGGTCTCTAATACTTCCACCAAATCGCCTACACGAACTGAAATGGAATCGGGACCCTCAGCATCGTAGTTTTTGTTTACAATCAGAATATCATACATCTGTGTGGATAGATATGTAGACATTAAGTATGGAAATTGACAATATTTTTTGTAAATTAGAACAGTGGTGGGCAACATGTGTGTCACGGCAACATGCATGTCACGGCAACATGTGTGTCACGGCAACATGCATGTCACGACAACATGCGTGTCACGGCAACATGCATGTCACGGCAACATGCGTGTCACGGCAACATGCATGTCACGGCAACCTGTGTGACACTTAATCATTCTGGAAATGGCATGAATCACATGGGGATCGTTCAATTATTACGTAACGCTCTAAGGGGGGTCAAGATTATGTTACGGATCCGAAGGGGGTCAAGATTATGCTATGGTAGGTAATAGGGTCGATTTTTTGCGTTACGTAATAAGTGAACGGCCCCATTCCACGGACAGTTTTGTGGCTTGACACCTGAAATCGAATTTGACTCGTAATTTGTATTTTAATGTCGACTCGAGTCCATAAAATTCGTCAAATCGAGTTCGAGCTCTGCTTATCACCAATGTGTGCCATGCCACAATCCATGTTGCCAACCACTGAACTAGAGCATCAAAAAAGAAGCAGAAATGGATATGAGTATGAAAAACTTTTTTTTTTGCTGTGGACGTAAGTAATTATTTGTGAATAGAGATATATAGTTCATTAGTCATCCGATTCCTGTCGTATTCTTTTCCGAGAAATATTAATTATTATTTTTTAAGACCTCATCGTACGTATCACTTTGTCAATTTGGCATGACACTTTCTTTAACAAGCAAGGCTTTATGATTCATGTGAAAGCTTCTGCCAGCCGAATGTCATGTCATATTTGATTTGGCCTTTTTTTTCCTCTTTCCTTCTTCATGTTTATGAATTCATTAAGAATCTAATTTGTTAAATTATTGCACATTAAGGTAATACCTCGGTCGATCATCATGTCATATTTATTTTTTAATGTCATCTAATGTATCACTGAATTTTGTGTCTCTTTGAGCATTTAATTGAGCATGACTGACTAAAATGAATTATTAGAAGGAAGTGGTGCAGCCTTAAGTGCCTCATATAATGTCAAGTGAGAGGCTTTGGCAAATATTTCAATAAGTACTGTAAGCACGAGACGCACTCAAATGGACTTAATTAAATAAATTATAATGACGTTAATGTAAAATTTCACAAGCAATTGAGAATTTTTATTTTAAATCTGTGCGAGAATTGCTTAATAAAAAGGCAAAGTCTACGACATGTTTTTATTTTAAGGATATGATCAACATTTTGTGTTGTTTGTTGTTTTTGAGTTTATACAGCACGTGTTGTTAATAATCACTGGATGATTTATATCATGGATAGTTTACGTTTTGACGATCATTCATGAATATTCTACGCATTATATTTTGTTGTCGATGTTTCTTTGAAGTTTTCATGATGGATTTGTAAACTATTAATATAATGACTGTCAAGGGCAAGGGATTTATGATTTAGAAATATTATTGTAAACTGTTTTGAGTCTATTTTGATATTTTGTTTCAAAAAAGTATAGAAATTTGAACTTTTACAAGATGTGTGGCTAGGATTTACATCAAATGACGCAATTTTTGAGAATTTTCGTGAAAAAAAAATACAGATTTGTCTACAAGTTTCTTTGTCTACAACCGTTCATAATTACAATTTTGGATCTGCTTATTTAGACATAATCCTGATCTTAATTAAATACATAAAGAGTCTTTATTTTAACAGTATTGACAATTCATTTCTTCTCTTCATAGAGAAAATTGCAAATATTAAGAATAATAGAAGTTTTTGAAGTTCGAATCTCAAACAATAAATAATCAAAAATGTTTTCCCATAGATGTTCGATTGGATTTTTTTTTATTTTCATTAATGATATTTTTATTTAAATTTCAACTCAATCTACAAGAATTTTTTTCTGCTGGCACTTGTATAGGCTGACTTTATAGATGACGTCCAGAGAATTCATGGAAAGAAGCTGTTGACAGATACAGTATTACATTTGGTATTAGAAATTTGCAATCGAGAGCCAGTGATAAGGCCAGTTTCCAGCGACTTCTGAGGGAAACCATGAATCAGAATTGATCTGTACGGTCAGCGAAATCAAATTTTAATCGGTTCTTAGTGAAACATGGAAAGAATCTGTCGATAGAGATAGCATCACAGTTGGAATTGGTAATTGGCAAGCAGTGGCCAGCGATAGAGCTTCAGTCGCCGACTGAGTGACGCCATCGATCACACTTGATCTGTACGGTCAGCGAAGTAAGTAAGTAAGCTTAGTGAACTATGGAGAACTCAATTTGGTCCAGGCTATTGATAGAGACAGCGTAGCATTGATCTTTGATAGTTTACAAAGGGCAGCCAGCGATAGAGCCAATCACAAAGACCCTGGATGATCTGTACGATCAGCGAAGTAAGTAATTATCATATCAAGTGGTCAAATTAAGAAAATCATTCGCAAACACCTTACATCTTAATATTTACTTTTCTCACACTTTGTATATTCATGTCATGTTTTTCTTTTATTCAGTTATTATTGTTGTTTTTTGCATTAAATGCTCACGTCAAATTTATAAAAAGAAATCACAAAAAAATTAAGTGAACAATCAGTAGGTGGTGAAAATGAGAAGAAAGACGAAGACAGACTTTCCCTAGAAAGAAACGCGCCGTGCCATGTAAGAAATCCTCATTTTAGTGACGTTGTGTTGTCAATAAATCAGCGGCAAGTTGTGACAGATCTTTGTTGATGATATCTACGTGATATTCCCTATTATCAATTCAATATTGTGTATTGAGTGAACACACAACAAGAAACTGAGTGAGAATGTTAATGTCAACAAAGTAATAAGGCTTATTAAAAAGAAAATCTTTAAAACGTGCCGTGAAGATAAAAGAAAAGTGTTCGCAAAAAGACAGAGTTTATGTTTGATAAAGACCTCGAAAAGACCGAAGGATGTTTGGATGTGTGTAAGTTTTGTATTTTGAGTAGAACAAAATATTTTAATGGAGATTTTGGCCGCTTGAGACATAAAAATATCAAATTCACTTCTTATACAGTTTTTCTTTATAGATGAGACAGGTTCAGGCAATAATTTTTGTATTTTAAGTGCAAAACACTTGTGTGTGATGAAAATATCGCGAAATTTGATTTTTTTCCCTTTCTTCTTTACTTTTCATGCTTCTTTCATTGAAACACGATCATCACGTACGCATGGACGTTGATCACAACATCAGGTAATGAAATTTATTTTCATTCTTCTTTGTCAGGGAATTTGTTGCTGTTTATGATAATAATAAATGTGAAATTCATTAACAGATTTCTGTCATTATCTGGTTCCGAGTGACACAAATGAAGAAGACTCCGATCGGAGCTTTTAAGGCTGCGCTCATCCGATTCCATTAAGACCTAATGGAAGCCGCTCCAATGGTCCATATGGCTGTCAAAAATAGACATAAGTTTAGCGGAGCCTTAAAAGCTTTATGGAAGAGCCTGGACATTACCCCAAGTCATGAACATTGTGCAAATGCTTCTCATGTCGACAGCACTCTATAATGATGGATTGAATTATCCGATCTCTGGAAGGAATTGAACCCAAGCACTCATAAACGAGTGATACAGATAATCCGGTCTGTTGCCCAACCCCTCAGCCACAGAGACCTTATTCTCAAACTGACAGATTCCCCAGTATATGGTTCGATACCCCAGATTCTACTCTGCTCAGACAAAGCACTATCATCCCCGAGCGACATGAATGAAGAAGACTCCGCCACGGAACTTTGGAACTTTAAAGGCTCGGCTAAATGTCTTTGAAGAGACAATGTCTATTAAGAGGTTTAACAGAGTCCTAAATTGCTTCATCAGCCTTGCCTTCATTTGTGTCGCTCGGGATCAACACCTTCACCTTATTATCATTTTCCGCATGTGTACAAAAAGACTACATAAAATTTTTTTAATTGCTTGTTCTTTTGCGCGCGAAAAAAATTGAAGTATGGCCAATGAAATAATGATTATGAACATCAATGAGTCAATGTGTCCAAAATTATTACATAATTCATAAATCTTAATGAGAATTATGGCGTAGGAAGCTTTCATTTTTGCACCATTCATTTGAAATAGGTGAAATTAAAATTCGACAAGTCGACATGAATTGCTAATGAAATTTGATGAAATAAATGATATTTTGAGACAAGGTTTGGGCGGCAAAAAACAGAAAAGATGAAAGTCATTGACGAACAAAGCTATTAAATCTGTACAATTTGTAGCTCTATAAAAGAAATGATTTATATTTTTACAACCAGAAATTTTTAAATGATATTTTATTAAAAATATTAAAATACTCAGAAATACAGGATACAATTTCATGAAAAAAGCCAGAGTTGTTTTGTGGTTGATGCGAGAATCCACCTGATAAGTGGGTCAAAAGTCGTTGTTGCTAGACAGAGATTATATCAAGTGCTGGTTTCATCTGCTCAAAAACGTAAATTTTGTTTACTTTACTGTCTATTGCAGTGATGGGCAATCTATGTGTTAAGGTTTCCCGCAGTATCGATGTCGAAACTGCGACCGAGATAAATTCTCGAGTTACAATCAAGATGTGACATTACATGTGACACGATACATGAACTTGCCATAAAGTGTGACATATAAATATCGTGTCACATGTCATGTCATATTCGGTTTAGGCCGATTCTTAAAACCAAGATGTGCCATAACAAATAAAAGGTTGCCCATCACTGCTCTATTTTATGTTTAGATTCTTTTATTATAGCCGAATTTTATGGATTGTATACTTTCGTAGTGTGATGATCCATCTACGTCATACAGTCGTTTAGTGATAAAGTTTATGTTTATGAAAAGGTAGACAAATGAATTTTGGTGATTTTAAAGCGTTAAATAGTAACAAGCTTTGAAATTTATAATGGATGATAGGATTTAGAAGACTCATGTTGGAAACATTCATTCCGAGTGGAAATTTTTGAAGGATTTATTGCACTTTACACTTTTTAATCAAAATTTTACCGCGATATTAAAAAATGAGACTATAGAATATGGAATGATTTGATACTATGAATTTATTGTCAAATGTCAAAGCTAGAACTCAATATCATCATATTATTTAATTTGAATTTCAAATTTTCATCCAAAATACGATAAAAATCTTCAAGTTTCGCTACACAATCTGCAAAATCGAGTACATTAAAAAGTAAATTAATCAAAATTATTTCAAAATATTTTTCAACTTTAAACAAAATTAATGAACATTGCAGAATGTAAAAACGCATAAATTTAAAATAATTTTGAAAGTTAAACGCCTTAATTGCCTGTTTTGCAAAAGAAAAATTAAACATTCTAAAAATATTTTTAACACGACATTATTTTGAAGCGATATTTTGTTATTTTAAGAATCTTTATGATATGAAAACAAATTGAGTATTTTTGGTTGTGGGATATTCTAAAATTGAAACTTTATATTTTATTTGAAAACTTGAAAAGTTTAAAAATTTCTGCAAATAACATTTGTAAGGGTTTTTCAAAATTCAAATTTTCGAGTAAAATCTTTCATTTGCAGCTAACTTCAGGTATGTTTACAAATGAAATATGAATTGAATTACAATCATTAATTATCGAATTAAGCCATAATTACGAGATTCAAGACTATGTGGCACATCAGTTGCACTAAAATCTCAAAATCTCTCTGCAGCTGAGTCCATTAAGTAAGAAAATGTCACAGGAAATTTCAGATAAAAATATAATAATTTTCACACATTTTCACTAGTATAGTAAATTAATTTAAAAAAAACTGTAACAAGATAATCTGAAAGAATTTTAACGTGTGCAACAAAATTAATGTGATGAAAATGTTTACATTATTGCTATCACATAAATCATATTAAATTAATTATCCCAAGCTACAAATAATTTCTAATTTTGTTTATTATTTCAATCTTCAAATCTGATCATGTAATTGCAGTGGTGGGCAAGTTTGGCGTTTAGGGTCCATTGAAAACCGCGCACGACATGGCATGTGACTCGATATTTCTATGTCACACGTCACGGCTAGTTCGTGTATAGTGTCACATCGAGTCACATACCATGTCATGTCACATGGCATTTGGAACAAATTTTGGTGTCACACAAATGTGTCACGACACACAAGTTGCGCACCACTGCTGTAATGACTTGTAACATCCGTGATGTTGACTTAATCATAAACATTGTGAATACTTTTTTGTTTAAATTAATTTACGATTTTTCTCTGCAGTCTAAAAATACGGAAAGATCACAGAGAAGCGACTTCAATGTCAATTTCAATACTGGAAACAGCTGTCAAGGTAATTTTTTCCTTTTTATTTTACAGATCGCATTTCAGTCTTTTTTGTTTGAAATAAAAATGATTTCGTCTATTTTTAATCACTGACATCAACATAATGCATGAAAATTTTAATTTGACATTAAATGTCGCTTAATTTTTTGATTATCAAGAATAAAAAGCAGAGAATTTCACAACCCCAAAATCCTCATTTTATTTCATTGTGCATACTTTTCAGCCATTTATATGATGATTTTGTTTGAAAATCACTCACAATATAAAATTTATGAATCTTTTCATTCCAATGTCTCAACAACTAGACATCAACAATAATTTATGGCTACATCCGTAATGACTTTTATTTTGTCGTCAACAAAAATTCTTAAAATTAGTTAACATTTTACTCGAGTTGATTTAATTTAAGTTTTTGAGGTAGTCGAACATCAAAATCAATCATCATCAAATAGAATGACATCAAAAGTTCACTTAACGTTCTTGTGGTCACTTTGTGTCCGTCATTTGATTTATGTTGCAACACGTCGCAATTAAATTTGTTTCTGAAAGTGATATTAGCTCTTTGATGATCGATCTATGTGGCGCATGTACGTGTCAATTGAATAAAACTTCATCATTAATAATCATTTGTGACTGACTCTTTTATACGCCGTTAAAAATAAGGGTTATGATGTGTCATGAGCGACATGCAAAACAAAAATTAAAAAGATTTATGGCGAATTACGATATTTTCACCAAAAGTAATCAATAATAGCGATGCGAAATGGGGAAATTTTCTTCGCTGACATGCTCTGTCAGTGGTGAGTAACCTGTGTGTCGCGGCATACTTTTAAAACAAGCCACGGTCAAAACCAAGCACTGCATGACATATGACATGGCATGACATGTGACACGGTACGACATGTGACTCGGCATGACACATGACACGATATTGCTACGTCACACGACATTACAGGTTCAAGGAATTTTCCAAACATTTATGGTGTCACATTAGTGTGTCGCATCACACAAGTTGCCCACCACTGTGCTACACAACGAAGGTTGGAGAACCAGGAAATTTATTTTTAAAATATATTGAGATTATAAATTAATTTAAAATGAAATGAGTAATTTCACTAAAACCACACGCGATTCATTCCTATTCACAATAAATATATAAAAATTTTCAAATAAAAATCACTCGTGATGTAAATCAATACATGAAAAATTAACAATGAAAAATCATTGTGTTGCAGCTGTTCCATCTTTTCTCATGAACTCTATAAGTTTTATGTTGTTTTCTTTTTCTCATAGGGATTGTGAAATTTTCTATTTTCGGTAAACTCACTTTTAATGAATTTCTTGACCTCTTTTCTGTGCAATTTGTTGTCATGGGACATGAAACTCTCTTGAGAAACTTTATTTTTGACAGTAAACAAATCAGTGGATTTTTAAGTAAAATTTTTATGTGATTTTTACATTTAATCGTAATAAAAAAAACTATTTTTGACTTTTAATATCCCTAAATTCTAAAAAGAATCGTAAAGACGTTCAAAGGGTGTAATGTTACAAAATATGGCAAAATTTCAAATTTCTCGTTGTCCATAACTCAATGTGATTCTTTTTATTAGCTGATTCTTATGTCAAAAAATAAAGACACACTTAAGTCTCTTTTTATCCTATCTTAAATAACTCGATGATCAAACAATTTGTTATTTGATGCGGACGTGCGACATGGCACTTTCCTATTTTGATGATTTTGTAATTTGATATGAACTGATATCAGAGTGGGAGGTAGCCAAAAAAGTCAAATTTAAATTCAAATTTTTCTTCAGTATTTTATAAAATAAAAGGTCGTCGCACCCCCAGCGGTCCCTTTTATCTCCTATGGTCTCATTCCTCCTTCCCTAACACATGGCTTTCTTGCCTCTTTCATGGAAGAGACCCTTCTTGACTTCTGTGTCATTAGAACGAACATTGAGTTTTCAAAACTGAGAACTGTAGACCTGAAGCCTTGGCCTAACTTTAAAGTATAGCCCAAAACTGCAGGTCCGCCCATCAAACCATCAGGTAATGCAGACCTCTGCTTCATAGCCGAACCCTAAAAATATCTGATATTCCCTCAAATTACACCACAAATATTTACAAAATTTCGAATCAGATCATAGCCACGTGATTGCGTGAAATAAAGCAAATTTCTTGCGAAACCACATGAATTGTTTGAAATTTTGGGGTGAATAGAAAATAAAACTTGAAATGTTTATTTAGTTAGATTAAGGATTGTATACACATTGTATTTTTGTATTTTTAATTAATTTATAAAACTCTCAATGATTATCGATATTAATAGAAGTTTTTTGACCCGATATTTAACGAATCGTGTGTGTTCTTAAATTATAAACACTCTTAAGCAGGAATAGCGGATAGACTCTGCATGATGGAGGTTAAAGGAAGAAGATTAGGGATATTTGATTTGATGATCATTATTTACAAGAAATTAGGACATTATTTGCTTAATAACAGAGTTTAAAGACGATCTAGTCAAATTTCTCAAAGAAATCAGTTGAATTCAAGTTTTACTTAGAAAATTGTTATAACGTTCATTTGAGATTTGAATAATATTTATTGTACATAGTTGAAAACCCCTTTTTCATGTAAAAGTTCAGTCTGTTTTTGAACTCCAAAGAATAAACAAATAACATCCGTAAGGAGTTCTTAATTACATTTACACATCCTTAATGACAAAATCTGCGATCGTTTGAAAGCCATATGGAAGTAATACGAGTGCAACTTTATTTAAATGTTGTTAAATGTATCTTTAACAAAGTGAATATGAAGCTTTTCTCATTTGCGTCATAAAGTGGGTTTTTGCATTACGTAATAAGTGAAAATTCACAAGAAAGACTACAAATTGTCTGAGAATGACTTCAAAATCGTAAAATGTCTACTTTAATCCACGCTAAACTGCAATTCTAGTGAAATAAAAATAAATTTGACACAAGTTCAGATGGTCTTTTTTTAAAATCTAACCCAAGTCAATTAACCCATCAATCAATCAATCCCCAAAAAATCTGACATAATTTCGTAAAATTGAGTAAGATCAGGTCGACCTTCGCACCATCCATCTGCTTCAGAACTCAATAATTAACAAAAAAATAAACCAAGAATCAATTAGTAAAAGAGTAAATAGATTTTAAAATGATGTTCAACTTACGACCCTGAGTGTCTAAAGAGAACACATTATAGCCTATTAAATAAGCAATAATACATATTATTATTATTGATATAGCAGATTTCCGAAACGTTTAAGTTTCAGCCCAGACCATCTCATCCGGATATTAAACCTCATTCAGCCCATATTTTTCGATCATATGTGCAAAAAAACAGATCATTAAAGGCGAAATAAGAGTATGCGTGTGCTAGATTTTTTGTTTATTTTATTTCATATCTGCACATTGTAAAATTACCACTAAGAAGCTTAAAATAAATTAATTTCCATTTAAAATGTTGATCTCAAATATTTATTCTTTGAAAATATACAATAGATACAGTGGTGGGCAACCTGTGAGACGCGACACACTAGTGTGACATCACACTAATGTATCGTCACTTGTGTGACACACTGGAGCAGCGCCACTTTTGTAGCACACTGGAGTAGCGCCACTAGTTTGGTACATTAGTGAAGTGCTAATTGTGTGACACACTAATGTCGCACTACATGAGTGTCACACACTTGTATTGCGACAAGCAATTTTAGAAACACAACGAATCGTATGCCGTGTGCGATTTTGGTCAAGAATCACCACCAAAATGTGCCCTGACAAACAAAATGTTGCCCACCACTGAAATTAAACACACAAAAACATCAATGCAATGAACTAATTTTCTACTAATAGAAGGTTTTACTTAATATCAACAATACGATACATTTTTATACATGATACATTCTTTTATGTTTTCTTATCCTTCACAATAAAAGGAGAAGAAAAGAAATATTATTAAAAAAAATTAAAAACAAAACACAAACAGATGTCAAGTTTTATTAGTTTCTCTTATGTTCATTAAATGTAGCTTAAATCTTATTTTTAGAATAGAAAAAAAAAAGTTTTTCGAGTTTTATTAAATGACGCATGTGATGCAATATTTATCTTGCAGCTGTTGCACCTTTGTCCTTCTTACCATGTAAGACGTATGCATGCATTATGTATATATTATCATTAACTTGTGTGTATTGTCTGTATACCTGTGTAGTTATTGGAGCTTTTGAGACACGATCCGGTCGTGCTCCTCGTCTCTTACTAAGCATAAGTGTCGTTTGGAAGTCAAGATTTGATGTTGGATCTTCCTTGTCATTAAGTCGTCGTCGTCGTGGTCGTCGGTAACCTGTATCAGGATCAACCTCATAATTCTTATTTTTAACGAAAAAGTCACCGAATTCAGCACCATTCTCACTATTATCATCATTCTCACTTGATGGAATATCCGTTCCATCAGCAAAATCACATGCTGAGAATTGGAAGTCTCGTGTTTGTACGTCATATGATGGTGTCGTGCTGCCTTGTCTGAGTTTTGAAAGTTCATTTAATGTTTCATCGTTTGCATAAATTGAGAATCTGTGATGTTGGCTTGGCGTGTTAAGTTTCAATGCATTCATGACGTGTAATGGCTCGAAATGTTTGATACCATTTTCATCGAGGACTGTGTATGCACATTTACCTGTTAATACATCATGGCTCTTTTCACGTGGTACGACACATTGTACACCGTCCTTAATAATCAAAAATGCTTTACTTCCTGATCCATTTCTAAGTAAATAGTCTTCCATCGCTAATACATTTTCCTCGTTCATTAATGCTGCTGGGATGTCATTTGATGAATTAATCTCATGCTTCTCAGCAACTGGAATTGATATGAGACCACTTTTACGTACAAGTTCTCTTACAATCTCATCTTTAACAGCACGATGTGGAGATGATGTAAGTAATTCGAGTGCATCTTGATAATCAGGATCGACTTCAGCAAGCTGCTTCATAATACACATTCTTTGAATTACAGCCTTTGCTGCATCGTCAAGCTTAATTTGTGTTACGTCACCAGTTGCAAGAGTTTTGTCCAAAGCACTTAACAATGTCATTGCTTCTTTAGACATTCCCAATGCCTTTGCAAGAACCAGCGACTCATTGAGAAGACTTTCAATTTGTGTGATTTCTTGTGTCTGAATAAAGTCATCAAGTTTGTGATTACTTTCTTCTTTTACAGCTTTAACAATTGCATTTTGGATTAAATCTTTCATGGATATATTCTGATTTGTAATGTCATTGTTGTTTGTGATTGAATTGAGGACATCCATAAGCAGCTGTGGATTATTCTTAGTCATAGCACTAAAGGCACTGGCAACATCAAGATCATCAACAAAATCACAGAATTGATCAACAATAAAATCATTATCATTGACTGTTATATTTGGCATTCCTGGTAATGAAGGCATTCCTGGCTTTCCAGGTGCTTTTCCGAATTTGACTTTACGGCCTGTTCTTACAATGCCATCACCGTCCTCACCATTTGCACTCATAAACATTTTCTTCAAGTCATCAAATTTACAAAGTTTTTCCTTCTTTTCCTCATTTGTGTTGAGTTTCTTGGCTGGCTGTACATTCTTAATTCCGTCCTCATCAATTAATGTGTATTCGCATTTGCCAGACAGCACATCATGTGTCTTATCACGTGGAAATACAAGCTGAACGCCATTTTTAATAATCAATACAGGCTTTCTTCCTTTGCCCTTTTTGAGGAGATAATCTTCCATAGCCATTGTATTATCTTCATTCATCAGGTCAATTGGAATATCCTTTAATGACTGAATCTCTTCCTTCTTGGAATCTTCTGTTACTGGAGTTGATATGAGACCACTTTTGCGGACCAATTCTCTCACAACTTCATCTTTGACAGCCTTTTGTGGATTTTTAGTAAGTTCCTCAAGTGCCTCTTCATAATCTGGGTCAGCTTCAGCAAGTTGCTTCATTACACACATTCGTTGAATGACTTCCTTTGCTGCATCATCCAATTTAATCTGTGTCATGTCACCAGTTTTGATAGCTTTGTCCAAAGCAGCCATAATAGTTGTGGCTTCCTTACCCATTCCGAGTGCTTTCGCAAGAGTTGCTGATTCGGTAAGAAGACTTTTGATTTGAGTGACTTCCTTAGCTTTAATGAGTTTGTCTAGTTTTTGGCTACTTTCTTGTTTTACAGCTTCCACAATTGCATTTTGGATTATATCCTTCATTGAAACTTCATCCATATTAACATCTTGATTGTTTGTGATTGCGTTAAGAACATCCATTAAAAGCTCTGGATTTGTTTCAGCCATTGTACTGAAAGCAACTGCTACATCAGGATCGTCCACATAATCACAGAATTGTTGGACCAACTTTTGCTTTTCTTTCTTTGCTTTACTTTGTGCAGCTGTGGAACCGGTTTGTTCATCTTTCTTGCCGAACTTCTTTTTAGTTCCCTTGCTGGCAATTTCAGCTTTTTCTTCTGCCTCAACAGTCATGAACATTTTCTTTAAGTCGTTAAACTTGCAGAGAGTTTTAGTGTTTTCATCTTTAGCTGCTGACTTTTTCGTTGGCTCGAAATGTTTGATTCCAGTTTCATCAATGATTGTGTATTCACATTTACCAGCTAAGACATCTTGAGTCTTATCACGTGGAAAGACCAACTGAACACCATTTTTGATGATAAGAACAGGCTTTCTGCCTTTGCCCTTTTTAAGCAAGTAATCTTCCATAGCCAGTGAATTCTCTTCTTTCATCAGTTCGGCAGGAATATCATTCAATGACTGAATCTCATCTTGTTTAGCATCTTCAGCAACTGGAATTGATATGAGACCACTTTTGCGGACCAATTTTCTCACAACTTCATTTTTGGCTGCCTTTTCTGGAGTTTCTGTCAATACTTTAAGAGCTTCTTGACATTCAGGGTCGGTTTCAGCAAGCTGCTTCATGACACACATTCTTTCGATGACTTCCTTTGCTGCATCATCTAATTTGATTTGGGTCATGTCACCAGTTTTGATAGCTTTGTCTAATGCAGCCATAATTGTTGTTGCTTGCTCAGACATTCCAAGAGCTTTAGCAAGAGTTACAGATTCATTCAATAGAGCTTTGATTTGAGTGACTTCTTTAGCTTTAATGAGATTATCAAGCTTGTGGCTGCTTTCTTGTTTAACAGCCTCAATAATTGCATTTT
Organism: Chironomus tepperi; assembly: GCF_022539635.2. NCBI lineage: Eukaryota > Metazoa > Arthropoda > Insecta > Diptera > Chironomidae > Chironomus > Chironomus tepperi. The sequence goes on along the minus strand of NW_027226133.1, from coordinate 1,587,782 downwards.
GAATTATATCCTTTATTGATACTTCATCCATTTCTATATCCTTGCTGTTTGAGATTGTATTGAGAACATCCATTAAAAGCTGTGGATTAGCTTCAGTCATAGCACTGAAAGCACTGGCCATATCAGGATCGTTGACATAGCCACAGAATTGTTGGACCAACTTTTGTTTTTCTTTCTTTGCTTTAACTTGAGCAGCACTGGATGCAGCTGGTTCATCCTTCTTACCGAGCTTCTTTTTAGTTCCTTTACCTCCAACATCTGCTTTCTCTTCAGCTTCAACATTCATGAACATCTTCTGCAAATCACTTAATTTGCCAAGAGTTTTGGTTTTTTCATCCTTTAAGGCTTGCTTTTTAGATGGTTCAAATTGTTTGATTCCATTTTCATCAATGATTGTGTATTCACATTTGCCAGACAGGACATCCTGTGTCTTATCACGTGGAAAAACAAGCTTGACACCATTTTTAATAATCAATACAGGCTTTCTGCCTCGACCTTTTTTGAGCAAGTAATCTTCCATGGCCAAAGCATTTTCCTCTTTCATCAAGTCAGCTGGGATATCCTTCAATGACTTAATCTCTTCAACTTTGGAATCTTCAGCAAATGGAATCGATATGAGACCACTTTTGCGGACCAATTTGCTTACAACTTCATTTTTGAGAGCTTTTTCTGGAGTTTTTGTCAATTCTTCAAGTGCTCCTTGATATTCAGGATCAGTTTCAGCAAGCTGCTTCATGACACACATTCGTTCAATGACTTCCTTTGCTGCTGCATCAAGCTTGATTTGTGACATGTCACCAGATTTGATAGCTTTGTCCAATGCAGCCTTAATTGCTGTAGCTTCTTTACCCATTCCAAGTGCTTTAGCAAGAGTAACAGACTCGGTAAGAAGGTTCTTGATTTGAGTGACTTCCTTTGCTTTGATTAGATTATCAAGTTTGTGGCTACTTTCTTGCTTTACAGCCTCAATAATTGCATTTTGAATCAAATCTTTCATCGATACTTCTTCCATATTTACATTCTGCTTATTTGTGATTGCATTAAGGACATCCATAAGTAGTTGTGGATTATTTTTACTCATGGAATTAAAAGCACTTGCCATATCAGGATCGTCAACATAATCACAGAACTGCTCAACTAATTTATGCTTTTCTTCTTTTGCCTTCTTTTCAATCTTCTTTTTGGAACCGCCATCAGCTTTTTCTTCTGCATCAGCAGTCATGAACATCTTCTTCAAGTCATTGAATTTGGAAATAATTTCAACTTTTTCTTCTGTCTTTGCTACCTTTTTGGTTGGTTCGATGTGCTGAATTCCATTTTCATTGATAAGTGTGTATTCACATTTACCAGCTAAGACATCATGAGTCTTCTCGCGTGGGAAGATAAGCTGTACGCCATCCTTTATGATCATGACTGGCTTCCTTCCAGAATCTTTTTTGAGCAAATACTCTTCCATGGCTAATGAATTTTCCTCGTTCATTAACTCAACTGGGATGTCATTTGATGACTTAATGTCTTCTTTTTCAGCAACTGGAACTGCCATAAGGCCACTGTTGCGTACAAGCTTTCTTACTTTTCGACTTTTTGCAGCTTTTTCTGGAGATTTTGTTAAAATTTCTAAAGCTTCTTGATATTCAGGATCAACATCCGCAAGTTGCTTCATAACACACATTCTCTGAATGACTTCCTTTGCTGCATCATCAAGCTTGATCTTTGATACGTCACCAGATGCAACAGCTTTTTCCAAAGCCTTCATTATCGTTGTAGCTTCCTTTGACATTCCCAATGCCTTTGCAAGAGTTACAGATTCATTAAGAAGATTCTTAAGCTGTACGACATCCTTTGTTTGAATGAGATCATCAAGCTTGTGATTACTTTCCTGCTTCACAGCCTCAACAATTGCATTTTGAATTAAATCTTCCATTGATACATTTTCTTTTGAACTTTCTTTGTTATTTGTGATTGAGTCGATGACTTTCTTCAATAGTTTTGGATTCTTTTTAGTCATTGCACTGAATGCATTGGCAACGTCTGGATTATCGATATTATTGCAGAACTGCTCAACCATAAACTCATTATCAGCTTCCATGACTTCCTCACCACCATTGACAAAATCGACATTATTTCCATTAAATAATCCAAGTGCAGCATTCATAAGATTTTGCTTCATCTCCTCTAGTCGGCAAAGTGTCTCGACTTTATGAATTGTTGTGTTTAGTCTTTCTAAAACAAGCTCACGTGTGTTTGCGGACGTGAATGTATTTTGAAGTTGATTTACGCTGAGTGTTTTCAACGAGTCATTAAGTACATTTGAGATAATTTCGTAGACAGATTCGGCCTTATTTTTATGATTACCATTGACATGACCATTTGTGTTATGATGACTAACAAGTGATCCCATGGCACTAACCTCATCATTTTTGAGAATTTCCATCATTACTGTCGTTAATACTTTTACAATCTGATCAGTTTCAGACAATATGGCGTTGTCTTTTGACGTCGTCACGCCTTTACGCTTGACAATTTTCTTCTTTTTTGCCTTATCGCCTTTTCCATTCACCATGCCGGCATCATCTGTCTCCAATTCCTCATATTCTTCACCGCCAGCTGAGTTCATTGACATACACATGTCCAAAATTTTCTGATTCACATTTTGTAGATTTATAGTCTCTCTGTGATCATCTGTCAGCTGCTTAATCATTTTGAAAATTTGTTCTGCAACGTCAATGCTGATACCCTCATGTTGATCGCAGAATTTCTCAACAATTTCTTGATTTAATGTACTTTGTAGGACGATATCAACGCCACCTGACTCAACTTGTCGTCCAATTGACATGCCAGCTGCTGAGAGCTGTTTCATCATAATACTATCAATGGCAAGTTCACCGGGATTAGCAAGTGAGCAAGCCCAGTTGTGTTGTGGCTTAATCAGTTCAAGTTCCTCTGGTGTGACTGAGAAACCTTGCAAGTTGAACTCAAAATCTTCTCCCATTCCTTTTATGTCGGGTGCAATAAAGCGTGGACCTTCCGGTGTGTCGACAATTTGTCCCGCAATGAATGTGACTTTATCTATTTTTTGGTGTAATTTTTCATGTTTAAAAATTGTTTACAGTCAAAATTTTCATAATAAATTACCATCAGTTTCAACAATTCTTCCGGGAACGAACAATCCATCAACAATTTGACCTAAACAAGTTGTTTTGAGAAAAAGTTCCATTTATTTCATTTCTTTTTGAGTTAAAAGTGATTTTTTGTTTAAAAAGCAAATGAAAAATTATAAGAGTCAACAAAATAGGAAGCGTGTGAGAAGTAAAAACAAAAAAAAGGCTAAAAAATCATAATTGTAAAGTAGATTAAAAATAGATGTAGAAGTGTTATTTTGTTTAGCAGAGTTGGGATTGGATTAAGATTTGTTAAATGTTTTAATGGATTATTTGCTAAAGTTCATCTAAGGCCTAAATCTATCATTTCACTTGAGCACATCAACGGCGAATTCAGAAGGATAAAGTTTGGGGGTTTTGCCTTCTAAAACTTTGATGCCCACCAAATATTTTAAAACTTAATCGGATTTTTCGAATCTCTTCCGACAAGTGTGCAACCAGAAGGGTTTACGCCTCTAAATTTGGATGCTCGTAGAAGAAATTCTAATACTGACTTTGTATATTCCCTTAGATTGTTTTGCATTAGTTGAAGTCTTTATAATATGGAGTTCCATATCTAAACTCCGAAACAGAGCTCCAAAGCTCCAAGTCGACTTGAATTTTGAATGGAGTCAAGTTTTCCATACAAAATCGGAATCAACTTCAAGATCAAATCTGAAGGCATATTATGGACCCATTAGACATGATATATCTCATCCCCACAAAATCATCTTCAAAATTTTGCATAACATTCCCCTCAACCAACCCTGAATATTTAAGAAAGTTTAATTATTATTTATTTTCACAAATTTTCACTAAAGATAAAATAACATTATGTCATTTAAGAAAACAAACGTTATTAAATTACGTGAATGGGCGTTTTTAAATCGCTCTTCGTTCTCCACCGACACGCTAGGTTACAAAATTATGAATCAAAATTTGAACTCCATAATCAAATTGTCAGGTTCGTCCAAAATAATAGACTTGCTGACAAAAAATGCTTGGACGAACCGTAAGGTTCAGTCGAAATCTGAAGACCTGTGCATCTAAAATGCATGTCTGTGCATCCAAAAATGCAAGACTATCATTTGCCCATTTCTAACCCCTCAAGTGTGACGATATTTCCCAACGATCCCCAAAAGAAAAATATCAAAAAGTAATGATGCCAAAAAAATTAAGAAAAATGTTGATATGATCACAAAATGAAAGGTACGCGACAAAACGTATCAAAACATTATCGTCTTATTCGTTCATGACATAAAGTGTTAGAGAGATTTTCATCACAGATTTATTTTATCTTTTTGAGTAGATTTAATTCTTTTTATTCTGTAAATTTATTCTTCCTCTATTAATTATTATACCCATGAAGGCTTGTGCGACTTTTTGATGATGAGCAAAATAAATATGATGATTTTTAATAATATGTGAGTGGGTATCAAAGATAAACAAAAGATAGGCGCAAAAAAATAATAAAATAAGCAAAAACCACTCGGAATCGATTTGCCTTACCGGGCACGAATCGTTCGCCTTCTTCTTCCGTGTAACAAATTTGACTGTGAATTAAATTTTTTAATTATTGTTTATTTTGGAAGCAATTAAGAAAAAGTTTGATTTATTTCGCTTACCCAGGAATGAATGTCGGACCAACACGCTATTTAAAAATATTTTTGGCAATGAGGGGAAAATTATAAAAATGAAAAATTTGCATCTGGCATATTAAGTATGTCAATAAACTCACAGTATCAATAATTTGTCCGGGTATAAATCTTCCACTTTTATCTGTTACACCAGGAACGAATTTTTGTTCGCCATTTTTGAGTGTAATCACCTAAATTAATTGACTTTATAGCACAAATTGACACTAGAAATTTATTTAATTTTTTGCATACCTGACCAGGCACAAATTTAAGACCTAAATTAATTTAATCATATTTTAGTATTTTTCTTTTCATCTCACGAGTAATAAATGCTTAATTCATCATTACCTGCAGCGCTTTCAACCAACTGTCCGGGTACGAATTCTTCTCCATTTGGTGTATTTACAATTTGTCCAGGAATGAATCCACCATCCTCGCTGATGATTCCAGGAACGAATTTTGATTCCTTTCCTTGACGAATCAACTTTCCGGGTATCATTTTACCACGTGGTAAGCCTTCCTCGCCAATTTTCTCGGGATAAAATTCAATTCCGCATTCTGTTTGTACCATATTACCAAATACTGTTAAATTTGATTCCGTCACTTCCAATGAATGTGAATCAATAACAACACCCGATGGTGGTGGTTGATGAAAATCAATTTTGTCGATGCTGCTCGCAATAATAAATTCAGCTTGTCCATTTGCCTTAATTTCAGTTTTACCGGGCATGAAAATTTGACCGTGCTCTTCTGATTCAACCATTTGACCTTCCACAAATTGAATGCCTTGCTTTGTCTCAATTGAAATACCAGGAACGAACTTCATGTCTTTGCCGACTTTCTTAACAATACCAGGAACAAAAACTCCTTCATCATTATATTGACCAGCAACAAATTTACTTCCTTCTTTTGTCTGGATTGTCTTACCGGGACAGAAAGTTTCAACTCCACTTTCATCAACAACAGTCTGTCCACAAACAAATTTCCATTCATTTTCACTAACTTGAATGTTTTGACCAGGCATAAAAATTTCCGTCATTTGACCAGCAACAAACTTTTCTTCACCATTTGGAAGCTTCATCATTTTACCGGGTACGAGATTATTATTTTGATCAAACATACCAGCAACAAAGCGGAAGCCTTCAGGCGTTACAATTGTCTGTCCTTCCACGAATTTTGGTTCGTCATTTAAGAAAATTGTTTGTCCACAAATGAATTCATCATTGACAATTTGACCAGCCTGGAAGTGCATTTGATTGTCCTTTGACTGCATGACTTGACCAGCAATGAAGTTAATGCCTTTAGCAGTTCCAATCATTGGATCAAAAGTCGTCAAACCAGGAACAAAAACTCTCTTGCCTTTCTCATTAACCACGGACTGTCCAGGACAGAATACTTCAATGCCATCTTCGTTGGTAATAAATTCACCAGGCAAAAAGACACGACGATCTTCAATATCAATGACTTTGCCAGGCACACCATTCAATTCTGATTTATGTCCCTTTGTGATATTTTGTAAGACATCAAACAGCTCGTCTTCGGACGGCAATAAACTACTGATTTCATAATCAGCTTTTTGAAATTTCTCGACAACATTTTCTAATTTTTTCATCATTTCGGTCGTTGCCGTTTGATATTGCTTAAGATTTTGTACGAATGACTTTAATTCTGGTTTTTTATAGCATCCAACGAGTGGAATACACTCAAAACCGACTGTATTGTCAAGATGTAATTTCTTCTCAAAATCCTTTATTCTCGATGTTACTTTTATTTTTGCTGGTGACACAACGGCTGGCTTAATTTTCTTTGTCAACACAGATTTCACTTTTTTGACATTTTTTGCTTCCCATTCATATGTATCCCAATCCCAACTTTCGAGCATTGGCTTGACAAGATCTTGAAATGGCTTTGAGGCATCTTCAGCTATTTTTTCTAATAATTTCTTAACTTTTGAGACCTCCTTTTTATTGACATTTTTTGGGACATTTTTCATCGCCTTTGCCTTTTTCTTCATTGACTTCTTTACAATTTCATCTTCCTCATCATCGTCACCTGCATTTTCTTTGTCCTCAAAAATTTTCGTTATATTTCTCAATTGCTGTCGACTGTGCTTTGCGATTTTTTTCGAATTCTTTACTTCTTCTGCTTCACGTTCACGTTCTAAAATGACTTCTTCTTTCGGTCCCTCGCCCTCAAATAATTCTTCGAGATTTTCGGCATATACAGTTAGTTCCAATGACACATTTACGCCTTCCTTAAGTCGCAATAGGATTGAATCGGAATCCTTTGCAAACATTATATCACAAATATCACCATCACGAATTGCTTCCTCTAATTTTGCTGGAAATACCAAATTGCATTGTTTGTCATCGACACGGTACACAAAATGATGCTTATCGTCGACCAGATCTTTGGTATTGAAGATGTCATGTAATAATTTTTGTGTCTCAATATTCATATCTAAGACTGGAATTACATAACGATAATCCAACAGGACAAGATGCTTTCTTTTTCCATAATGAAGATCTGGCTGGAAATGATGTCTTTCCAAGTACGGTGCCATATTTGTAATGCGACATTTCATCTTCTTCCTTAATGCAAATGACATAAGGACAACGGGGATGAAGTGATGGGACGGTAATCCATAGCTTTTTCCAGTAATACGACAGAAACGCTTTGCGTCATCAGGTGAAATTGGCGGGATAATTGGAAAATAATTTGGTTTTGGCAAGGAACGGGATCGTCCCGTAATACGACAAAATGACATTTTGATGCTCTTTTGTACACTTTAGACTTTCTTAAATTGTGTCTATTTATCCTCCTTCGCAGTAATTTGATACTTTTTTTCCTTCACTTTGATTTATTTATGAAAGAAATTTTACAAAAGGTGATAAAAAATTCGTTCCTTTTGATATTTTTTTGTCGAGTTCACAATTGTCTTTGACTACTTTTTGGCTTGTTTAGTGAACACAAAAATTAATTTATTGTGTTGACGTTATTTGTTGTGGATTTTTGTGGTTGATTGAAGAATTTTGTTGCAAATTTTTTGAATTTAAATCTTTTTTATATTTAAATGATTTATTTTTGGATTTAAATTTTTTTGTTGATTTATTTTTGGATTTTAAATTCTTTGATGATTTACTTTGTTGAGGTGTTGAAAAATTTTGTTGAATTTTAAGTTTTTTGGATTTATTAATTTAATTTTTTGATTTTTCAATTTTTTTGTAAAAACCCTTTTTTGTGATTTTTAACTTTTAGGATTTTCTAAATTTTTCAAAATAATCCTTTTTTGTGATTTTTAACTTTTAGGATTTTTCAAAATTCCAAAAAATCCTTTTTTGTGAGTTTTTAATTTTTTTTCAATATTTTTTTAAATTCTCACAATTTTTTTGAATTTGAAATTTAAATTTCAATTTTTTTCACGTTTTTAAATTTATTCACTTTTTATATTTTAAAGTCTTTAGATTGATTTAAATTCAGAAACTTGACTTTCCTCCTCGAGTTTCCTTTAAATTGTGTCAAATTTTCAAATTTTTCTCCAATTTCAATTTTTTTTCTAAGTCTTAATCCTCTTATTATTCCTTTCCTATTATTCAATAATTTATATTGTTCCTTCCTTTTAGGTCCTTCCGTATAGTTCGACGGCTACTTTAAATATGAGCACGACGAGCATTTGAGCTTGGTTTTATGTTTCCAGTTTGTGTCGTGAGAAAGAATTGAGTTAAAAATAAAGATCATCATTTACTCAATTAACGAAGTAGAAAAAAACAGTCTCACACGTGCATTGAACCACTTTTCAAATAAATTTTCCTCGCTTTACAATTTTCTCACTGTAACGTGAGATGATGAGCGATGAGAGTCATTTGCCATCCTTTTCTATCGCGGAAATCTCGTGAGATGAAAATTTTTCTGTACTAAAATTAAAAGTTTCACTCATGATCATCGAAAACAATGAAGGAAAAGCGCCGTTTTTGTGCTAAATGAAAATTCATTGATCTTTCCTCTCACATTATTCACTCATTCGTCTTTCCGTTGTTTTTTACACATAAATTTTTATATTACACATAAATTATGAAAACTTATTATGATAGAAAATATCGCATTTGCTGACTTCACATTTTTTTTGCCTATTTTTCGAGTAAATATTCTAAAAATATCAATTCATTTGCGAGAATTGTGCTGGTCGTTGAATGTAAATTACTCGTGAACCTTTCTTTTTTAATATCACAAATCTTTATTATTATTCTTAATATTTTTCACTTGTGGGCAATTAAATTTTGCACATTTCATATAAATCATTCATATTTCGTTTAAAATTTTTTTCACTTGTGGATTTCAATCTCCATGTCTACTGTTGATTGAGTTATTTATCCTCACTTCAAGGTAGAAGAAAGAAGAAAGAAATACAAAATATTTTGAAAACTTATTTTCATAATAATTAATGCACTTTTTTTATTGGGTGATCATTAAGATCTTAGTTTGATGTGGTACTTGAGTGAGTTTAAGGGTGATGTTTTAAGTAGTTTCTAGATTGTTCTAGTTAATGATTGCGATTGATCTTTGGTGAATTTTGCTGCTTAATTTTAAGGGTTATGACATATTGACAAGAGTCTGGTCGTAGAGAAATGTTTTCAAATTCGTTTCACTTCCTTGTTTTGTCAAAAGTAAATGATCTCTTACCGGACAAACTGATTTGAATTCTAGTAATTCAAAAGGTTGTGGACTATAGGCAGAAATGTCATGAATGAAGGAGTTCAAATCCCACTTTAAATTGTAGATCTGATTTTGAATCGAAGATCTAGCAAACCCTAACTCTTTAAACTGTCATTAGCCCTGTGGCGCAAATAACAGATTTGAATCTTAAGGTATGGAAACTTAAAATTTATTTCTTCATAGACTTAACTTTATCAGACAAAAAGCATTCAGAGAGTTTAATAGTATCGCATTGTGCTTGGTGATCACAGTCAGGAATCATAGAACATTCTGCATGTCTATTAAGATCAGTTGATCTTATCTAACTGATTATTAACAACTCATGTAACCAAAATGTTCCATTTTGTACTACACATTGTTATTCCTTAGGAACGTTAACATTTTAGCTACTAGGAATTGTCTTTCTGATGCCCTAAATTACAATATGATCATTAACAGTCTAAAGATAGAACAGCAAAAACACCGACGATAATCAATCTCGAATAGCTCAAGTTGGTTAATCGATACAAATTCCGACATCAGAACGGTATGACTCTGGCATGGTGTCAGACTTAAATCAAATCCGAAACCAAGTCAGAGTCACGTAGGCCGAAAACTAGATCAATTAACGAATTTGTGCTATTTGAGAATCAATCTTCATTACCAACACCATTTCGATAGATCAATGAATTCATTTATTCAAATATTCATATTTTAATATGCTTAATTCTTACGAATCTCACTTCAAATCAAACTTTATCACTCACTTAAACAGCAAATCATGTTTGAACAAATTTTGCCACTAACTAGCCTTCCTTAATAAACCAGGAAATTTATCATCACAAAACTCATAATTCACTATATTTTATGATAAATTTAAATTAGCCGTTCAGTAGCTCCGATGATCGTAAAAGTCAAGAAAAAACACAAAATTTCAATTAAATCACATTGAAAATCTTGCTAATTTTATCCATCGCACATTAATCTTCCAACTTTATCCTATATTGCAATATATTTCTTATGTTGTGTATTTTTCTATAACATGCACGAGATGAGATTTAATGTGCTTGAAACTTATTCACAATTTGACTTGAATAATCTTTATTTTCAACTTAATTAACAAACTAAACTTTTTTCACTGAATAAAAATCGCGTAAATTATGCAATAAACAAATTTTCAACTTTTTCTTGCAGATTTCGCCGACTAAAAAATCTCATGTTTTCCACCCGGACGCGTACGGAGCTTCATTCAGTATCTTTTATGATGCACAGACACAAATTTTTCACTTTAAAAATTGATTTTTTTTGAGTAATTCTTATTTAGAGCAGAACACAGAACCCGATACACGCGTTATGATACTAATTTATGAAGCATACATGAGGAACAACGACCAGAGACTGAATATGCTCACATAATTTCAATTTTTACATTTCAAAATCAGTGTAATTTTCTATTTTTCCCTCATGCGAGTGCTGTTTTTACTTTCATTTGAGAAAAATTCTTACGTACATACAGTCATGAGTATTCAATTCACAAGATGAAGAAGATTCTTAGAGCAATAAGCTGTATGGATGTATGAATGTATTTTTTGTGTAATGTTAGGTTCCCTGGTGATAAAATGTTCACAAATTTTGTAAGAAGAAATCTGGTAATCGTTCTCAATTTACAGCAGTGGTTGGCAACTAGGCAACTGTAAATTGAGCACATATTGGTACACTATTATACCGCCAAAAACGTTTCAAAATGCCATGAACCGTTTGCCGTGTTGATAGAGGCTTACCACCAAGAAATGATGCAGAAAATAAAAGGTTGTCCACAACTGACGAAAAGCCTGTGTAAAAAAACCCTAAGATATTCAATTAATTGAGATTCAGAGCTTAGCTAGGCAATTCGCAGCTAATGATTGTTTTAACGAATGAAGGATGCATCAGACCTCTGCATTCAGTAGATCTACAGGCTGTAGTGAGATCAGAATCACTCCTTTGAAGACATTACTGTCTGTAGTCTTCAAAGGAAGGCTGTGACTCGCGTTTACACTTCATATGATTCGAAAAAGGACAAGTTAACAGTCCTTCATGTCAAGTCTCGAATCCACGATCGTTAGGTCGGCTGTTGCAATAATTAGACAGATATAAAAGTCCTAAGCCATTCCATCACCAAGCAACTTCAACCTGTGTGAAAAAGTATGACATAATTTGGTCTAAAAGATTGTTTTCAGGTCAAAATCATCACCAGGGATGAGTACCTCAAAATAATCTCTTCTCATTTGCAATGTTCAATATAATTGAGTCAACAACGCAGTCATTTGTCATTATTTTCTCATGTGTGCCTACTTTTTTGTGTACACATTTCATAATAAGAAGCAAACATTTTCTTTCTTTTGATGATGAACGCTTTAGCTATAAATATTTTGGCTTTTTTTCTACTCATATAAATACACACAATGCACAGACGGACAGGTGAGTTATAGATTGAGGTGAAAGAAAATCTGTGTTGGTTTGAATTCAGTTTTTTTTAGTGGAAAATAGAAAGGAAAAAAATATGTTTTTTGTTTGATACAAAAATAGAATCCGAGTAGCATCACAAGGTGTGATTCATCGGGTAGGAAATTTTTTTTGCCGCAAATAAAAGCGTCAGCAAGTCAATAAACGCAAATTTGTTGCATTTATGGATATTATTTTTGGAATAAATGAATGTCAATACTCTTTCATTAAGCCTTTGTTTGTTGAAAATATTTTCTAAGGAATTTTACGAAACTGAATGGAGAAAAATGTAGACAAACTTCTATTTTGTAAGACTTTCAATAAAGCAGAACCAATTTTCTTCCAAAAATAGGTTGTACAAACAGTATTAATCATTTTCATTCACATTTTGTAGCTTGAACTCGAAAATTTAATTTCGGACGTATTTATCGTGTGAATCAGAAGAATAAAATTTTGTATGGGATGACGATAGATGAAATGTTTACAGGTATGTGTAGAATGAAGCTCAAAATTCAAATTTTATCAATTTACAGCAGTGATGGGCAACTTATATGCCACGACACACAAAAGAATTCGAATTGCCATGAACAGTATGCCGTTTACTGTTCCGGTTGAGGCTTAACACCAAGTTGTGCCAGAAAAAGTAAATGGTTGCCCACTGCTGATTAAAATGAATATTTGTTTAAGTTTGGATTCTTTATTGCCATAAAAGCAACAAAATTAATTAAGTCTTGAGTTCAACATGCTCAGATTGCACACATCACCAAGTATTCGCCAGCTAAGAGTTTTTGAGTTTCCCAGACTGGAAAGTCTTGAGTCCTGATTTAAAGAAACTGAGAATTTAGAAAACTCATCTCGTGCTCTACTGAGCGGGATTCAAACCCACGTCCTCTTAATTACATGCTAAGTACTTTTATCTTGGTTACTGAGCTATTGAACAACTATTGAGGGATAATAAGGATCGTGGCAGTTTGCATTTCCCAATAATTTAAATTTCCCAATTTAAAGTACAGGACTCACTCTACAGTATCTATAGTAGAGGACAAAGCTGTAAATCCAACATTCATAATCACATATTCAATATAATCTTTAAAATAGTCAACACAATCCCAAAGACTATCTTCATCATCATCTAATAATCTCCCATCTTCTATCTGTTCAACAATCAAATAAATTAATTAAAAAGCCATAAATATGCGCTATAATGAGTCTTTAGGGAAAAGATAAATGAACTTCATCCGTTCTTAATGAAAATTTCCCACGATGATTTTTTGTCTTGTTGATTGTTTTGTTTATAAATCATCCCGATTCAACCCACATTAAAGTGAAGATAATCATACACAAAAGTTTTATTTTTAGAGAATGAAAGAAAGTTTTTTTTTTTTTATAATTTCAAAAATGCACCTCCTTTTTTAATTTTCTTTTCATTTCTTTGTTGTGATCACCTCAATTCTGTGGTCTTGTTTACTATAATTATTCATATATGTTGTGCAGTGGTGGGCAACGTATGTGACGCGACACATTTTTGCATCGTGAAGAATTTCAAGTGTAAAATGACACACTGTTGTGTCATGAACAACCTCAAGTGTTTCACGATACACTACTGTGTCGTGAAGTCTTTTATGTGCCACGACACACGTTGTGTTGAACCGAAATCTCAGTCGTGTCGCGGACATTATTCTAAAATTGAGATGTGCCGCAACACAAAAAAAGGTTGCGCACCACTGACATAATGCAAGGTGCATCGAGAATCATTCAGAAGCATCTCATGTCCATCCCAATTAAAATTGTTTTGATGTCTTATTACTGATTTACGGCTTATGAATTTTGACGTGTAAAACTTTTCGCGGTCATTCTCAGTTCTTCCTCGAACTGTAGATGCAGCATTAATGCACGTGTAATTTTATGTCAAGTGATTCCTCTAATTAATATTAAATGGATCTTTTGATGATAATTTGGAGATTGTAGGTGGGCACAAATGAATATTTATCTAGCGGAACTTCCAGTTCATGCGACTCAATGTCACTAAGATGTAATAAATCAAATTCTTGCGAGATCTAGGAAATTCATATTTTCTTTGGAAATTCAGACCAGGAAATGCGGTGGGAATCTTACAAGATGAATAAATAACGACGTCAATCTATGCTTAAAATCAAATTTGATACTTTTTGAAGCAAAATTTACAATTGTTTCTCAAAATCTAACCTAAAACATTGTAAACTTCTTATTTTTACCCAAAATTCTCAACTTTTGTGCCAACTTTTAATTAATAGTTCATGTTAACGTCAAAAAAATCATCATCATGACTCGTGAATCATTGGAAATTTAATTTGTTTATGTCACAACAAATGTTTATAGCTTCCATCGGACATTTAGCAATCAATATTCATTAAATCGCACCAACATTTAACTGATCATGTTCAATTTTCTTTATGTTACGCATTACAACAACGAATTGGATGTTTGCCTAAGATTTGTGTCTTTTTTTCATGTGAGGGAATGTTTGAGAATGATGTTGAAGTTATATGTAGGGCACTCGAGTGGATAACTTGACTTAATGTTTAGTTATTAACTAGGCAATTAGATCAAGTTGTCCATAGTTGGCAATTATACATTATGCCCAGTTATCCACTTGGGAGACAGCTGATATACAATTTAAGTTCGAATAATTCGAAATTGATATCGAATTATTTTCGGAATTATGAATAAATTCAGGATAATTCCTAAAATTCTAACCTAAAAATCAACGGAAGTTCTATATTGAGTTCCCGAACAGACAAGGACCATGCTGCAAGTATGTGAGGATGTTCACAATAGGAAGTTTAGTCGTCATTTGTAAATATCCCCAAATTTTGTTGAAAATAGAATGGAAATTTAGAGTCAATAGGAGAAAAACATGTTACACGATACACATTATCCGTATGTTACTAGTTGCTGTTTTTTACAAAAATGCATAGCATATAAATTTCAAAAGAAAGAAAAAAATCATATTAGGTTAATTTATATTCATCTATAGCGCTAATTTTTATTTATAGCATCCCAAATCCGGAGAATATTAATATTCCAATTCAGAAAGAAAGGCACTTGAACGAGAGAGGAAGAAACTCGAATCGTGTGATGAAAGATATGTTTATTTATAAGAGGTATAATTGGAAAATTTGTAAAAATGATTATTGGATATTAATTGAGATAAACCGGCTGAGAGTCAGAGAGACTTTTTGTACTAAAAACATTTTCAATTCTCAGCACATTCAAAAAATGAAAAGCTTTTTGGCCGATCGCACTTCAAGCTTTCCTTACAGATGGCACAATTTTCTTCTTCATATATCTTATTTAAAATGCCAACAACTGCCATCATTCTGTCATCGAGATCATTGTGATGCATTGATCTAAATGTGTCTACGGCAGATTCTCATACGACAAAATGGAAATATTTATCACATCGTATCTTAAATGAGTGTAGACAATTTTAAATATGTTGTGACATTTTTGCGTGATCGCGTTGAAAAGTTTTTCACACTTTTTATCATTTCGAAAAAATCTTTTCTTATTTGATGCAAATTAAGGTAATAAAGAATAAGTAAGTCACTTACCTGTTTGATGTTTCGTCCGATATACGTACTGGTAACAATACGTTGATTAAAGAAGCTTATTGGCGCTCTTTTTGATAATGGTGAACCGGGTAGAATTATTGGTTCCGGTTCCTTGGGTGGTGAAATATCTTTTAACGCCGATACTGCTTCAATTCCACTGCCGTATTCTAATTTATTTTTGGTTTTAAAAATTATTATTTATTAGGTCACTTTGATTGGAATTTTTTTTGACATTTAACGAGTAAATTTAGCAAAGGTTGCTGTGATCTGATGAGATTCTTGAATGGACAACTTGACATAATGTTTGGTTAATAACTAGAGTCTAGTGTTGTCCAAACTGTGTGTCGCGACACTCTAGAAATGACTCGAAATGACACGAACCGCAGTTTCAGTCTAGGTTTGTCACTCAGATGTCGTGTCACGAACAAGTTTGGACAACACTGAACGGTCGACAAATGACTTTTTTCTGGAATTTTCCATTGGTCTAGTTGTCAACTAGAAATCAGAGCTCGACGTCAACTCAGATTTTGTATGGAAAAATCAACTGGAATCGACTTGACTCCATGCAAAATCCAGGCTGACTTCGAACACTTCTAGACATTATTTCAAGTTGTCCACTCAGGAATTATTCGAATTTTAACACTAATCCACAAATTATTCTCATAGATCACTCAAATCCACTTCCCTTGAATTAAAACAAATAGACTTGTAACTACATGAAACACTTTGTTTAACGATCACTAATAAAATTGTCAGTCAATATTCAACAGAAACAGAACAACACAATAATTTTAATTTTTCTGATCACTTTAAGGTGACGACACTTGATGCAATATTTTACATTATTTACTACTAAATGCTTGAAGAGCTAAGAGGGTTATTCGACTAATAAATGACATATTGTTGCAAGTACATGAAGGAACAGATTGTAAATGTCAGAAATCTTGAATAATTTACTGGGAAAGTCTTGTGAATAATAGAGATGAATGTAATGAAAGATAATTGAATGGTCAGCACTTTCGTTTTTGCTGTAAGCAGTCAATTTATCATTTTCAAGCTCTTGAGAAGTTACTATGAATGAGTTCGTTGGAGATTTTTATATCTTAATTATAAATAAACCCTTAAAATCGTAAAATATTGAATGAAAAATTTTTAGAATAAAATGGGAATGTTTTGTTTTGATGTTTTGTATACAGCATAAACTGGTGTACGTACAGCATATGCTATGGAGATACCAGAGCCATAGTCAGAAAATTTCAAATTTTATGGAGAGTTTTGAGTTGATTTCACAATCAAATTGAAAAATTATCTCTTAAGGTTCTGATTTTAGGACAAAAGACTCCATTTGACCGACATTGTGAAGCTGCATGGAGTTTGGAGTTCATTCGGGCTGGGTACCTTCAATGCCCCTTCTGGAACACCTCTGGAATAGACAATCACTACAAATTTATGATCTGTTTTCGCAAAAGATTAGAATTCCATTGGAGCACTTCAGGCACAACATGAATTTTTGAAATCTTTTTGATAACATTTTAAAATTTTAAAATATCCAGAAGATTCAGTCTGATTTCATTAAATACATTTTTGTCAATAATTCTTGAATGAAATCGATTTTGGGAGCGAGCAGATAAATTTTAAGTTTCAGCAATCATTTTGACATCGGAATGAAGGAATAAATTCAAAATAAATTGCGTGAAACTGTCTTTGCTTGTTAAGGCAAGTAAGAGTCACGTCAGCCTCGAGTTGGATTTTTGATCAATTAATCGATTTGTATTATTCGGGATCATTGTCCTGAAGTGTCGTGAGATCACTGAATTGAACTTTATAATATTGTTAATCTTTGTTAATCAACCTCAATTCCATAAAAATTTGGACTTCCTTGATTGCTTTTCAAATTGAGTTTTCTTTAGTTCTTCACAAGTTTTTCATAATATTTCACGTTCACCAGTTCTACACACCTTAAAATTCTACAATCTCAACAATAATCATTCATAAAATAAATCCACAAATTTCTTTCATCACTTCACAAATCCTACTTGTTGTCATTCAAGCACATCGACTAAAAAAAGAATTTTCAACAGACATTTTTCCTGATCATGAATGAAAAAGAATTCTCAGCATTCAGTCTTATCAATTGAACATTTATTCTCTGAGAGAATCTTAAAAATAAAAAAGGAATTAAAATAAACCAGAGTTCCCAACGATCTTAAATAGAATCAAGACAGAACAAGAAAAAGAAAATTTAAAATAGCAAAAAAATTGAAAAATGTTCAATAGAATTGCTGCCAAATGATCAGAAATAGATTAGAATCAAGGCTATTGGTGACAAAATACCATCGAGTAAATGAAGTTCCTCGATTGTGAATTGTACATAAGATCGCAACAATGTAGGATGTACATACTCAAATTGTGAAAATACAGCGAAAAGGGTTTCTTTATTTTTTTGGCATGGCTTCTTAGTCGCGAATGTAAATAAAAGAAAATGAGCAGCACAGAAGTTCTCATTTTGAGTTGTATCGACTTGTGATAAAAATAGGAACAAGAAAGAAAATTGACAAGTGATTCTTTTTTGTTACGAATTGAAGAGATTCTCTCAATGACGAGATTTTGTAGCTTGTAGGAATATATGTAAATATTTTATAGAGGAAATACGGACTGAATTTTTATATGCTATGTTGTTTTGTTAATTAAAATTCTTTGCAATTTGAGTTGGAATTTTATGAAGTTGTATCGAAGAATTTATGTTCTTGAAGATCAATTCATGTTTGTTTTAATCTTTTTAGTTTTTTATTATTGATTCTTGATATTGGCCAGTGGCAGTGCCGTAACAAGAGTATAGAACATCCTTAGTTTTATAGTTTTATCCAAAGAAGTCATGGAAGAATGATATTGATAGAGATGGCTTTGTATTAGAAATCGTTAGCCAGCAAAATTGTCAGATTCAAGATCTGAGGTAGGCCATGGATCATAATTTAACTAATCATCTCTGGTAATGATTGTTAAACCAATGAAGATCAAATGCAAATATAATCAAGAATCGTCAGTTAATTTATCCGAATTTTGAATTTAAGCCGAATCTGGCATTAAATCGGAGTCATTTCGGCTTGGATTCGGATTTTTGATTGATAAACAGATTTGTGCTATCAAGCAAAGTAAGTCTGATGTTTGAAATTTGAAATAAATCTATCTTCTATCTTAATTTGTTGATCAATTGATCACTTCATCAACCACTGAATTTAACAAATTTGAAAAATGAAAACAAAACTTCTGTCTATAATTAACATGACAATCTAACTTATTGTCTTCCGACAACTTCTAAGAGATGTCAAATGAACTTCAGTAAAGTATTTTAATCTACACACATTTATCTATTCGTATCGCAGAAATATCAAAACAATTTGTATCTATTTTTTCAAACAAAAACAAATAACAAGCATTTCTTGTCTTGATTTATGGCATAAACTAAATTTTTTCTGTTCATCCAAATAAAATCGTTTATAAAATGCCACTTAAAATTTTGCACTTGCACTAAAATCCACTCCTTGTTAGCTTCTGTACTTTATTTTAAAAATTTTTGTGCAATAAAAATTTCATCATATTTTAATTTATTTATACCGGGCAATTGAGTAGATCTCACAAGTCGAAATGACTATACAAGATTGAAATATTTTCGTTAATTTATTAAGCTGAATAGGTAGGAACTAAGAAAGATGTCTCTGTGTGTCGAGATTAATTGCATCCGTTTTTTGATGATGAATAAAGTTTTTTTTTGGCAAATATGTGCCAAATATTGAGGCGAAGTGATCTTAAGAGGTTATTGAACATGATATAAATATAAAATTATGACTGAACTGCATACAGTGTTATAAGGAAGTCCTCGAGAGACGCAAAGGAAAGCTGTATGTAATCTTAATGAAATTCAAAGGAGGTAAGTGACTTTCAAGTAGCTGCTCAATAGAGTCTTGTGTCATCTGGGGTAAGATCTAGATTTATAATTACAATTTGAGGAATATTATGACTCAGATTTATATCTTCGTGAATTAGAAAGTAGAAATGTATTTTTATTTACGAATTCAAAATAGGATACAGAGTTGTAACTAAAGAACTCCTAACTCATTTTCCTCCCTATAACATTCATTTGAGATTTGAATTAAATTTATTGTACATAGTTCAAACCCCCTTTTCATACATAAGTTCAGTCAGTTTTTGAACTCCAAAGAATAAATATCATTGAAAAAAAAAATACAATTCGTAAAAAGTTCTTAATTACATTTAAATTTGCTATTCAATTGAATTTCGAAGTTAATTAAGCCACAGAAGATCTTCGACAGTACTTTAAAAGTATGAAAAAATATGCAAACTAACAATAAATCCAACATTTTAAAGATCGAATTTGAAAATGCAAACTTTGTTCAGTCAGTTTTTAAGTCTTCAAAACTACGCTCTAGCTAGATTCAACTTGATCACTATAAACATCAAGTAGATATCCATAAGACTCATTTTTCACATTTAATTTCCTTCAGACACATTTAATTTCCTTTAGAACTCATAAAATGTCTACATAGGAAAAACTTTCAATGATTTAATATACAAATGTCACGATCAACATTCGACATTGTAAAATGTCGCTCAGGTATCCTTGAACACACAAAGTTTTAGTTTTCCTCATTACACACAGTTACGACATTATTAATCACAATTTTCGTACCGGCTGGTGGAGCAGTTTCACTTTGAATACCATCGTGTAGTGTCATTTTAATATAATTTCATAATTTTTTTACTCTACACAAATTTTTTTTATATTTTTTTCTCGATTTTTATATTTTTTCACACAAAAAGTTTCACGTTTAGCTCCGAATTTTAGTGGAAATTTGATCACTATGTAACTGCAATTAGAAGAAATAAGGAATAAGTGAATTCACCTTGTTTACTTCCGTATTAATTAATTAACTTAAGCACTAAATTTAAATTTTATTCCCATAGGACGTTTCAAATTGAAATTTATCGCGAAAATACGCATTAGACAAGACGTATGCTGTATTTACAGAACATTAATTATTTTCGCGGTCTTCACAGTGCTCACGAAAAGAAAAGTTGAGTATAAAATTGAGACAATTACTCAGTACACACATATTTTTTTCGTAAAGTATTCTCAACATGTAAAATCTATAATTAAAGAAGTAAGCACAACAATTTGCTTCGTCATTATATACTTGTTTGCTGAAATAAAATTTAATTATTTTATTTCTATTGTCGACTAATGTCTCGTGATTTTCTTCTTCATTCCTTCTTTTATTTCTGTATCATTTTTAAATTATCTTTATTTTTTTGTGTGTTCTTCACTCTCAGGCTTTAATTCATTAGAGAAATTCATGAAATTTTCACTCAAAGTTTAAGTCATGAACTAAATTCTTTCACTATTGATAGTTGACAGATTTTTTTTGTGTCTTTCTTTAATTTCAGTCTGGCAAGATTTAGATTAGATGATCTTTTTGTGTTGCCTGATAGATTACTATGACAATTGAGAATTTTTTTAGAAAATGTGAATTTGTGGAATATCTATTCAAATTAGGAAAATTCTTTGGTTCTTTAGAATTCTATAGATTAAAATAAATCCTAAGGAAAGCTATCGATTGAATTGATAAGCTTGAAGGATTAAAGCTGGTTTTGGATATGTTTGAGATAATATCGATTGGTTCAAATTCTTTAAATTTTTCTTGATTCTAAAATCGATAAAAAATTTCAAAATTGACGAAATTTGAACAATTCAAATGAATTTTACCGAAAACATTAGGTAAATATTGATATAAAAATTAAAAGGCAACTCAAACTTAGATTTTACATGAAAATTTTGATTCGAATAGACTCAACTTCATATAAAATTCAAGTCAATTTCAATCTATGTTTAAAAATTTGCCCAGAATTTGAATTAATGCAGAACAATCACTAAAGGAGACATTCGCAAATGATGTCCAAAAGAAATTTTTAGTTCCATTTTCTTTCTGTTGCTAAATTCTTATAATTCCATAAATTCCACTTCTTCAGATTCTTCTCCTTCCTAAATTTTGAACATCATTTATAAACGATCACTAATTTACTTTTAAAATTCAGAAAATTTCACTTAAGTTCATTGTGTACTCCGATTAATTTAAATATGGGTCACTGACAACATTTTACTAAAGCACAGTGGCGTCGTTAAAATTTTCTTTTCGTTAAGCACTGCGATAAAATCCTTTAAATTTTTCTTGTGAGGCACTGATTTTGTTTTCTTTTTTAATTCTACAGCTCACGAGATTGTCACAGCACTTAAATTTATTTTTATTTTATATTTAATTAATTGATTTTCAATCTGACAACACTAATTGAAATCCTTTTAATTTAACATATTTTCCATAGGAATCTTCGATGTCACACTTGTTTGAATTTAAATTTGAATTTAAAAATTTTGGATCAAAAAATTTTAAATTTTCAGCACTGAAATTTTCGATTTTATTTTAAATTTCTCAATTTAATTATATAACATTTGAATTTTCACATCTGAAAAATAATCCAAAAATGCACCATAATTCCGATAATTTCAACTTAAATTCGTCACACAACGATCGCGATCTTGAAAAACGTCATCATTGCATGGAAAAAATCATGCGAAATTCCTTCACATAAAGCAAATGAAAATTTCTCGCACGATTACATCACAGAAATTGAAAGATTTTTTTTTCTTTTTCTCACTTTTTTCTCTTCTTGGCTTTTCCTTTTTCACTTTTTTCCACTTTAATTGCACGACAGCTCAACCGAAACTGAAGTTGATGTCGACAAAGACTTTAATTTTTGTGCAATTAGAAATTGCATTTTGTCGAACATTACTCAAGAGAAGAATTGAGTAGTTTCGATCTTTTTATCATCTTATCTCTTAAGCCTGAGCATTGTTTCGTCTCTCATTAATGTGTTGTTGATTAATGCAGCAGTTAA
Source organism: Chironomus tepperi (assembly GCF_022539635.2). Taxonomy (NCBI): domain Eukaryota; kingdom Metazoa; phylum Arthropoda; class Insecta; order Diptera; family Chironomidae; genus Chironomus; species Chironomus tepperi. The sequence continues at coordinate 1,565,267 of NW_027226133.1, read as the reverse complement.
TTGTTCGGTAAATAGCTGAAACTTTGGCAATTGTGCAAATTTGTTTAAGTGGTGCAACTAGGTGTGTTATGATGCGTCTGGTATTTGACATAGAATTTTGTTTGTGAAAAATTAATTATACATAAAGGACTTTGATGCCAACAAACTTAATAAAATCCCATCAAAATTGATGTTTGCGAACATTTTATATTTTTTTCATATTTTATGATGCAAAAATTTCAATTAAAATTATTTTGTTGTTTCTTTTTCGTCAGGTATTCCGCTAGAGCTTGTATAAACTAGTGTGATCAGGTAAATAAGAAAGCGAGTTGAGAAGATCGAGCTAAAAACATATTTTATAAACCATTTAAAATTAACGGTTCTTATTTAAAAATATAACGGTCAAAAATATTTTAAATTATCATAACCGCCAAAAATTCCCAAATTTTTCTCATTGTTTTTCTGAGTAGTGTTTTTTACCTCGTTTTTCATTAATTAAGTCATTAAATCTCAATTAAACTCGTCCTAAATGTCGCTAAACGATTGTCGTAATGTCGAAATTAAAGCTCAAATAATTAATTATCAAGAATTTGTTGAAAAGTTAAATATTGCAAGTGAAATAGCAGATAAATGTGAACCAATAATTTTAATCCAAAGAGATGTATTTTTCAACACATTACGTGGACGATTGAAGCTAAGACATCAGTTAGACAGTACGACCTCACAGCTTGTTCACTATGAACGGTGTGATATTCCAGGACCAAAATTATCGATATATAATGTTATGGAAGTTCAGGATGGAAAGTTGTTGGAAAAGATGTTAACTAACTCAATTGGTAAGTAATCACTTATTTATGGCGGGAAACTTAACATAGTTGCTAAAGCATCCCTATATATTCATTCTTTCATTAGGATTAGTTGGAATCCTCGAAAAGATTCGCAATCTATTCATGTGCGGTCGAACAAGAATTCATTTGGATATCGTTAACAACAGTTACTTTGCATTGGAATTTGAAGTCAAACTGGAACCTGAAGAAGATGTTGAAGTTGGTAAACAGATTGCTGAAGATTTGATGAAGAAATTCAGGATTAGTAAGGATCGATTATTAAAGTCATCATATTTTGATATTCTGTTCCCATAGAGTGATCAATATTAATTATCTCATGCGTCAGCCATTATTTACACAATATATGCACACCTTTTTGTATCACAAACTTTCTACTTAAATTCACCTACAAGCAATAAACAAAATCGAAAAGAACAGATGATTCAATCGATAGAATCAAGAGCAAGTGAGAGAACAACCAAGTTATTCGAATGAAATATTTAAGACTAAAGAGCTTCTTTTTTGTGTAAAAATACGACGAATATTTTTCTTAATGTTTGGCATTTGATCACAGAGATTCGTTTCGAGTGATTCACTTTCACGGGCACGGCTAAAAAATAATTTTTTTCACTATGTACCTTCCAATTATACTTTTTCCTTTTTCCTATTGTAAATTCTCATGAGGTGCTGAAAAGTCATCAATGAGAGATAAGATGAATGTTTTATTTAAATTAAATTCTTTTTTATTTTCATCTCAATTTTAATTTGTCTAATTATTTCAACAGCGAATTTGTTTTAGTTACGATAACATTTTTTATTACTTTTGCATTGAATAATTTTCATTTAGCGCATTTTTCCGGAAAATACAGGCTCGCATTTAATCAGTCAGTATGTATATCATATTCAGCGATCGTTTTGGACTATTTTTAAAAAGCTTTTTTCGATTATGATTCTTAACAGATATAATCGACGATCAGGACAGCAGTTCCTTCATTGCTGTGATCCTTTACATAATTATAATCCTTAAAGATTCTCGGAAAATTGCGCTTAATTAATTTTTTTTGGGGAATTTTCTTTTTTTTCATACTTTAGTTTCCTTTACTGGTTCCAATATACTAAATTTGGGAACAGTAGATTTGATTTGGTGGATATTGATAGATTTGAAGCATAGATTCCTAAACATTTCGTTTCTTTTCTTATTTCGTTGTAATTGGATTAGATTAAAATTTTAATCCATCGGATTAAGGAAATCCTAGGATTAAAATCAAATTTGAAACATGAAGCAATGAAACTAAATTCATGGCAATTGCACTTCAATCAATTGAAGATATATCCAGAATTATCACAATATCCACCAAATCATAACCAGTTCCAATAATTTGTTTTACTACCACATAATTAATTTATTTAATTTTAGATTCAAATGAAATAAAACAAAATGTCAAAATGCAAATTGAGGCACACATTTCGTTTTCGTTCCTTAAAAATTGATGGAAGTAATTTGTCATGGAAATTTCATTGAGTAAGTCATAAAAATCACAGTTGACTCTGAAGTTAATCCACATCCAAATTAAGTCATATCAATCACATAATTTCTTATTTGGTTTTGTGCTCATAGTTTGCTCGAGAGATTTTATAAGTTAAATTATAGTAAAAATTAAATAACTATCAGCTATTCTCACAATGTCGCTTTGTCGTCAACACAGTTATGTGACATAAAAAAAGCAAAGTATTACACAGCTAAAGAAGAATAATTTTAAGCTATCAGAATATGTATTAATTTTTTTGAACTTCCTTCTTTGCCTGACTTCCAAAAAACCCTCGAACTAATTTTACATAAATAAAAAGTCTTTCAGTGCCAAATTGTATGGGGGGAAATAAAGATCTACTAAGTTTCTATCAATTACCCGCATTATATATGCATAATGATAACTACATTAATTATTTTAATGTATCATACAGTCGATATCCACAATATCCAAGTGCCAGTAAGCATGATATTCTTTGAAGACATTTACTTTTGGTATTTGATTTATATACGAGGACGATCGGTGATGAGAAATCCTTTAAAATCGGTACTTTGGAGAGCTTTTTTGGATTTGTTTCGACTTGATATTGAACACATGGATCATTATCCCATGATAATGCGTACAGTCCTGTACAGAAAAATGACACAATACAGAATGAGCCACTTATGAATATATTTTTAGGCCATATATAATTTGCTGCTAATGATGCTAATCCAGTGACTATTGATGTTTTACTTAAACAATTTCCAACTAATATCCAACGTGCAGTCTCATCTGAGAATATAAATTAATTAGTTAACGATTATGACATTAATTGCATTCTGTAATTTACCTCCTAATCTATTTGGTTCTATTATTATATAATCGACCTTCTCAATGAGGGCTTTATCTAGTTCCGCTATAAAATGCTCATGAGCATCATCTGTCTCATATATCTCACGAATTAAATGAACTATCGGTGATTTGAGTTCACTGAAATTGGAACAAATATTGATTAATACATAATTTTTATACATGATCAATATGTATTGTTATGCTCTAATGTTACTGGATCTAGTCTACACTACTGAATACCATAAATATGTGAATGAGATTTTGGGAGAATAATAAGAGACTTACTCGATTGGAGATAACCGTTTTCCGTCACCAAATGCAGACATTGTTTACTTATAATTTACTAGATTAGCAAGCAATTTTTTATTTTTTTACATTAAGAACGGGCTATGTAAAAAGTATACAATAATAATGATAATGTAAAGCGCACAATCTTAATATTATTTATTTTAAAAAACAAAACTTGATTGAGGTAGGAATATTAAATTTTTGAGATCATCGATATAAATATAAAGTTGATTTCTTATGCTGACTTTTTTTTAGTGAGTGATAAAAATATTTTTATATTAAAAAAATTAATTTTCAAAAATTCTCGCATTGATTAATGCCAAAAATAATGGATGAAGAGAATATTGATTAGACAAAAATTGATGCATTATAGTTGAATTAAGATGAATGGTTAGCAGGCATTGAAATTATGTAAAATTTATTAATTTTTGATTTCCTCTTACCTCATATTATATTTTTTTCCTCACTTTGTTATTGTTGTTCAGCTTGAGAGACTTGTGTGATGTTTGGCTGCTTTTATTGATGTCAAGTCTTTTATAAACTTAATAAAATTAAAGTTTCAATAATTTTGATTAAAAATGTCAACATGTTTACCAAATTTTAATTTAACGGTTTTAATTTGAAAATTTGAATTTTAAAAGTTTGTTAAATTTTCAAATTTTCTTTGGCCGTTAATTTTTGGTGATTTTAACACATTTTGCTGCATTCAGGGCTGTATTTCAATACAAACCAACTAAATTTTCTGAACTTTAATAATAAATCTTAAAATTAATTATAATCAATTCCTTAATAACAACTCAAAAATCCTGCAAATTTCTCACAAGTCAAGAAGCAACGCTTTAATACAGAATCATTTAAAATCAAAAAGTTCGTTAAACAAATTTAATAATTTTTTTTTATTTAATATAATTTTGAATTGAATATAGCTTTTTTAAAAATATTTAATAATTTTTCTTTCGATATTATATGACTTTTTTACTTTTGAGTGTTGGAATTATGTTGTCCAGTTTCACAAGAAATTGTTTGAATTCGAGATGATTGACTTGAAAGGCCTTTATAATGGGCCAATGGATTATTTGACTTGATTGGCATTAATGGCTGATCCAATAGACTCGGAGCATCCGGAGAATCATCAATTAGGCTTTTAGTTAAATTATCAGCCTCTTTCAAGACATTTGACGTGCCATGTTCTTTCACCATAAGTGGATCGAACTCTTCAAGATCAGATTTACTCATTGTCATTGTTGATGTACTTGGTTCCGCAACATGAGTAACTAAATTCGTATACTTCCGTATTTGTGCAATTTCTTCAGCCAGTGAATTTTCCGGACTGTCAATGTCATAACTAATATCATAATTTATATTCCTAATACCTTTAATAAGGTCGTTGTCAGGCGTTATTGCTGGATCATCAATAGATTGTGAATCAAAAACACTAGGTTTACCAAATATTGGTGATATTGAAAGCAGATCAGCTGAATTACTTGTACTCAATAATCCAGACGTTCCATGAGCTGTTGCACCCATTTGTAGTGTATTAGAGAGATTTTGTACTAAAGAATCAAAATTTTTCTCGTCCATAGACCCGACATTTGCAAGCAATAAATTTTTATCATCACTTGTTATTGTTGATGTTACTATATTTGACTTTAATTGACGAACTGCAGCTGCTGCTGCTGATGATGAATCACTTGATGAACTTCTACGAATATGAAAATTTCCAGTTCCTGATAAAAATGAGCGAACTTTGAATGGAGTTTTGATTGGCTTGATATTTAATGGTTTAGACTTAACAAGTGATGATAGCTTCTTAAGTATATCATCCTTAAACTCCTTCATGTCAGCCTTAAACAAATTTATATCATCATCAAATCGATGACTTCGAGTGTTTAAGTCCTTCATTATTTTCATATTTGAACTAATTATATTGAGACTTTCACATGCCATTAATGCACTTTCCCATGCAGAATGTATATGATTCTCATTTGTCATTAATTCATCAAATTCTTCTTTCGTCAATGACACAGATTCATATGTTAAATTCTCAATAAAATTTATAGCACAGCATAGATTCGTAAAGTAATATCCACTTTCGCCACTCATTATAAAACTTGCATTACTAAAGCGATTAATATAATTAAGATTACTATGTAATCTGACTGGATTTGCTTTAAGAACGACAAAGATTAATGCTGGTAAAAATTCATCAGCACTAGCTGGTCCACCGCAAGTTTGTTTAAGCAATGTGAATATGTTGCGACAACATGCAACAATGCATTCGAGCTTTTCATGCGGCGTAGCAAAAGAATCCATGGCAACAAGTTCCGTGATGGATGAATAAACAAAATCTCGTACTTCGGCATTCACTTCGTCAATGCTGCACACGAGATGTTTTGCATTAATCCAATTTAATTGCCTTATTCGTTTATGAATAGCTTGATCTTTCTCTTCGTCGTCAGTGTTTTGGGGCGAGAATAAATACTTATAATGATGAGTCATGATACATTTTTCAAAAAATTCCAATGCTTGTTCCTTCACTTCAGCTGGAACATCATAGAATGTCAAATCTTTTGTTTCCATAAAATCCTTAAATCTCACATAACCATTTTGTATAATCTCAGAAATACGGTCAATTGATGCATTGCTATGGTATGCTTGATATATTGACTTATCTAATGCTTTTAACAGAGTTTTAAAGTCACGACGTGCACGATCAGATATTTTTAATGACTGAAAGAAATGGTGACATTAAAATATTTGTTAATTAATGTTTCATAAGCAGTTAAGTGTGTTCATTTGTTGTCATGACGTTTGAATTAGCTGCAAAAATCCTTTTCTGAGATTTAATTTTAAATCCAACGATTTAAATTTTAATCCTCCGATTAAATTAATCTAATTTATCTTTGAGATCAGGAACAGATCTTAAATTGCTAAAATTCACTATGACTGCATAATTCAAACGATTCATGGCAACAAGTCAGTCAGTAAGACTAATCAAAGTCAATTTAACTGCTTAACTGAGTGAGTCACTTCCTGATACACAAAACATAAAGAAATCAAATTTACCTTCAAAGTCTCTAGTTGTGCAAGTTCATTTGGCTCAATAGGCTGATGCTTGAGAGCTTCAGGTCTCTGCTGACTTTTCTTATTTTCTTTTTCTTTGGAAGCTGTATTTGGCGATTTTTTAAATGTAATTACTTCTAAAATATTTCTCTTCTTTGACTTTTTATCATCATTAATAATGACAGTCGCATGATGTGGTTCTGGTGATCTTGAATGATGAGAAACTGGCGGTGGCTGTAATTGTTGTTGTTGTTGTTGCTGAACTGGAATTTTTCTTCCTGGTTTGGATAAAACACAATTAAATATAGATAAATGCAGTTTTTATCAGTTATCATACTTTCAACAATCCGCTCTCGCATGACTTTTTCTCGATAGCATTTTGAACAGTATAGATCCCACTGTGCATTTCCATAATATTCACAATTTGCTGCGAAAATGAATGTTTTTGTTATGAAATTTTTTCGACATATTATTATCAAAATTGATCATTATTATTGCTTATTAACATTGTACGATAGCTATCAATAGCAATAAACAACATGACAATGCTATTAATTAAATTAAATACTCACATCCTCGACATTTTAAAGATTCAATTCGTGGTTTAGTTAAAGAATACATTTTTTCACAATTTTTACCTAAACTTACACCGTAACTTCTTCTGATTTACCTTAAATATCTACAAATGATTAACATAAGCATGCACAATTTTAAATAAATTCTATTAAACAGCTATAATTAAACAGAAAGAACTTTGACGATGTAAATCACAATATTTATAAAGCTATGCGTCAAAGTCGAAGCTGAGCGTCAAAATTTTTGAAAACGCATTGAAATTTTCCGTTAAAATTAAAGCTTTTATTGAAAAGCTTTTTCTAAGTTAACAAAAAATGGAATTGGCATCGAACCTGAAATGTGGACTGGAATAAATAAGGAAATGTCAATAAAAACCACAAAGTTTCATTTATAACTAATTTTATTTAATCATAAAATTTTCAAAGATTTTATAAATATAATTCTTCGGTTTTTGGACAGATATCATTAAAGACAAGGTGATTTATTAAATCTTTGGCTTTATTTTATTTAGTTACGTTAAGTTTCTATAAGTTTTAATCTGTAAAATCATACAAAGTAATTTCACGAAAGGAGTAAGAAAAGTTTTAACAAAAATGAGAAATTTTACATTTATAAATTGATTTTTTTGCTTTATTACTTATTTTAAATTTTATTTCCAGTAATTAAAATCTAGAAGTAGTTAGTTTTCGTTTCCGTCAATTAAATTAAATGATTAAAATATTTTTGATTATTGGTGTCCTTATCGAATTTAATGTTCACATTTTTTGTTAATTGAATTTTTTTCCGAAAGTTTTTGAAACTTTTCCAAAAAAAAAATTATTATGATGCAACTTATTGCTCATTCGTGTGTATACCGAGAAATCAGCATAAAATATTATACTGCATAAAAAAATTGTTAATTCCTAGTTATCGATTTTTAAAAAAAAGGTTCATAATCAATTGTTACATTTTTGTCCTCATTTTTTAATCAAGTCTTTTTCAATAATTGTCTCAAAAAGTTTCACTTCTTAATCATTAAGTTAAAAAAAATCAAAGATTCGAAAAGATGTTATTAACATCCATGCTGAAACATGAAAAACTTTTGTTTGTTTTTTGAATTTTATGCTAATATTTTAATTAATTTTTTTTTTCGCTAAATCTTTTACTTATTATGTTAAAAGTTCATTTTATCCTTTCATTTCCTGCATTTTCCTATTAGTTATACTTCATTCAATAACCTTTCTATAAAACTTTTTAATCACTCAATTCACCTAATTTTTTCGCTACAATTTTTTAAATTTAACATTTCAATATCCTTATCTGGTGCGTTTTTGCTGATTATTTGGGATTATCGTGATGTTTTCTGGTTGTTTTGGCTAATTTGGTGTATTTTATCATTAATGAATAGCTTAAATTGTTGTTCCGACAAGAATGTAAACAAAAACATTCAGTAGTTCTCAACTTCATTTCATTCCAGTTCATCAAAAAACATCAGCAAATTTTGAATTCAATATGACCGTTAAATTAAAAATCAACAAAAACGCACAAATTGTCATTCACTTCCATTATTTCTTTTTTAAAAGCATTGCTATCATTCAAATGCATATCAGCACCATCATAATCCATTCATCTACATTGTTAATATCATAATCACTGAGGTGAGGAAAATCCAATCCATCAATTCCATCATCATTCAGCTAACTAAAATACTTGAGACCGCAAACCAATAGAAACTTTTCAATAAACAATTCAGAATCAAGCACAGCGATGTGAGCTGCTCGTCCTATTGAGAGTAAAGAGATATAAAAAAAAACAAAGTTTTTAAGTAGATTAAAAAGGCGCTTGTTACAAGATACAGTATGTTAACTTCCCATCAGGGAAATACAATGTATTCACATTAGATACGATTTAGATAATTTACCTATGAGAGTGTTTGCTGTATTTGGAAGGGCATGGTGAACATCATATCGTGCTAATGTCAATTCCGGTCTTGAGATCATTGGCGCAATTATATTGTGAACCATTTCCCTGGAAAATTAAGAAAGTTTTCAAATTGTAAACAAATTCCTTGAGAAATTTGAGGTTATGTTCGAACATATGTTGTGTTGCTCAAAGCTAACTCATTATTGGATATATAATGAATAAGCCATAGAAACACAACAAAGCAGATTAAGGTGAAGTTAACGGTCATCACATGAAAAAGCTTTTTGTCACCCGCCTGACATAAAGCCATAAAAATTCAAAACTGATAAGACAGGGACAACCTTTTATTGTATTAGCATCGACTAAAAATATTTTCTTTTTATATAAAATACCAAAAAAAAGGGACAAAGCCATAAGATCACTAAAAATTGATAAGTCTATTCATTTTTTTCTGTACCTGTAAATAACACCCAAATTAGATTGGTCTCTAATGGCCGCTTTACATAGCTCTAATCTTGCTGAATGTGGTGGCACGTAACGATCCTGTGATGAGCCGCACAGTAAAATATTTTTAAAATGATGCAATGTACTCCGTTGACTTAGACGATATAGAAAACTTTGTCGCATATCAGACGAGTCTCGCATACATAATTGAAGTAACGAACCACTTTTCTTCCATTTTTGCATGAACCACATACCTGTAGATGATAATGTTGATACAATTGTAGGGGGTTAGTCAATTTTAATGTGGAGTTGCAAAACAGGTGCCTGTGACAGGCAAAAACCGTACAAATTATCAAGAATTTGTACAGTTTTCCTACAAAACCATACAAATTTTCAAGAATTTGTTCGGTTTTCTTACAAAACCATACAAATTGTCAAGAATTTGTACGGTTTTTCTACAAAACCATATAAATTATCAAGAATTTGTACGGTTTTCACCTGTCACAGGCACCTGTTTTGCAACTCTGATTTAATGATTTCTGTTGACTTACCCATATTGACAAGTCCAGATGAATTATATAATGTTCCCAAGTGTGGACCCGATAGTGATAGAAATGTATATAAACGTGGCAATAATGGTCTCATTTGTGGCCTCGAGAGGGCTGATCTTACAATTATTGTACCTAGTGAATGTGCAACAAATGATATTCTAGTTGGATTTATTCCATATGATTCGATATGGTATAAAATTTCTCCCACAAGACGATCTGTCATTGTCTCAAAGTCTGAAAATGTATCGCCTTGGTTTCGTTCCGACATTCTGTGCATGTAAAGGAAGGAATAGAAATTTGCATGAGAAATAAAAAATTTATCGCATAGATGAAGAAGGAAATTGTGGAAAATGGCATGATAAGTGGAAAAAGACAATTGAAATGAATATTTCAACGCATGCTATGAGTAAAATTTAACGACTTTTTAAATTTTAAATTTTTTTTTGAAATTTTTGAGTATAAAATTGTAAATAATTTAGGGATTTATACCCAAATAGCTAATGAATACTTAATGTATCTCCAAATTCCATCTACAATTTCCATTTCCATTTTCCCCAACAAATTTAAATATTCAAACAAAAACTTACAGAAATTCCAAATGTGCACCTGGCAATCCAAGCTCTAAATAAGTTCGAACTAATCTCAAATCAGCTGAATTACCATCGAGACCGTGTACACAAACTATCAAATGTACACCAGCTGGCGAGAATGTTCGATATTCATCGCTGATATGAAAATATGGCATTTCCGATGCAAGTGTTTTAAAGTCTGAATAGATTGAACCAGAATAATTGATTTGCTTACGAAATTCCTCACGACATTTCTCAAATTCCATTAGTTGCATTGGCGGTGGTAGATCACGATCATTATACGAATCAGAACGGTCTGAATTTTGTGCTGGCGAATTTGGCTTTGATGGATTTTTCAAGTGATTGTGATGAGTTTGGCTTATCATTTTATCATTAACTGATGCAGCACGAACCATTGTTAGCAATTCATTATTGCTTTGTGATTTAAAGAATGGTCTTGACGGTCCTGGTTGTCTTCGATACTCATAGACATGATACAATGGATTATCAATAGCTTCAATAATCTGACCTTTTGGCAATATCGAGATACAGATTGGATTTGTAATTTGATTACTTGAATTCTTTTGCGATAATGGTGGATGAATTGCCGTTCCTGTAATTACAGCTCCAGTTGTTGTAGATTTTTGTGCTACAGGCTGTTGATGCTGTATTATTGGTGTAGAAACATTCTTTTGTTGCTTCACAGCCGACGGTGGTGTTTTAACCTTCTCATTCTCATTTACATCATCATCGTTGATTGATGGCGGATCACGAAACTCATCCGGTGGAAGTAAATCACGAAATTGTTGTGGTGGTGGTAAACGAAGATTTTCAAATGGCTGATCCATGGATATTGATGTCAAATCAAATTCTGATTTTGATTTTTCAGATGGCTTACGTGACCGTCTAGTTCCCATCATTTTACTATCCAATGTCAACTGTTTATCAAGAAATTTCTCATCCGATTTTAAGTCACTCTTATTATTGCCATTATTATTATTGTTGTTATTATTATTTTGGGGCGATGAAGCAATCGGTGGAATTTTCTCGGCCCAATTAGTTTGTGTTATCTCCCACGCACCCGATGACTTACCATTAAATGTTAGCGATTTGTTCCGATCAATTGCATTTCCACTACTGTGACGCTTTTGCTGTAGAGGATTACCATTGTTATTGTTGGCATTGCCATCATTACCAGAACGTCCTGAATTGTTTTTCTTCTTTTCGACCGAACCTTTTCTCTGCGGTTGTTCCTCGAGTAATTTTAATAATTTCTTACGCAGTTGTTCGCCATTAAATGTACGTTCTTGATCATTCCTATATGTTTCCGGTGATGACGGTAAGCTACTACGATGACTCGACACCCAACCACTTTGTTCACTCAATGATGACGTTGATTCACTACTACTTACACGATTTTTTGATTTCATCGATAAGGGTGGTGAGTTTGAGAATGCTGGTGGCGGTGGTGCTAAATTTGGTAAACTCTCACTGAAACCGGGTGGGCCATTTTGATCCGTTTCAAGTAATTCAAGCTTAAACGGAACACTACGACTTGATAAGAGTCGTTTACTTCTTCGTTTTGGTGTAATTGTTGTGCTTTGATCCGTACTACTCGACTCATTACCATTCGTATATTTCTCATTTTGTTGATTTATTACTTTTTTAAATTCATTCATGCGTGATCTACCGACCGTACCATTATTGCCATTCTGTTGTCTTAGGGCTTGAGATGAATTACTTCGGGGAATTGTATTCATATTCATTTTATTATTATTATTATTTGTGTTCGTTGTTGTTGCATTTGTTGTCGTCGTCGACGATGTTTTAGATGATGATTTTCCGCTCTTTTTGCCTCGTATTGGTGGAAATGAATTTCTCGGCGGGATTGTCATACCGGCATGCTTTGGTAACGAATTGTAATAACATGAATGTTGATTATTGGTACTAATGCCATTGCCATGTTGACTATTATTATTGTTATTGTTATTAAGCTTTAATTCATGTACGTAATCTGTTTTGGGATTATTCTTATTAGAGCTTAATGTGATACGATTTAATGTAAGGACATTTGTATTTGAATTTAAATGAATTTCTTTTGGAAAGATTGTTGTTATCTGATTTTGATGGTTAATTGGACCATTTGTCAACTTGTTGGGATGTACATCATTCGTCAATTTTGCTAAGCTTTTACTTCCACCATTCGATTCATTTGGATTTCTATACTTTTCTTTAAGCTCATTTATATTCTTTAACAAATCCTCGGCTGTATTTTTCTTTTTTGTTGTCGTTGCGTAGATTGGCTGTGCTTGCTGCTGCTGTTGTTGATGATACGTCAGTGCTGGCACTTGAGGTTTTGTAATTAAATTAATTTGTTGACTATTCATTGTATTCTGTCTTGGTAATGAGTTAACGATGAGATTTTGTTGTGTTTCTAATTGATCCAGTGATTTACTGTGTCGTGTCGGTAACGTACATGCTGTACCAGGAATATAAATTTCACGAAAACCTTGACACGTTTGTGGTTCCGGTTCGAGTACATTCGATACAGAATGTCTCGATAATGTACGACCGCGTAGACCATTTTGTGCTGCAGCCGGTATGATTGTTAAGCTCGCTTGAAGGACATCACTGCCAAGTGCAAATCGTGGTGTCATAACACCCATTAAATTATTTGCATTTAATTTCGGTAATGGCTCTAAAAATCCACATATATTTCCATTACATTGACTACTCAACCCACATGAACACTCTTTGCTATTTGTTAATGCTGGTACTGTACAGTTAAAACCGCCGGAAGGCTTTGATGTTGATTTTGTACAATGAATATGAAGACTACTATTATTGATGTGTGGATCACTGCCAGTTCTACGACGATTTGTCTCCGTTGAATCCTGATATCTATCCTCAAAAATCAACGGTAATGAGGTCGGGTCACCATCTGTGTCAAGTTGCAAGTCATGCATGAATGAAAAGGAAAAGAAGAGAAGAAAAAAAATCCAATTTCAATTAAATGAATTTTCTAAATTGATTCCTATGCAAATTAAATGAGCAAATAAATGACTGAGCAATATTAGGATGTGCAAATCAAGTAGGAAAAGCTTTGAGGTTGAATGGATGTGACGCAGTTTTAAATTTGTCATAAACTTAAATCATTGCCAAAATGTCTGCATTTATCCCAAAGCTACTCCAATGAATTGCATCAATATTTCACAAGTCCAAAGTGAATGAACTGCTACATATTTAATTTCCATAAAGGCAAACAAAACAGAAAAGTCATTCATTATTCTCGACTTACCCAACGGAACACAATGAACTGGCAATGGTGGCAATGAACTTAAATATTTAGATCGCCTCGCCATTTCACATATCATGCCATAATTGTGATAATTTGAATCTATGCTACCCGTTGCCAGATGACGTGGATTATCGATCACAAAGAAACCTTCAGCAAATCGACGTACACGCAAAATATGATGCTTTTTGGCAAGAAGTGCATGTACGGACGGTTGATTGGCAGTTGATAACGTACGACGCCAAAATAATATGCATTCAGCACATAATTGTGCTACGTCTGAATTGGCTTTTGCTGCAAAATCATCCTCATTATCGAGTGCCTGTAGATGAAAGGAAATCCAACATCATTGAATATTCATGCACAAAAAAGAGAAGTAAAAATTGATTGAATATTAACCTTTGCAGCATCCACGAGCTTATTTAATCGCTGTTCCGTTTCAATTGTCGATACTTGTTGTGTTGAGCCTGTTAATGTCGCCCATTGTGCTGGAAGGACTGTACAAAATTCACATAAATTTGTACGCAATGATTCGAGAGCGCCCAATAATAAGGCACAAATTTCCTTATGAATTAGTCGAGCATGAGCAAGCCTTGAACTCGAACCGCCTCCACATTTTGCTGAATTGCTAACTTGTGGACCGAAAAAGATTGCCTCCATCGGTCCGGGCGATGTTGCACCACGACAATTTAACTTTCCACTTCCGATCCATGGTTTGTTGCTTTTTGGTGCACTGAAATGGATAGTTTTGAGGATATAAATTATTTAATTGTGATAAATTGTCTATACATGTTGTGGGAATAAAAATGACATAAAATTCAATTTATAAAATCACTCTCATTCACATTCACTGCCACATATCTCTCTCATGTGTGTATATCTCATGCTATGCCGTTACGAAATCGACTAATAATTTGCTCCTAGCTCCAAATTGATTTATTATGATAGCAATGTTGTTAATTTATTTAGCTACAGAACAGACTAACCTTCATGTATTCTTTTTCTTTCTTTCTCTCAGTTTATTGATTGTTTATTTATCTGTACGCCTTTCTCAATCTTTCAATATTTGGCCTTTAATTTTTTGTGACTTGTGTATCGTTTGGGGTTGCTAAAGATTCTATATTGAAGATATTCATTTGAGATTTTTCTGGGAATATTGAAAGTTTTGAAGGTGTGGATATTGTAATTAACTGCTAATCTTGTAATTACTTAATTGATTATTGGGAATTTGTGGATGATCAGTTTGCATTAGGGCTTGTATAACCTGCAAACAAAAAATGCAAGCCTGCAGCCTTGGACGAACTATAAGGTACAGCCGAAAATTGCAGGCCTGAGCAATTGTAATTCAAGAATAGCAGCTTTGGGTTTCTTGACTGAACTCTAGTAAAAAAGCATAGGAAAAACAAGTTTTGGAGTTATTTTAGCATTGAACGACTCTTTAAGAAAGGGTTTGTATTTTTATATATCCAAGAATCCCTTTGAAAGACACACGGAGTGGAAAAAGTTTGAAAATAGGCTGATATGACTCTGGCCTTGAGTTGCATTCGGGAAAATTGGCCAACGCTAGAGTCACGATGGCCTGAGGATACAATTTTTTGACTTTTTAACGCCATTGACCATTTGATCTTAGTTAAAGCATCAATAACTTAAGAATCCTCTGAGTCAGTAACTCAAACTATGCTCCGCCGCACGCAACATGCACACAACTGTGTCGTGACATAATCCAAGTGTATCCTAACCATTCATCATTACAACAGAATAGAATTTAGTCTATCTTCTGTTGAAATTATTGAGAACGATTGTCATGGGTACAAATGAGGTCCCAAAAAAATGAGACTAAGCCCCTATGTAATAATTGGACATAATTTATTAACAAACCCCTAAAATCCATTTCATGTTTATATATCATATTCATTTTGTTGTTGTCGTTATTTCCTCAAGGTCACATCTAGAAGAAAAAATTCATATTCTGTCCAAGTCTAAAAATAAAGACATAGATGCGAAGCTAATGCGAGTCATAGGCATTTGTTTCACAAAATATAATAAAAATGCTTCATTTATACAGTTGTGTATCATGACAGGTGTCTGCGTTTTTCTTCTAAAAATAATTGCAGCATCAAAATATCGGAATTTATTCACTATGTCTTCATGCAATACGCTTGATTGCTTTTTACTTCTTTATTTCCCATCTCGTTTTATGCTACTTGCCTTTTACTTCTTCCCCTCTTACACTATTACATGATTTTGATAAATGTGCAAATGAGTTTTGAATGAATAATGTTATAAGGTATGGTAAGAAGCTCATGATGGTGTAGTTAATGAGATGTTGAGGAAATTGAAATTGTAAGAGGAAAAATATTCAATTTTGTGGATATTGAAGGATATTGAAAATGAAAATATAATTAAGAAATTCAGGAAGCTGCAGGATAATTTAAAGCTTTATGCTGGATCTTCTAATCGAGTTCCCTGCCCTTTCACATGAATATTTATAAACATATTTACACTTGATCCATGAACTGTATTCATTATCCAGTTCATAGCACACACAAATTATGAAAATTCGGAAAATAATCTGCTTACAGCTGAACATCACTGCAAAATTTTATTTTTAGACATCCAAAAACATTTTCATTTCGCCATTAAATATCATGTTTAGATTATTTTTAATTCTGAAAAACCTTTCAAAAGTCAATTAACTCACGACTTAATATGATGAGCTCAAGTTCTTTCAAATGCTAATACTTAAACAAAAATTTACTTGAGGATTATTTTGGCCTGTCTGAAAAAATGATTGAAACTTGTTTCTTTAACGGGTTGAAATGGAAAAAATATGCCAGACGGCGTAGAATGTTTTTAAAGCGAGAATGGATATTAAAGGTTTTTTGGGTTTGAATTTAATGGAAGAGAATTTAAGATGATTGTGATTTTAGGGAAAATTTAACATTTGAATTTTTATTACTTTAAGTGGTGAGCAACCTAGTGGTCCGTCAAAATTGTTTTAAATGCCATAAACTACGTGCAGTGGGCTGTTTCTGTCGTGGTTTACCACAAAGGTGTGTCGTGACACAAAAAATGCTCGGTTTTGATGAATTTTTGAGTCCGAGACCAAGACCAGGACCGAAACTTCAAATGCGGGATTCGAAGTTCATATCCTTCTATACTTGCTTGTTGCGACACACACACGTCTACTACTGACATGGTTATTCAAAATTGATACCAAAAATCCATTTTCTCCAATCAAAAATTCAGCAATATTAAAAATGAACAAAAAATAATAAAAAATCAGTTAAAACAGACAATTTTAATTGCCAAGTAAATTATGAGTCCATAGAGAAATTGTGTTAATGTGTCAGCAAAGTGCCAGAAAAAATTACAATAAATTATCACTCGACCCATAAATTAAATACTTAAACATGATGACGTAAGCAATAAAACACTTAAATTTCCATTTTGACACAAATTTTTAATTTAATTAATTAAAGGAACTAATAGAAAAAGCTTAAATTTGTCATATTCATTTCATTTGAAATGAAGAGTCATGGAGATGAAACCATGACAAGGAACATAAAATTTTGTGCAGTGGTAAAACAAATATATTCATTGCAAATTTGTTATTCACTTCATTTCAGCTTGATTGATGTATAACTTTTTGCACGATGAAAGCGAGGAAAAAAAATCAATTTTCGGAAATAGTTTTCCCACATCATTTTTTCCTCTCCGCAACAGCAGCATACAACATACAACGATTCAGACTCCTTTCATTTATTTCCGATTTTATATTTGGAATAATATTGAATATTTCATTCCTCATAGCATATCTACTCGTATAATGTAGAAATGAATCGTCATGAATCACAACTATTTGGTATTTTGTGGTTTTCTCGTTTTGAGGCTAGATGTATGAATAGAAAAACTATGAAAAAACATTTTCTTGATAATATATATTTTTTGTGAACAGGAAATTGCACCATTAAAATATTTTTCATGGTTCATGCTTCAGTGTTATGAAATATTTGTCTGCAATTTGTTTTCCACCACCTCCTCCATCTTGCTATTAACACAGAAATATTTTGATGGACTATGAGTATGGTATGTATAGGTGGATATCATTTCCGAGTAGTACATTTCGAGGTTTGACATATGATTTGATCATTTTTCATACTCAATGACAGATTTTATTGGGTTTAAATTCAATTTTTTATGATCAATGATTTTATTGGGTGATTAAGTGCTTTGGAATAAGACGTCACACTACTGTGTCACATACGACTGTTGTGTGACATACTATTGTGTCACGCACTATTGCCTCACATATGACTGTGTTACAATAAACTACTGTGTCACACACTACTGCCTATATCACAGCAAACTACTGTGTCATGCACTACTTTGTCACTCACTACTGTGACACTAAGTACTTGGTCACATACTATTATGTCACTCACTACTGTGTCTTCCCACGTTTTCAGACATGTCGTATAACTTTAACGAAACACTGTTCATAGAAGATTTACTCCTTTAAATCCATTCATGAACAGCTCGGCTCTATTCCATTCAATCTTCTTCTCTTCATAAAAACCCCTTAGTTTTTAATCATAAGAAGATTGTAAGCTATGCGAAATGATTCGTATCCTTCACACCATAAAATAAAATATAAAAAACCGGAAAAAGGACGAACTATCCCTTTTTTTACTGCAAAGCCATGTTGACCTTCTAAACTTTAAGACTAGCCATATTTCTTCCACTCTTATCATTTCATTACCTCCATTGAGACCAGTTTAAATGTGGAAAAAATCGAAAGAAATCCAATTTATCTATAATTTTTCTATTCCTCAATTCGTTTCCTTTTTTAAAACTAAAATTGGAATCGAAATCAAATTTCATGTAAGACAGAGTTATTGGTATCAAGATGCATATGAAAATTTCCACAAGATAAATTGGAATCTCGTTCTCAAAATGCTTTTAGTTTTTTTATCGTTCTTTATTCGTTTGAGGTTTTCATGAGGAAATATAATGCAGCATAAAACTTTAAAGTTAGACAGAAAATTGAAGAAAAATGTTTGAGCTGTCAGTTGAACTCTGTTCAATTTATTTAGACTTTTTAATGGATTCTACAAATTTTTTTTTGTTTTTAAAATGTAGATTTATGAATTGGTTAATTCTTCTGGGAAATTGTTAGAATTAATTGATAGTAGAATGTTTATATTGAATTTTTTCAGGTTTAAGAAGGAAGGTGATTCTCAGAAGTCTAAGATGGAAAGGATTAGAAGAGGTTCATGTTGCCGATTGGGCTATTTTGGATACCAGGAAGTGGCGTATTACTCTTGGTTTAAAAACAATTGTGTTAAGTGCTTTTCACTAGCACAAAGCAAGCTTAATTCTGTGTTGTGTCAATCTCGGTCAAATTATACCTTAGACTTAACTCACGCTGCTCTTAGGCCATATAAAATACCTTTTTAATGTCTTTCGGGTATGTCGAGATACGATACACGATGGATCGTGAACGGCTTGGCTCATTAATGATCATCATGACAAATCGAGGATCAATGTAAGAGTGGTGCTTGCTGATAAATTTTAGAACGACTTCACTAGTTTGTCGTTCAACATTTGCTGTTAGTTTTGATCCCAAAACCGCTTCCTAGTTATGCATCTCATGGTATGAGTCAAATTGCATATAATCTTAGATTAAGATCCAACAGCAAACTTATCATCATTAAACACTCCTCCACATCCATTCAGAATCATCTTCCTCCCATCTCCAACATCCTTAAAGCTTCCAAGAGCACTTATCCACAATGAAAATATTTATAAATTCCTCAGAACTCGATAATCTTTAAAGAAAATACTTCTACCTTTAAAAATAAATTTGATTGTGTTTTAAAAAAAATTAAAGTGGAATGAGATTGAGATGAAGATATCATGAGCGATAACGTTACATACTCAATAAGGCACTTAAGGTACGCTTACGGAATTTTTTCTTTAAAACAGGAAATACGAAAAGAAAATTTAATTTGCCTTAGTTGCACGAGTAAGTATATGGGAATCGATCGAATTATATTCTCTCTGGGTGGAAGTAAGAAGGCATGAGATATTGAAATAATGAATGAATAATTATTTGTTTAAGATACGCTTCATTTATTCACATTAGCCTGATACTGAGGCTTCATCATGATAATGCTGCTAATAACATTGATACGAAGATTATTATTGATTTTTCATTCCTCATTAAGAAATGCTTAAATTGTTGCATACATATATTAATAGAAAGCTATATAAAAAGACACTAAAGATAAGGAAGGAAGTGTCCAGTGTCCCAAAAGGGATTGTTTGCAATTGATGTGACTGTTGATTTAGCAGAAAAGTATAGTTCCGAATAACGAATCAGAAGTGGGAATCGAACCCACTTTCTATGATTTTCGGTCTGATGCTCTTACTACTGAGCTATCGTAGGTTATTCGAGTATATGGCATAGGTGAGTATTGATATACTTGGAAGATGCTGTCGATAGGTAAAGTGTTGCACTTGGCATTAGGAATTGGCTAGTGGAAGTCAGCGATAGAGCGAGCTTCAGGCAACATCTTGATCTGCAAACCCAGCTAAGTAACCAAGCAAGTACTCAATTCTACTTCCTCCTATTCTAAATCCTGAACATCACAACCACACACCCCCAAAAGAGATAGACTATTAGACCGACCAAAAGAACTGAAAGTGAAGAAATGATTGATGATGTTCGAGTTATTAAGGAAAAAGATTTGTGTGCATCGTGTCTGCCATAATGGGAAGAAAATGTAATTAAGGAAGAAGAATTGCTGATGTTTGGGCATGAAGAAAAAAAAAGGTTTTAATTAATGTCCCTTTCATTTTTGGATCCGCCTTTTGCCCTCTCACCATCTTCTTCTATCTTCCGAACTGTGTGCTGTACGTCTTTAATGATGTTTTTGTTATTTTTTTTTGTGTCTAAATTTTTATAATCTTAAGATTTAAGCGATTGTTTATTCTTATTACAATCTTTAGCTTGTTTTTGGAAGGGATATTGGGAAATTAAAGCAATTTTGTCTTCTAACAGGCAAGGGACCACTTTTAGATGCAGTAGTGGTGTTTCTGTACCATAAAAGTGTGTTCTTTGCTTTTTAGGCAGGGGTGGACAACCTGTTTGCTGCGAAAATTGTTTAGAAATGCTTTGAACCGAATGCCGTGGATGGGGCTGCTCGAGGCTTTTCACCAAGGTGTGCCGCGGAAAAAAGGTTGATTACCACTGCTGTAAATCATGATTGATCAGTTGCCTTAAGCGTATTTGACTAGAAACTCCAAAACTTCCTGGATGTTGGAAATAAAAAATTCTCAAATTTCTAAATAAATTAATTGTCATTAAAACTTTTTCCATCCTTTTGGCATTATTCTATAAGCTTTCGATTCATCCACCGTACTACCTTATTTTATACAAAATTCATCTCATCTGACAATGATGAAGATGATGAGGACGAAGCTTGACATTGAAATTTTTATGTAAAAGGAAAATAAGTGAGAAATCTTTTTAACTTGTTGACAGCAAATGCTTGGAAGATGTCCTTCTCATTCAATATTTAACATCCTCTTAAATAAATTTGATTTTGATACTTTTTTTTGGGGTTCGACAAACTTAGGAATTTTCTTTTTTTTGTTGTCTTATTGTTTGGACATTGCTTTATTAAATTTTTAAATTCCTCTGAACCTTAGTGCTTTATGTGCTCAAAGCTGTAATTATGTTTGAATGTTTTATGGAATATTAAGAAAGTCACAAGAAATTTTAAGATTAATACACAAAATTTAATTTTTTCGGAAGTTTCCGTGAAGGTCAAAAAGTGCTGTGGATTGAGGCTTTTGTCAGATGGAAGATAATCTTGATTATTATGAATTTTGCTGTTTGCAGAAGTTAGTGATACTTATGGACTATGGTGTTGAAGTTTCCAAGTAAGTAATAAGTAAGTAAGTAAGTTTTCAAGTAAAGCCACATAAATGGGTAAGGATCTATACACTGTCTAGCATAGCTCGAAGTTGACTCAGATTTTGTATGAACAAGTCGACTTCGAACTCTTCTGTCAAGAAACCTTGCGAACAGGTTAATAGTTAAGATATTAGCATTCTGCCAAACACTCCAATCAAACACGATAGCTTAATGCTAAGAGCATTCAACCAGAAATCTTAGAACGCTGGATCGATTCCCGTTCGGAACATATTGTTGGAGCAGAGTTTTTTTTTGCTATTCAGCCATGACTCAAGTTATCGAGTGCCAAAATTAAGTTTCAAGATTCAGTCAGTCCTATTCAGGCAGCTTTAAAATGATTCAGGTATATAAGATTACTATGCCTGTGTTTACCTATCAAACAGCATTATTTGAATTAAATTGAATTCTTGAGAATATATTTGAATTCTCATTAAATATTCTTAAAGCACAATCGAATGTGGCATACAATGACAAAGACATCTGCTGTATATGATATGCATAAAGAGGATTGGGGGCTGTTCACTTATTCCGTAACTTTCTCTTGATAATGAAGGGATGGAGGGATTAATAGTGGTTTGTTACGCCAAGTCTCGTTCTGAAGGACAGGAAGGGTTCAATACAGAAAGTCGATTTTCCATGTTTCTTAACATGTGAACGACCCCTTTTTTATGACACATAATTAATCAAATTTCATACATGTGAATGTGAAAATTAAAGGTATTTAATATTATATGAAAAGCATATTAAGCTTTGACACATTGTTCTTTATATGTTAATTTTCCACAACTTAATTTTCTCGATAACTGTTAACAATGAAATTGACATTCATGTTAAAGATGTGGTAATTTATACATATTGTATGCTTTTTTATCCATTCTGTTGTGGCTGTTTTATCGAAACAGATATTGTTAATAAAATGAATGTTTGGCAATTTTACAGTTATACCAAGAATATAATAATTGGATATTGATTTCCTAGAATTCATAAATTTAATGTTCTGCCTGAAAAGCTGATGAAAAATTCCAATTTTGACATTTAAAACCAAATTTCACTAAAAATAATTGCGTCATGAATTTATTTAAATTAAGTCTCATCCGAGGTCTTATTCTATTAGTAAAAAGCAATTTCCGCTTTTTTACCGACCCACAATGCTTTCCGTTTTTTGATAACCTAACCTCACTTCAGTCTATTAACAACGATACGCATCGCATAAACCTCCAATCGTATTCAAATTAAAACCCCTTTTTATAGCTTCAAGTCATCAGCATTCATTGAAATGCTAAAAAAAGCCTCTAAAAGCTTTTAAAATTACAACAAAAACAGCTTTTAATATTTAAATCTGAAAGCTCAACTTTTTTTTTGTCTAAATCAAAATCGTTGTCGTGCTGCTCCCCTCAAAATTTTGTCATTTTTTGTGTTCCTTGTGACGTAAAAATATTCATTCAGATATTTACTTGTGTAGGAGCTAACTAAAATTTAAATATAATATCATAATACACATTTTCATTCGCAACATTAACATATTTAAATACACAAGAATCGAGATGGGAAAACATTTTAAATTAAAGTAGATTATCATAAAAACCAGAAAAGAGAGGAGCTTTATGCTTTACATTTTTCTCTTTTCATCCCCATTCATATTCACTCGCGCGCGCTTTTCATAATCTTTTTTTTTTGTGCAAAGTTAATTAAGTTGTTTATTGTGTTATGGTTGCTACTGTTACATTTAATACCTTTTATGAACATACATATTCTTATATATTTTAATATAAAAGCCAGCATATTCACATTGGTTTTTCTTTATTGTCTTCTTCCTTCTTTACTGCTTATATTCAAGAGTGATAAAAGGATAGTAGCTTGATGTTTCTTTTTGGAAAGTGGTGTATTGTCGTAACCTCATTGTGTATCAGTGTCGCACTACTATTCTAAGCGACACAAATGAAGAAATTCATTAAATAAGACCAAATGGAAGCTGTATTTGGCAGCCATACTAATGCCACATGCAGTCATTCGAATGTCACACGACAGTCATTTCAATGTCATGTGACATTATTACAGACATTTCATGTCACATGGCAGCAATTTGCAAGCCACATTACAACCATTCGCAAGCCACATTTTCACAAGCCATATGGATGCCACATGACAGCCATACGTATGTCACATGACAGCCATACGGATGTTACATGACAGCCATACGGATGTCACATGACAGCCATACGGATGTCCTATGGAGGTTGCTTCTATGTTGTGTTACTAAAAGAGCTTTTGTGGAGGAAGCAACAAGAGTCTTAAAATTCTTTGAATTTTAGTTTAGTCGATTAAAGCCGACCAAACTTCAAATACAATTTTAATCGGTATCTAGCGTTCCTTTGTGCTTGGATATTACTTCAAAACATAAGCAATAAGAACACATGAACTTTGTTGTAACATTAGCACTAACAGCAATATCATACATTACAACAAAGCTATTCATATATTTCACATTCACACAGGGCACTCAAAACCACTTCAAACCCCTTAAAATGTACATACACAAAATGGGATAAAGAGCGAAAAAGAAAGCCTTTAGCTAGATTTATATCCCCACTTATATTGGGTTTGATACCATGAGCATGAACCATATTTTTAACTCCTACAAATCTCAAGGATAAACCGTTATAATTAAAAACTTCGAGTCAATGAAAAATGCTTTCAAATTTTTTCCAAACAATTGCGCAGCTCTATTATGGTGGAAAAAAATCATCTAATGAGCTCTATTAGTAGTAAAAATGAAGGAATATTCTCACAACGTATGTGTAAAATCATTAAAAACTGTGGGAGTTGAACAAGCAGGAAAGAAGAAAAATATTTTAATCAAAATTTATTTCATCTCATTTATTTGCATAATAAATATAATTAATTTTCTCATATTATCGTATTATCTCGTTCAGGTGAGCTATAGCTAAAAATATGTCGCTATAGCGAGGAAAATCCGGTTTAAATAAGGGGCTGTTTGCTTATTACGTTACGGGAAAAATGGATTTTGAGGTCATCTTGTATAATTCAGTGGTGGGCAACCTGTACCTGTCCATGGCCTCCCTTAGTTTGCGCCTGAAGCTTGGTCTATCGCTGGCAACAGCTTGTCAATTAAAGGTGATTTTCACTGAGTTCTTGGGGCATCCGATTGGTCGCTTAGACTGAATGACGAATGCTGCTTCAGTCGAGACTTATCACTTAAATGCGCCGCGACACACAGGTTGCCCAACACTGATCTAGTTTAAACCTAGCTATTTTTTTTTGATACTTTTCACGGCACACCTGAGATTATTCTCTACACACTAAGTGCCGCAGCACATAAGTTGCCCACCAGTTGTTTAAGCTGTTACAAAATCGAAGACTCACCCCCTAATTCCAAAAAAGCGACCGTAATATGGAAACGACCCCTAAATGATGACTGATATAATTATTTACGGTGGATTAATTTTTTTTACCTCTCATACTCTATCTCCTATCTGTCGTCTCATGACTCCCAACGCGACGATGAAATAATAATAATAACTTTAATTATGGATTTATATTAAAATGCCTAAAAAGCGTATGAAAATTAATTTCCTTTTCATTTATTTCACGTTTATATGAAAGATGTGGTTTTGTAAGCTTTAAATGAAATATTGGCACGGATGCTTCCAGTTGTCATCCTCACTATGAGATTTGATGGAAAAAGAAGAATGTCGTAAAATTTATTCTAAAATTCTAAATGATGTATGTAAACAGAAGTACTCACATTTTTCATGTCGTATATGTGAATAATATGTAAAAATAATGTGTTTTTGGATATTTATGTGAGTAAAATATCTCGATATTTCACTTAAATAAACGCTTAAAGATGTTTCAGCCCACGAGATCTGCTTTATGCTCGCTGTTTTGATTCTGTTTCTGATTTATTTTAAAATAACATTTAAAAAATTGAGTTTTTATATGACGAAGGAGGAATTTAGATGTTGGAGATGATGGTATTGGTTATTATACGGCAAAATTGTGACGTCTTGCTTGTCGTCATGACGTCAAATGATGGCTAGATTTGCAAAGTTTTGATTTTCTTTAAAATAGACTATTAATAAATTTATAAATATCAATTTCGGAGCTTTATTATGATTATGAGTTTATTGACGTGAATAAACAGTAATGACTGTTGGGTTCGTTGACTTTTTAATGATAATTTGGAGTATTTGAGCTGATTTTAGGGTAACTTATCAAAATAGTTACATTGCCGGTCGCACAGATCAATTGTGATCCAAATCCTGGTTATAACCAATAATCCAACCCTTGGATGTTCTATTCTGACTAAACCCAATTACCTCAATTAGCACTATTTAATTCAACAATCCAAAAATATCGATATTCCCAATAAATCATACCAATAATCTGATTTGTAATTTTAATGCATTAATGATCATCAAACTTTAATTTTCCCCGGGTCAATTCAAAATATATTTACAATCAGTCAAATCTGATTAAAATCATTAACACCATGTTATTAATAGCCACACAACACTGACATTCTAAAGAATTAAAAATTAATCATCGCGCTACACAGAATTACAGGAAATAATGAAATTTTTTCACATCATCATTGTCATGTTAAATCCATCTTGTCATTAAATGATGGTTAGCTCGCATGTTTTCTATCGTAAATGTCCTTTAACATTATATATCCCTTAATTTAATGCTTGTCGTCATCATCAAAAGCATCACTTTCAATAAAGCTATATTGTGGAGCAGTGGTGGGCGACCTGTGTGTCGTGGCACATTGTGTGGCGCCAACAATTCTTTGGAATACCATGAAATATGTGTCCTGTGTGGTCAGTTCATGCTTACCACCAAGATGTGCCGTGACAAACAAAATGTTGCGCACAACTGTTGTAGACTCTCAACTTGACTAATGTATTTGATTTAAAATATTTCATTTTGCAAAATGATACAGCATAAAAGAAGATAAAATAAATAAAAATAAGCGGGAAAGAGCAAAGCAGAAAAACATTTTTCATACGCACTGACCCACTTTTCATTTATTCTTGTTTGAGCAACAACACAGTAAAGTGCACAGAGAGACGAAGTGGCAGTCAGAAAAATATAAATAATGTATTTTTAAATGGGTGGTTAGATACTTGAATGCGGAGGTGCTATAAACAATTTTATATGAAGTCATTATCAATATGACAATAGGCTTAAGCAATGAAGCTTTTAATAGCTAAAAATGTCATAAATAAGACTCCTTTTTATTGGCATTTGCTGTTTATTGCTGACAAACAATGGCGATATCTAAAAATGAATTAACAAATTTAACAACAGCTCTACATGATTGAAGGTCAAAGGATATTTGTTGATTTTATCAATTTATAGAGAATTTGATTTAACCTGTTTGGTATTCGATGAGCATGAAATTTTTTGACACCTTGCTGTTTGGTCAATAGTTTTGAATTGTTTGCGGAAAATAATTTCTGATTTGAATTGAATTGGTTTGGGAATTTTTCCGATTGAACTAAAATTCGGTTGAATTCAACAGTAACTGCATTTGTTGGGCAGGGGATGGGCTTTTTCCACGAATACGCGTCCTTAGTAGAGCTCGAAGTCGACTCGACTGAAGTCGACTCTACCATACAAAATTTGAGTCGACTCTGACAGACTGCGACTCTGATGAGCTCGAAGTCGACTCTAATTTTGTATTAAAAAGTCGTCTTGAGTCGAGTCAACTTCGAGCTCTGTTCCTAAGGACTCTTGGAAGAAGACTGTTGATAGAGATAGTATTGCACTTGGTAAGTGGAAGCCAGCTATAGAGCCAGTTTCAGGTGACATCTATGGAAAGTCATTGATCTCAATTGATCTGTAAGACGAGCGAAGTAAGTTAGTAAGAGTAAAGTCAACCTCTTTGACTACGTCCAAGACTCAAGTTCTTACAAAATCCAGATTCCCAAATCTTCAATCTGTTCCTTAATAAATCAATTGCAAATTTCCATCCCATTAAAATTCCGATCACATAAATTGAGATGATGACCCATTTAACTTGAGATCATTACCCATCGGAAAACATTCGCTGCACCTGATTCATATTATTTTTATCTCATATTCACTTTTTAATTTTAAACAACCCGAAAAGTATATTATTGTCTCACATTTTTTTGCATCCAATTCTTTCATGTGTTTTTCACTTTGTCAATATAATTGCACAGCATTTTCTCGCTCTGGCGTGCTGATGTTTATTAAAAAACCAATTTATCCTCCTTCAACGTAGATTAATGAACATGTATAGAGCGTACAGTCGAGTACGAGGAAATAAAAACGTGATTTTAATTTACCGTCATACTTCAACCCCAACAAGGAATAAAAGACTGTTTCATCTCTCTCAATTTAATTTGAAAGCATCAGCCACAGTGAAAATCTTATTTCATTTTTCATCATTATTAATCAGTCTTTGTTGCTTTATATCCGATCGTTGAATATTCACTCCGCTTTACTTGCAAACGAGCACGAAAACGAGAAAAAAATTCATTCGAGAAAAAAACTTTTGTAATTAAATGAAAGCATTTAGGGGATTTAATAGAAAAGTTGCTTAAAATGTTAAATTAATACAACTTTGTTCTCATCCGTGGATAAGTAAAAAATGCGGTATTTTCACATACATACAGGATAAAAGTTCTAGCCGCAGAACGGAGGAAAAATGAGTTTTTATTTGGGTTTTTGGGTACAGGGATTGTTAAAGTTAGTGATTATGAGACTGAGCAGTAATTTTGCTTGGAACCTCAATTCTTCAGCTAACAGGCAAATAGTATGCATTCATAGTACAACAGTAATAACACTACGGTACCTAAAACTGATATATTTGCCATTAAGGATACTAAAGTTCTAGAGAAAATACGACAGATTTCCAAAGCATAACTTGATTGGGACTCGAACTCATGTCCTACGATTTCCGATTACATGCTCTTACCACTGAGCTACCGAGGGTTGTTAGGAAGCGTAGCACAATGCGCACTTAAACCTTATTTTCAAAATTGGAATAGAATCTGTGGACATTTATAGTTTCGAGCTCTGGTGGCGTAGTGTGGCATAGTGTTAGACAGTGTAACAATTGGTAATTTCAATTAGCAAAGGATAGCAAGCGATTGAGCCAGTTTTAGACACCAACTGAGAGAGGCTATGGATCACAGCTGATCTGTACAGCCAGCGAGTGAAGTAAGCAAGAGACATTAATGAGGTCAAAAGCAGGTTCAAAAGTTAACTTCATTCTCTTCTCATACCGAACCTTATCAAGTCTAATTATCTCAAAATAATGACAATTCCCCTGCCATTCTCTACAGATTGTCTATCTAGTTTAAAACAAAACAAACGCAGGAAGAGCAAAAAGCTCGCTAACAATAACTGTGGTTTGATAAAAAAAAAGAATTTTTTATTGTCGTAGGTCATAGCGGTTGTTTTTAACTGTATATTCACAATTTCCGTATCTAACTTCCATAATTTTTCTCTGTCGTTTATTCTTCTTCTGTGTTTTATATGTCAAGGCAGTAAAAGCTCTATCAGAGATGTACATAAATTACTTTATGTTTTGCTAATTTATGGTGCATGGAATTCTTTTGCGTTATTTAGTTGTGCTAAGCTGTTCTTCTTGTTGCCATGCTCTTATGTACAAAAAACGAGGGTTGAAAATTCTAGTAAACATGATATGTGGAAGTTATTTAAAATTTTATATAAGGGTTGGGAATAGTAAATTTTCCATGTATTTAGTAAATTATTTATGACTTGATGTCATGTTTGCTGGAAAAAATGCTAAAAGGGTTTATGTTCTGTTAAAATGGTCTTGAAATTTTTAAAAGATCTTCATTTCTTATTTCCTGAACATACATATGTTTACGTGTACATTATGCTGGGAAATTGAATTATTATCAGAATTTAGGCTTCTTTGTGGATAAATTTATAATTCTGAGAAATGTTTACTGTTGGAATGAGAATTTTTGGGGTTTTTGGATGAGTGTTATTGAGTTTTATTGTTGTTTTCACGCGTGTGCTTTGGATTGGTATCGATTTTTGGGTTTGTTTGGTTGAAGCTTGATATTAAGGTGGAGGCGGACAATTCAGGTGACAAGTGACAAAATAGTGATAAAATTGACAAAAATGTGACAAAAGGTTCCAAAGAAAGTGACAAAAAGCTGTCAAAAGTGGAAATCTTTCTCAAGTAAGCTGTCCTCCTCCTTGTGATAGCATCATATAACAACATTAGCAATAAATCCACACTTAATTTATCCAGAACTAATCAATTTATTTCACAAAACTCATCAAAACTCCAACAAATCCAATCAAAATTATCACAAAAACTTCAAATCTCTTAAAACTATTTCCACATCCACTAGGTGTTGTTGAAGTTGTCGGAGGTGCTGTCGCAGTAGCCAAAGGTGTCGTTACATCTCCAGCTTCCCAATTTAGATAACATCTTTCAAAATCACCAAAGAAATCGATGTTTGTTGATGAATTAATTTGTAAATTAATGCACATGTTTGTTCTAAAATCAGCTTCAGTTATTGTTGAATTGAATCGACTGAAAATTCCGCGTTCGATTGCATTAATCCTGTTCCTGGCAAAGCTCATTGAACTCATGAATGGATGTCGTCCAAATGAGGTAGAATTAAGACGTTGAATAACGTTATTAGCCATTCTAATGCCATGCTGTCTATTTTGTGCTCCAAGATTTCTAAGTGGACCGAAAACTTCAAATGGAAGTTCCTCAATATTGTTGTTGCTTAAATTGAGGTCACTAAGGTTTACTAGACCGAGAAATAGTAAAGGATTAAGAGTCCTAATACCCGTGTTCTGAATTGAAAGTCTCAAAAGTTGAGTTAGTGGCCTGAACGTATTGGCTTGAAGGTTTGTAATGCTTAATCCAGTCAACTCTAGTGATTTTAGGTTTGTAAGTTGATTAAATGAATTTTCTGTCAATTCCTCACCAATTCCATTAACAACTAGCGTCAGCAGTGATCTTGGAAGTGATTGCCATGCAATATTTGTTAACCTTGGTCCAGAACTTGAGCCGATCCAGAGAATCTCAAGTCTTTGAAATTGCGCAAAAAATGAAAAGTTGAAGGTTGTGAAGGCATTCATGCTTAAATAAATTTCCCTTAAGTTTGTGTGTCGACTTAAAATATTCTGAATTGCCAGTGGATCTGTAAAGTTGTTGCTCCAGATGCTGAATCTCTCTAAATTTACAACATTTGTAAGGAAGTTTGCGCTCAGATTTGATAATTGATTTCCATCAATGAATACATTTCGTAATCTTGTCATATTATGTAGTAATCCATCTGGAAGTGATGTTAGATCATTGAAAGTGATGTAAAACTCCTCTAAGCTTGAAGTTGCTCCAAACAAATCTCCAGGAATTGTATTAAGTCTTAGAGAAGTCGCTGAGAATATTCTCAGATTCACACAATTTCTGAATGCTCCATTCATAAATGAAGTAAGTGGATTGACCCAAATCCAAAGTTCCTGAAGTCGATCACAATTTTGAAAAGCATTTTCTGTAATTTCTTGCAACTCTTTATTAGTTATGTCCAATTTCTCTAAATTTCTGAATGTATTCATTATTTCATTATTAAAGAATCTAATTTGCCCGCTTTGAAATTCAAGTGAAGTGACATTAACATTTGTATGTCCAGGAAGATGATCACCGATGATTTCCAAAGTATCAAATCGACTTGTTATATTCACATTAAAAAGATCACAATGATAACGATTGTTTTGGTCATATCTGTAAATGCACAGACCTTGAACATCTGCGGCCTTTGTTATTATGTCTTGCTGATTAGATTCTTGTAGAATAATTGCAAGAATTGCTAAAATATAAACAACGTTTTTTGGATTTGATGGAATTTGTCTTTTTCGAGTCATTTTTGTAGTTGATTCTTAATTCTATTTCACATCCAGTAAGTTTCAATTTGATTTTATTGCTTCACTATCCGCCAAACTTATAAGAACTAAATTATTTTACAGTAAATTCCACAGCGACTCAACTCAAAATGAATCATTTATTTTCGCTACAAACTGCATAAATGATAAGCAATTGAATGGTATATGAAGATGATAAGCTGATAACAGCACTCAAAACAAACTGTATCAGGTTTGTAACAAGGAGTAGTTGGAGTATTTAAGTATAAATAACAACTTTTTTAGCTTATTCTTGGAAATTTTTCACAACTCTACTGTATTGAGTTGTAATTCACATACGTCAAAATAGTACTAAAGATAACAACAGACTAAATAGCGGTAAAAAGATTATCGATAAAGGTTTTTTGTTGATATCGACGGAATTTCATTTATCGTGATATTTGTAAACATGTCCGAGTGATATAAGACTCAGTTTGGCAGTATTTTAGATTTTTTATGAATTTTTTGTTACTGTAATTTCTTAGTTTAGCTGTTTAAGAGAGGAATTTCGAAAAATGTCAAATAATTCTAGATTTCAGTGTTATAACGTACATTTGAGATTTAAAAAGTTTTATTTGTGCATAGTTGAAAACCCCTTTTTATGCAAAAGTTTAGTTTGTATTTAAAATCCGAAGAATAAACATCGCAGATAAATATTACAGTCCGCATAGAGTTCTTAATTACATTTGGTAGCGACGAAGTTGAGATGTAAAGCTAAACAAACACTGTAGCTAAACCTCATTCACAGAATAAATTGAAATCCAACTACAAAATTAACTCCAAATTCCCAAATTACATCGAAACTAAATATAGGTCAACTAAAATAGGAATAAATGTAATTAAACTAATATCAAACCAATCTAATTGCCATGTTTTTATACATCCTACAGCAACAAACAAATTTGTGGCATAATCATTGTTTAAATCAATACAATAGCTAAAGAATCACGTTAAAAATAGGAAATAATTACAGGCTATTACGTAATTAGTCATAATTCATGTCACAAGTACAAATCAAGTAATTTCCATGAATAAATAAAACGACCATTTAAGCCATAAATGATTGATCGATAGTTACACTAATTATATTACAACTGATAATCTGTAATTTATCAAATATTTACAATGTAAATTTAAATGGAATTAGATCTGTAAAGTTAATGAATTTGTGTTGTATTACACTTGTATTGTATTCAAGGCACTTCCCTTAATTATCTCGATGTTTATCGCAGATAACATGTTTTGTTCATTAAAACTTATCAGAACTTAATTATATCTATACAAAAATTTTGCTGCTTAAACTTTTCATATCTAATAATTTCCTTGAACTTTTTAATCTTCATCCTTCTTAATATCATCGATTGAATCAATAACGATAGAGATATGTGGCAACTGAAGCACGACAAATTATTTCTTTTTGTACTTTTTAGTTATTATGTTGTTAAGAGATCCTTCAGGAGATGATTTTATTGTTTACGTAGTTGTAGGATTTTAATGAATTTTAATAATCTCTTTTTATCCTTTTTCAATTAAAATTTTCATGTCTATTCTATCCAATAATGTCAAACATGTCAAGTACACGAGATTTTATGATTATTTAATTTAATTAATTCTATTATAAAAAAGCCTCAGCTTAAAGGAAGTTGAGAAGAATTTATAAGGAGTCGTTTGATTGTTATGTAACGTAGAATTACGTTTATTTAGACTTTTCTACCTTTTTGTCATAAATTTTCCATTCTTACAAAATCCCCTTTTGTTACGCAACAACCGAATCACCCCTAACAACACAGAATCATACCAGCCCACACTGAACTAGTTTTTGCCATACAATTCTCTTTTATTGACGATGAATTCACTTTTGTTATAGTTCCTTACAAGCTTTAAGGATGGAAAAGAAAGGCACCATTGTGTGTATGTGAATGATGAAAGATTATGGGTGGAAATGGAGAAAGAAAAGCGAATAAAATGTCAATTATATTGAATATATCAATTAATTTTTTCCATCCTACACACGATGCCACAAAATTAATGTAAGTGAGCCTCTTTTTATGACACATATTTTTTTTGTGTGAGGAAATTAATGGTTAAGGGGATGGCTGACTTAACGCTTGGTTGAATTGAGATAAAAGGTCTTCAGATAATGAAGTGGTTAGGCAAATCCTAATGGACATATTAGGCTGGGTACCGTAAATTAGCATGCTAAGTAGGTATAGTAAGATGTTTATTGAGTATATGCTCGTATGTTAGAGGCTATACTAGGGTCTAGGTATACTGGAGGTTGACTAAGGATAAACCCAGTCTTAGACGAACTCTAAATATTAAGGAAGTTAGCAAGTCTAGCAAAAATTGACTAATAAATCAAAGAATTCAAGTAATCTTTAACGGTTTTTATAAATTCAAACAATATTCTCAAATCTTTTGAATTCATAAAAACCGTTAAAGCTAATATTCAAGTATCCACAATAAAATCAGTGCAATACTGCTTCTTTCTTATCCACCAGCACTCATTCTAACACTTGTTCATTTCACTTCCTCTCATTCTTGTTCATTCACACATCTGTTCACAGATATTCATCAGAGTATTATAAAAATAAAATACAATTAATATGCAAACTTACTTTATATAAGGCTGATGTAATGCAATTAAACTCGCATGTATACCCAAACTGACAGCAGCGAGATGAAAGTAATCAAAGAGTACGGGTAGGTGATAATGAAGTCCTCGTGCGGGATGAAAATTGAGTTGTAAAGTTCTCGTTGATGCAAGTATAAGTGTCGTATCATCTAAGTTTATATCATTTGATGTTGTTGGAGTTTCTGGCTGTTGCGTTTGCGGTTGCTGTTGCTGCTCACCGAACCATAATTCTAAATTCAATGAAAATTCAGCTCGCTCGATGCATTCCTTTAAATGACGACTATCAACTGTGTGGAGAGCATGGAAAGAAATAAAGTGGAAATATTGTTGGTGAAAAATTTGAATTTTTTTCAATTTTTATTCAACTAAACATTTTGTACATTTAGATTAAATGAATGAAACATTCTGTGATGTTAAATGGAAGGAAAAAAATTTTTTTTTCAGCTGTCGACAAAACAAAATTGAAAATTTTTCTCCTCATCCTTCTTCTGCTTCGTTTGGTACCATACTCTTGCGGAGCAAGGAACTTGACAATAAAATTTTATTCAAAATGATGTTTGAGACAATGTGAGGTTGTAATAATATTAAATGAATTTTATATCCGAAATTAAAATGTTCTTATCATGATGAATACATCTTAATTTTATTGATATTGTGGATTTCAAGTTGAATGACTTTAGGGTAATTGCTAGAAATATTAGGAAATGGCACAGTTTTTATGTTTATGAGGTATGAATTAAAATGTTGATGTGCTTATGTCTTAAAAGTTGTGAATTTTATCGTAAAATGGGGAGATTGTAGATTCATTCATTAATAAAGTCGACGTGACGTCGATTATAAAATGGATGAGAATTTTATATTGAATTTTAAGATTCACTGGGCCCACCCTAAATTAGGATCAACCACAAATTGGGGCCCACCTCAAATTGAGACCCACAAAAAATTTGGGCCTACCCAAAATCTAAACATCCAATGTGATTGCTTGGGCACCGCAACATCCCCGTTGCCTTGACGGCACCAAGACGGCTGACTTCGACCCTCTTTAAAGAGTAAAAATTCGAATCGTTGCATTGATGACTTTTTCAAACAAAATCCGAGTTGACTTAAAGCTCTTGACTCTTATATGCTTGACATCATTTACATCATTTACAACCCCATTTCCCTTTTTCAAGACACAATCAACCCTTTTAATTCAAATAATAAACTTAAAAGAATTCTTTAAAAAAATATTCATAAAAGTTTTGTGTGAACAAGTCATACCAAAAAAAAAACGGAAGTACATCTTCCTAGAAGATCAAAAAGTTTAAAGAGCGAAACATTTAATTAAGGACGATAATTTATGTCACAACATTTTCACCATATAAATAATAATTTCTACATATGGCTGTTGTCCCATTATTATGATAATAACGGAAATATTAATTTTAATGGTTTTTTTTGTGGCATTTTTCGACCTATGTAGAAGAGAAAATTGAAAAATTTTCAGTTTTTCAGGAATGAAAATTGAAGTTCAGCTAGTTTTAATAAGCTACAAAACTTGAATATTTTTGAAAAACTCTTTGAAAATTCTTAAAGACTTCAAAGACTTTGAGTTTTTTGAGATCAAAACTTGAGCACAAATTACTTTATTTTCAATAAAAGTGTTGCTAGGTGACTCAAGACAAATCTTCTTCTCCTGCATTTCAATTCTCTTTGAATTGACAGAGTTGGCAATTGGACGACGGCAATCGGCTGAAATCCGCCGAATATCATCAGCCATCGGCATCCAACAGCCACCGTTGATATCTGTTATCGGCAGCCGACCGGCGGGCATTGGCACCTTTGACCTATAACCAGCCAGCGGTCGCAATCGCCATTCACTGTTAAGTGACGTTAACTGCCGATTATAGAAAACAAAAAATGACCGAAGACAGCCAACTCTGCTTCCAAAATATCAATCCAACATTTTTTAATAATCCCAACAAAAATTTCACCCAAGAGAAAATTGAAAGCAAAAAAATTTAAATTCTCTCATAGACAAAATTTTCATTTTCATATTCAGTCACGCAGCATGTGAGCAATATGCATATATGTTCCACATAACTATAGCTTCAAGACAATGAAACACGAAACTAGGTTACAATTCTATTCATCTTATGTCTTTAAAACAGTGGAATTTTTGAGAGAAACTTTTGTTCCTTTTAATGTTATTTAAATTCCCGTTCATCCTCTTAAGGATACCATTTTCAAAAGTATATCATGTATAAAATTATTTCCTTCCATTCTTTTACCTCATTCCAAGTTTTGTTTTCCCGAGCAGCACAATAAATGTGAGTATGGATCGAAATCAGCCGTCATGATGCCGTCTGGACAAATTGTCGTGTTACCGTTAATACGGCGAAGTACCTGAGGATTATAAAATAGCATGAGCTTGGGCATGTGCTTGAGCATCAAGCTTCTTAATCAAACGTCTTAGGCAACGTCCCTAAGTCCTACCAAACACGCTATACTACTCGGATTTCCTTTTGTCTTTTTCAAAAGAGGAAGTAAAATGCATTTTCCTTAATATGAGAAAATTGAATAAATTTTCCAACTGTTAAAAGCTTCTGGCACAAAAGAAATTTTCCTTTTTTATAACATTGTTATTAAACGTAGAGTAAAATTGAGAAGAATGAAGTGCACTTCAGCGTAAAATCGATTTTGTCTGAAATGATAATGTTGAGTGTAAGTGTACTTCATATTGACAGCATATGCTTGCAATAAAAAAATTTTGAAGATGATTTTTTATGTCTTATGTGCTATACTTCCTTTAGGAATGTCCATCATCATCATCATATCCTCATATGAGGTGTAAAAAATATCCCCTTAAGTAATTGGAACATTTATTTTATTTTTTTCACTTTCCTTTGACCATTTCTGTTTCACCTTTATAATCTCCTTCCTACTTCTTATCATCTGCTATCACATGACATAAATATAAAATAAATAGTTTCATTCTACCTTTTTATTTCACTATTTCTTATACCTTTCTTACAGAAAAATGATAAAAAATCTCTTGTTATAGTAAAGCCCAACAATGATGGCAAAGTGAAGATATAAAGAAGGATTTAATGTTTGTTTGGTATTCGTTTGAGTTGTATTGACAATTTGTAACAGGATGCATCTTTAAATTGTTTCTTTGCATGTGTTGCTTTATACTTTTGATTGTGGATGATAACTTTTGAGTGATTTTTATTGGTAGGTGAGATTAAGGAGGTCATGAGGTTATGGTATTGCAGAGCTGAGGATTAAGAATGATTAGGGTTTCCAGAATTCCCGTTCCCGTGAAATTTCGGGAATCGGGAACGGGAACGGGAATGGCCTTCGGGAACGGGAATATTCCCGGGTAATTTTTACTCCAAATTTTTGAAATTTTTTTGAGAAAAATTGATAAAACTTGAATAAATATACAATGAATAATGTATATAAACACATTAGTTTTAAATTATTAATTAAAAGACATTTTTTCAGAAAAAAATTCTAAAAATTGAAAATTTTAATTCAAAAAAAGTTTGGTTAAAATATTTTTTATATGAAACGGGAATTCGGGAATATTCCCGTCAGATTTCGGGAATCGGGAACGGGAATTCCCGTTCCCGTTCCCGGGAATTCCCGGGAAAATTCCCGTTTTTGGAAACCCTAAGAATGATTGAAATTGGGACTTTAGAAATGAAATGCTGTGGCATTAATAAAAGTGATGTCGTAAAGAAGAGGGAAAAGGGAGGAGCTTAGCTTTGGAGTTCTTAAGACGGCTATAGTCGAGTTCAGCATAATAAAATTCACTATTTTATTGCTATTGCTAGCTAATGGCTCGGCTGCATTCTCTGTCTAATCAAGTAAGCTTTTAGCTCATAACTGCGGAATATATAGTTACAATTAAATTGATGGTAATCAAGGAGGATTTACTAGAGTGCTTTAGTTAAGTGGTGGGCAGTCTGTCTGCCGTAGCTATTCAAACCAAGATAGCATTCAGTGTAAACTGGGATTTGACACTATAACTTTATTAACATTAATGTTTGTCGTCTACAAAAGTTAAAAGCTCAACCAGCACATGTAGGCTAATTCGTTCTAAATTCGGCATTTTGCAGGAGTGTCCTGATTTGATTCTAGATTAGATTTAAATCGCCAGAAACTTGAGTTGGAGTTTTGATCGATTAACCGATCTGTGCCTTTTGGAAAGGCTATTGCATATGGTTGGGAATAGCAGCATTCATGAATTTGAATGCATCCATGATTTCTAGGTCGGTTAGCAATAATTAAATGATCTCCAGCGAATCATTTAAGGCTACTAAGTCTCTACTAGACACAGACAGCAAATAATTCAAGAGAGTCTTAATTCCAAGTCTATATCAATCCTAAACATATTATGTAAGATCAAAAATTCCAATGCTTCTCCAAAAAAAACGAAGACAAAATTCACAAAAGTTATCATGAAAGCTCTAAGAACACATAAGTACCATCACAATTCTATTTAGAAGATCATAGAAAAGCTCTTAATATGAAAAACTTTTCTTCTTTATCTGTAAAAACAACCAGCATAAATTCTATTAGAAAAATCATCGGATTTAAGGAAAAAAAGCTCCTATATAAAATTCAATAAAGTAATCTTCCAAGATGGATGTTACTCAATATCAAAAAAAATTCCTAGAATTCCCACATACACACACACATTCAATCTTCAAACTGTCAGCTTAAAGGATTTAAAATTTTGATTGAAA
This sequence comes from Chironomus tepperi, assembly GCF_022539635.2. Taxonomy (NCBI): domain Eukaryota; kingdom Metazoa; phylum Arthropoda; class Insecta; order Diptera; family Chironomidae; genus Chironomus; species Chironomus tepperi. Next base: position 1,526,104 of record NW_027226133.1, on the reverse strand, counting down.
ATTTTCGTCTTTTTTTTATTTCTTCCATTTAGGATGAAGAAGTCATTAATTTTTTGAGAGCAGACATAGAAGTAAAATAAGGAATTTTTATGATATCAACCATACGGGTATGCTGTTCAAATACTTGTGTGTATTTTGCAAAGTTGACTTCTTATTTTCATGAAAAAATGCTTTAAGAGACTTTCTGTTATTAAATTTCATTCAATTTAAAGATGAATGAAAGATAAAATAATTTAAAGCCTAAGAGAAAAATATCCGCTGATGTTGCTTTTAATTTTCCTTTAAATTGATGTAACAATCTTTCATATTTCAGCACATCTTATTAAGATTTTTTTTTCATGTTGGATGAAGTTGATGTCTTTTTCCTTAGGGAATATCATGATTTACATAATGTTCTTAAGAGATAAGATGAATTTTGAATAAAGAACGTCTAGTTAGTGTTGTTCTGTCTGCGATTTAATGGGGATTGCGGAGTTGGAGCGTTTATTGTAATGATTGAGATGTTTAGGCTAATTTAAAGAGATTAAGATCTAAAATCCTAGACTCAAACAGAAACCAAAACCGAAGCTAAGCCAAACCGAAAACTAAATTGAAACCAATATCTATACTGAAGCCGGAACCGAAACTGAAACAAAGCCAAAGCAAACTGAACAAACTGAACCCAAAATCTGAACCTAAACTGAAATCAAACCAAAGCCGAAGCCAAATTCGAAGTCGTATCTGAATCAGAAGTCGAATTCGAATCTGAATCCGAAGTCTAATTCAAATCCGAAGTCGAATTTGAATCCGAAGCCGAAACCAAAACCGAGACCAAAACGGAAACTGTGAACTGAAACTATGATTATACATTCCAGTTCAGAAAATTCAATTAGTTTAATTAAATTATATTTTCCACACCAATTCCTTTCTCATTAGTAACGCAAAATACATTAAGAATTTCTCCCGAAAATTACAATAGCATCCATCCCTTTTATTCCACTTTATTGAAATGTCATTCACTTTAATCCCTATCTTCTTTCCTTCCTGTTTTACAATTCTAACAATACTAAAGAATACAAAATGACAAGAATTTAATTTCAACTAATTTGTTCATTTAATTTGAGCAATGAAAAAAGTTTCTTTTTTTGCTGCTGCGACATTTTAAAAAAATGTTTCATTTACTTGATTTTAATTACGTTTTTATTTCATTGTAAGTTCCACATTTCTTGTTAATTCTTTTCGTTTTTTATTCATATCGTTTAGTTACTTAATAACTTTCGGTATTGTCTTGCAGGATCTTACATTCACTTAAATGAAAAATTAATTTATGTTTAAAAAATGAACAATAGCAAGTTGATACTCTCGAGTGAGCACAAAAAAATAAGAATAATTATGAGAAAGTTTATGCTGAATCATCATGACTTGGGCGCACTTTTGGGATCAAAGAGAATTTTTTTATAAAGATGGTAAATTATTGTTACAAAGTATTTTATTGGAAGGGAAGGTAAGGATGAGTTTAAGAGTTTTAGAAAAGTTTATTATTGGGATTTCCTTATTCAAGCTATAAATTTACATTATCATTTCCTTGATTCTTTTTGAGTGTATATATCCTTAAAAGCACAAGAAAATTCGAAGAAATGGTCGAAATTCCAGATCCAGGCAGATTTGACTCTGACCAGAATCTGGATTTCATCGAATATGGCCTGAAGGCTAAGCTATACTGGCCTAGAGATTGCAATTTAAAATCGTGTGCCTTTTGGGAACTATGCATATATATCCTGATTTGAACAGGCTACGATTAGTCAACCTTATTTTAAGTTATAAACGTGAAATTCTACTTCAAGTTCCACAAATGAAAAGTTAGTAACTAGACATAAGGTCAACTATTAGCAGCTTGTTCTACTCTGAAAATTACACAAGCCAATTAATCGATCCTAAATCTGATACCAAGCTAATTTGGTCTAAATCCGATACCATGTCACCTTATATGGCACCAGGTCAGCATCGACTTTGGTCAAATTTAAGCCGAATTCCAATCTAATCCGGTACAAATTCCGACTCATGCCATCCTGATTCCAAAATTATATTCCCTTTAATATCCTTTAAATTAATAAAAAAAATATCTTTAAGCAGCCCGTCCAAAAAGCTACCATAGAACATCATCGAAATTAATTAGATGACTTTAAAAAGGAAAAAAAAAATAAAATAATGAGAGTGAAAAAATGTTTATGAGGAAGAAAGAAGAAGAAACGTTAAACTTTTCAGTCAACTTTCACAGCCACTACCGCTTCGGCATTTTCTTTGTAGAACGATGAAGTAACTCAATAGAAGTGAACATAAAATATAAAACTGGGAAAATGGAGTCGTTCAGTTATTACGGTACGTTGCTGAAATAACTCTGACTTGGTGCCGGATCGGTTTAAATGTCAAAATAATGCTGACCTGGTGCTAGATTTTGGACTAATTATTGGACTTATGCTTCACATGCTATCCCAATTGTTCAAGCTGTTCTAAAATCCCAGGCCCACTCCTTACATGCAGCCTTTAAAACCAAACGTAATAACTGAACTACCCCAAAGTAAATTGAGGAAAAAAAGTTAAAAGAGAATACAATCAACCTTTGATACTCTCAACACAGTATCAAGTCTACAAATAAAGGAAGTAGCAGCAGCAAAAAAGAGAGTGGATAGAATGACAGAAAAAGGATGGAAATTCAATAATAAAGAAAAAATAAAGCAAAATTGCTGTGTCAATAAAGAAGTAAAAGAAATAAAGTCTGTAATCATTTCATTCAACTGCTCTCGAAATGTCCTTTCCTATTCATTATCTCACTATTCTCTGTTACTTGCTTCTTCTATTCAATCCACCTTCAATGATGTCTACCGAATGAATATTGCAAAGAGTAAGCTATTTTATATTGACATAGAAACAGTTGTGGGCAACCTGTGTGTCGCGGTGAGCTTGTGTTTTGAAATGTCATGGACCACATGTGGCATATGACATGTGTTGCGACACGCTAGTATTTGGAAATTTCATGGACCACATGTAGCTTGTGAAATGTGTCGCGACACGCTAGTATTTATAAACGCCATGAACCAAATGTGGCATGTGACATGACGTGTGTGGTTTCGGATCAAAGTGTGCCGTGACACAAGTTGCACTTAAGGTTTCCTGAAGTCTCTTTCTCCGCATCGTGAACTCTTAGTTGCACACTCCTGATACAGAATAAAATAAGAAATATTGATGCTGATAGTTGAAGATATTTGGTTCAGTTACTTGAAGCAATTGAGTGGTTTACTTTCTAGCACAAGAAGAAATGGCAAAAAGCTTTTTCCCTTCCATCGTTCATTTACTTTTGATAAAAAAGAAAAGAAATAACTCAAGTTGAAGGCAAATATTGGAAATAAATTTCATTTGAACTTAACGTTTGTCTTTAATTCGACGGAAGTTTTTATTGCTGTGTAAAGTTTATTCATGTTGATCTAGCAATACTCATTAAGTCAACGCTATCAGCTAAATTTGCGGTTGAATTATTCCTTCCAAGTATTATTACAAAACAATTCGAGAAGCTGAACATGATGTAAGCTTCGTGAAGCCTACATCAATAAAATATGGGCGGAATATAATTTTTTTTTTTTAATTATAATTGCACTTAAATAAGGTCAGGCTTTCCAGGAAGAACATAAAGCGGAATAAAAACAGTTGTGGGTTTATTAAATAACATAAAAGGAAAGGTGAAGCTTTTACATCATCGTAAATTATCGCTTACGTGTATGAACAGCCGTTATGTTGGGTAGAAAAGGATGTAGTTAAATTGCGCCATTGTCGATAATTGAAAATGACTTTATGGAATATGTTCATGATATTTTATTGAATGATGTCACGGAGGGTGGACAACTTAGGTGGAAAGTGATCAGGCAAGCGAGAAAATGTGACAGAATGTTGACACAAGTTACAAAATTATGACAAATGTGACAAATTTTGCTTGGGAACCTCTAGCACCTCATTTCGCAACCAAGCTCAATAGGACGTCAAAACAATCGAACTCATTCAACTGACTCAAGCTGCAATTTTCGGTAAATTTCAAATTCGTATAAAAAAGGACCTGAAAGAGTCAACAAGAATCTCAAAGTCACCTTGACATTTTTGCTGTAAACAAGACAACATAAAGATTCCCTAGCAACTAAGTTTTACAGCTTGAAAGAAATTCCTCTGAGTGTAGAGCTGTCTTTGTCTTCAACTTACAATCCTGACAACTCTGCTTCTTAACACCAAGAATTCATATCCATCAAGCCACATCCTAGAGAAAACAATTCAATTTGACATTTATCGTCTGACTTTGACTCGGTTTAGTGTCAGTTGAAGATGATGAGACTATTATTCTTCAATGTATTTAATGCATTTTCACGTTGAAATAACATTAATCATTGTTAAAAAAAATGTTGAGTATTATAAAAATCATAAACAGCACATCCATTAAGAGAATAAAGAGTAATTTAACCATTACATCAATCAAGATAATTCATACGAAATATTAATGAAAGTTGATGAAGTGAGTAATGTGAAATGTTCATGTTTTAATAACATAAAAGGTCTGCAAGAGCATGTAAATAAATATGTTGTGGATCTCAACGGACGTAACGATGAGAAAACAAATAAATTATAAAATAATGATGCAAAATTTTCATATTTTTTTGTGGTAAATGCTGTCGTACTATTCCTCATACACATAAACGTTTCTGGTGCTGTACGTGTGCTTTTTTGGATACGTCTTACTCATGAAAAGCATGAGGAAAATCCACAAAAACCTTACCATTTCTATCATATCCAGAGTACTTTTTAATGATAATGTCACGTAAATTTTAATTCCGATTTCCAGCCATTACCAGAATATGAAATCGTTAACTCATTCATGAATATAATCGTAAAAACAAACACAAAAATTTTTGTAAGCCACAAAACTCTTGCGAAAACAATATTTAACGCTAATATTTAAATAATTCAAGCAATTTTGAACGTGCTTTTTGATTCCTTTACATTCATTTCTATTTGATTTCATCTCTTTTTTTCGTGAATGTTTGATGAAAATATTTTCTTAACGTTTCTTATGTCTGTATAATGTGAGAAGTAACGATAAAAAATTTTCATAATTCATTCAATATTTTTTTTTCTTGCTTATTTCAATATGTTCTAAAAATATAAGATTTTTTTAAAAAGTACGTCTTGAATATCAAATAATTTAATGCAAATTTGTAGCTTAAAGAGTTTTATGTAGGTTAGTGGATTTTTTGCAGTACTTCCTTCAAGTGTTTTAGATTGTATTTAAGGATGGCTTCTTACTAGGCCAACGTATCCTATAAAAATAAGAGCCTCGTTTGATTCTGCCCAATATGAGGCTTGAATTGACGGCCTTCATAGGGAGAAGGTGAGTTTAGGCTAGATGCAACATAGAACTTTGTAAGCATATTTTGCGTGATGGATAACATGTGAGTCTCGGCACGCTAGTGTTAGGAAACGCAATGAATCACATGCAGCATGTGACATGTCGTTCACGGTTTCGGATGTGGCTTAACATCAAGGAATGTCGTGACACAAACAAGGTTGCAGAAAGGTTCCCAAAGTCTCAGTCTCGATCTTAGAGTTTGCTGGCCCAATTACTCATGGACAGAAGCTGTTGATAGAGATAGAATTGTCTTTGAACCCCCCTCCCCTTCCTAGGCACCCTACTACCTAAAAGTTGCATGTCCAACCCTAAAATCCCAGATTTTCCTCATTATTCCAAGAATCCAGCGGGTAAATGTCAGCATCATGTCAATTCTTCTTCCTTACTTCTTCTTATTTTACATCGCATCAAAAGTTTAGCGTCGAACAAGAAGAAACTCAAAAAAGAAAAGTTTTAAAGGTCTACATGATTATGCATGATTGTTACACACTCTTTTGAGGTTCGATTTATGGTTTTCAAGTCCTCAGCCTTTTCTTTACCATCCAAAATGCCAACAAAAAAAGACAATTTTTTATCGCTTTTTAATCTCCATTTAATCCAATATTAATATAAACACTCAGTCACTCAATTGCATAAGTTGTATATTAGAATTTTCTATACAGTACATAAAGTAAGCTTGAAAGAGCAAACGAGGCAGAAATAAGAAATATTGTGAGATGAACAAGTTGCATGAGATGAAAAGGAAGAATAAGAAGTAAAAGTTGTGATAAAAAAAAATGTTTTCATGCCACTTATCAATGTTGTTAAAATGAAAAAAGAATGACAGAGTGAGAAAGAGAAAGGAAGGAGGATGAGCACAAAAAAATAATACAAAAGATAAAGCAGAATCAGCGGATGAATATGAGAGGACAGAAGAAAGGGACATTGAAGTAGATATAATACACTTGGATGTTACAAGACAGAGACTCTCTGGGGTTGTTTAGCGCATTTCCATCTTGCCCTATTAATGTTCAAGTTATTATCATTTTGGATTATAATGATTTCAATGGACTTATAGTAATGGCTTGTTGTGGTATCAAATTGGAATGATGGGATTATGTTAATGGTGAGAAGTTTTAAACTGATTTGAAAGTTTTATGCACAGATTTTTTGGTTTTTGGATTTAAATGGATATTTGATCTACAAAATTGGTTTTGTGTCATTAGGTTTAAGATGTTTAATGTCTGTTTTGGGTTAGTATGTGAACTTTTGGGATATATTACTTGAAATGAGGTTGACAATGATTTTTAAGTTGTCTGAAATTGACTTGTTGTTCCTTGTCATGCATGGTGCTTAGTCAACAACGAATTGCTGCATTTATGGTTTAATAGACTACTTTCTATCATAAATTAGGACATAAACCATCAATTTATAATGCAACAGAGCAGGAGTCGAGTCGATTCGACTGTATACATTCACACTAAGATTCTAATTGACTTCAAGCTCTGCTTTAACGTGCTCTAACCCATCCAAACCCGAGTACATCAAATAAACACCACAAAAACCCCTCCATCATCATCCAAAACATCATAGACATTTCATTACAAACAATAACATCACTTCCAATTTTCGACATCTCTAAGCACCCTCATGGACAACACATCTCCACCATCAAATTAATTTTCTTCTTCTAACTTTTATTTATCCGTCAACCAATCAGTTTTTAAAGTCATTCGTCCATTTAATCAACAAATTTAATTCCATTGAGAAGCCTACATGGATATAAAACACAACATTTTCCATGAAATGACAAAGTTTAAAGACAAAACAAGCATATCAGCTTTCCTGCATCACCAAATTTGTTGTCAAATAAGAAAAAAAAAATTCACAATAAAAAGAAAAACTTTCATTCGCATTGTAAAGTGTGCTCGAAAGATTATGTCATGGCACTAAAAAGGAAATACAATAAATAATATTGTGACATTTACTGAACAGTTAGGGAAAGAAGTTAAAGAAGTTCAATGAGAAATTTGCTGAATTGTGTTTGGGAGGTGGTTTGGAAATGATGTCTAGTAGCTAGTAGCTGAGGAGACATTAGAGTGCGACTTAGGGAGATTAGGTTGGCATAGAGCTGGTCAAAATGGACATTTGACTAGATTTTGACTATACTTATCAGCTTAGGCGCACCATGAGTTATGAAATGACAAAAATACGTTAGAATTAGTCATCAATTGGACAACAACTTATCATCATCTAGTTATAACGTCGATTTGGGAGTAATCTGACTTTGCTGACATTTGTGTGCGTTATTCTTGTTATTCTTAATATTGCTTACACCTTGTGTTTGGTCGAGCGCGAGGGCAGCCTAAGAGCTCTTGGGTAGAGGTTGTTTTTAGAGACAGTACCTAATAGGCAAAGAGCAGGCTTTCATGGTACAGAAAGACCACTACTGTACCTAAAAGAGGCCCATTTTTCTGTTAAGAAGTGTAGCATTTGAAATTGGTAATTGGCAATGAACAGCCAGCTATAGAGCCAAATTCAGACGTCAAATAAGAGAGACAATGTGGATCTGCACGGTCCACGAAGTAAGTAAGTGAGTTGGGTTTGACCTCAAACTCCTAACAGAATACACATCTGTCTAAAACTCTAGGACTCCTGTCTAGAAGCAGCTCAGAATACTCCGTCATCTGTGTACAAACCCCTCAAAATGTATAGAAATAACGAGCAGAATAAAAAACTTTTTTTTGTGCTTCTTTCGCACCCAGAAACAATAACTAGGTAGAAAAAGAAGCAACAAAAAAAAAATTGAAAATGTTTTGACTGCTGAAGCTTTTTTGGAAAGCGCGAGGAAAAATTTTTTTTTGTTTGGAAAGCACCTAAATAAATTCTCACAATGCACGCTACTTATGAGCAACACCAAAGGAAAACAACAAATGTTTTTCTTTTCAGTTCGGAGCTTTTAGCAATGAAAATTTTTTCCTTCCTCCTTTCAACTTCTCCCATTGTGAGGTATTGAATAAAATAAAACAGCAATGAGAAAATGTCAAAAGTCATTCCTACCTAAAAAAAGAAGCATGAGAATTTTCATAGCTGGTATTTATGCCTGAAATATTTTCTTCTTTTTCTGAACTTTTTTAGGGTACGGTGGAGGAGGCATTGTTTGTGAATATCATCCCTGTAGCTCGCGGTTCCAATTTCATTCATATCTTAGAAAAAAAAATGTATTTTCGTTCATGAAAAAAATGCCTTCTTGATGACGCAATTACTTGACATTCTTCTTACATTCATGTCTTTAATGAACAAAATGAATTGTTAGATTTTTTAGCCTTGGGACTTTATTTGGAATATTTCCTAGGACTAGATAAAAATATCATTTTGGATACCTGATATAGGAACCAAATGACAAAGACTTTAAGGGGGCTTGTGTAACTGCGTACCATCAGATCTGAAGGTTGAACTGAATTTTATAAAGAAATTCCTAAATAAGCCCAAAATAATAATTCCATTGCCTGCTACAGCAAAAGAGGGAGATTGAAAATTTCGCTGATGTCGAGAAATCATTGGCATATCAGTCCCGACTTGAAAGACATCCTTATAGTTCTTTTGAGGAAATGTCGAATGGAAGGCAAAACCACAGCATTGGTGGAAGTTGTACGGCATAGAAAATGCTAAAATCTTGTCATGCATCTGCCCATATTCAGCCAAAGAGATCCTTACTCTACCCTAGTTCTAAATACTTCGAATTTACCACTGGAATGTGCTTTTAGGGATTCCTTGCTTACTATGCTGGACGTACAGAGCAACTGCGATACATGACCTTTCATAGGTGTTGCTTAAAACTAGCTCTATCGCTGACTATAGCTTCTCAATTCTGGATTCCAATTGCAATACTGTCTAGAATTACTATCATGGACTACTTCAGCAACTCATCATCCTCTACCGCTCGGGACTCTTCACATTCACAATGAAAATACAGCTAATGTAAAGCACAATAATCGACAAGCAGTGAGTAGACATCAGCATCAGCGCGGAATACCATTACAACATCATGCTATGACTAAGTAAAAATATGGAAATTGTAACAATTTTTTTTTGGAGGAAAAATTTCATTATTATTTCGCATTCTCATGTCATATTCCTTCCATTGCATTATGACGAAAAAAAAGAGGAAAAAAGAAGAAAATATTGAATGACACATACAAGCAAATGATGAAAGAAGTGAAATCACAGCAGCATCATCATCACCATGATGGGATTTCAAATTGATTTTTGATGGCACTTGGCGCTTTCTTAATGAGATATTTTCCGTTTTTTTTTTTTCAAATGAAGAGCAAGAAGATGGAAGAGAAAATGATGAAGAATTATGGAATATTATAAACACTTGCTGGTTTTTTGCTCTAATTTTTTTCTTCTTCCTTTTCGTATTTGTTTTGCTTGGAATGATTGTGTTTGTGGAATATATTTGAGTCCCGAATAAATGGGAACATAAATGAGAATACGAGGACTGTGACTTAATGGGATCATTTGCCTTTTTTTTATCTTCTTGGTGAAATAGAAGCAAGATAGAAGATGTTTTGTGGTTTAATGTCGCGTGTCCTATATTTTTGTGTGATAAGAATGCTTAAGCTTTGAATATTTTTAAATAAAAGCTTTTAAGGGGTCGTTCACTTATTAGGTAACGAGGAAAATAAACTTTTTGAGAAAAGGATTCAGCTTTATGAGCTGAAGGAACTAGGACAAATAGTCTACAGTACCACACTGTTTAGACCTTCATTTTATGGTGGGATTCAAATCATTTGCAAGATCTGCACATTTCAAGGACACGAGTGTACGTCACTAAACCTGATTTTTCCTGCAATTCGAGGGGACACCTGTGAGAGGTCAAGGATAAAAATTGATCTGTACGACCAGCGAAGTAAGTACCCTGCAATCTACCTAGTTTCAATTTGTTTTCGCAAAATTTCGCAAAGAAAATCATCCATATACTAGTATTTCCTTGTATACTGAGCAGTGGACACACATTATGTGCCATAGACCTCAAAACTGCACAAAACACAAGAACCAAGCTTCGTAACTAGTGCGGTGATATAAAAATAAGAGCTTCGAAAATTAGACCTGACCTTGAATTGAATCCAAAACCCTTGGCACGTAAGGCCATCGCTCTACCATTTAGACCACTGATCCCCTTTCACCGCTCAATTTGGTAAGAAAGACCCTTCTAAATAAACTGATAATTGATCTACTTTTCACACCAAAAATTTGCTTCAAATATTTCCAATACCATTTTAATCCACATCAAATTGACATTTAAATCTATTCTGAATATTTTCCAATGTTTCTCTTTTATCAGCCTTCAAGCACAACTTCAACATTTTGAACAAAAATTTTAGAAAATTCGCCATTTCGCAATATTGTTCAACCTGAATACTTTAAGCCATAAATGACAATCATTCGTTGTTAAGATACGAGCTTTTTTGTACGCGATTTGATTCATACCTGAATGAAAGAATTTTTCTCATCTTTCATTTTCCATTTTCTTTTTATTTTTTCGCATCCAATTTTCTTTTCACATCACTTGAAAATGTTTTGAATACGAAACGATTTTACTGGGATTATAGGAATGACTGTTTGGGATGGAGGAAAAATTTTAAATGTTAAAGTTCAATTCTTGCAGATTCTCTTTTCTATTTAAGGTTTTATTCTGAAGAATCTTTTGTGCGGGATGACAATTCTCGACGAAAAAAAAGTCAAGACATGAAGGTAAAGATATTCATAGAATGCATTTATGACTGTAAGCGATGTTTCAATTCCTCTTATTTCCATTGACGTGGATGATATTCAATGTTTTGTGACGGAGGTATTGCAATATATATTTTTGAATGGAGGAGTTGATATACTTTGTATTACTTAGATATACTGAGATGGGAATAAGCTTTTAAATTGTAATTTTTGACGAATATTTTATGGATATTGAGATTTTAGATTCGAGTTTTCAATTAACGATTGATAGTTCTGGGAAAAGTGACGTCTTATGGTTATTTTTGGATACAGTTATGGAGTTAATATGTTTTATGTGTTGTGTCGGATTATAGTGGACTTTGAGGGATCAAGTCATTTGTTAGGGAATTTGTTGATGTGAGACATAAGCTTCTGTGGTTAAATGGTTGGACAACAGATTGGTTATCTGTAAACCTCTCTTTGGTGAGTAGATGGATTCGATTGCCATGAGAGAACCCTTTAGGTCTCCTAAAGGTGATAAACCTGCATTATTTGTGACTTTATATTACTCATAGCTTAATTCTACCTTTTACCACCCCCTAATTTTCGGTGGAGACCGTCAATCCCAGCTACAAAATTGCATAGTCAAATGAGTCATAGACATAGTTCTGATTAATGCAGGGAGGCATTGGTATATCAAAAACTACATAGCAGTGCCGATATGACAAGGATTAGCACAATGCTCATGACAATCCTTTCCTTGAGATTAAAAATGAATAGACTTTTTTACATACAGTTGCGATTTCTTTTATTCACTCATTCATTTTCAGCTCTTTTCATGAAAGCTCATCACACAAAAGCCTGAATGAATTTAATTAAATTTTTTTAAATCTCCCAGAGCAACTCATGACTGCAAAAAGTTCTTTTTTGTTAAAAATTCTCAACTTTGTCGAATAAAGACAGTTAAAACATGTATGTTGTCATCAAAAATGATTTCATTGGCTTAAGAATTATTCTTTCTAGTTTTATCGCTTCACCGAGAATAAAAAAATATTTTATTTCATAATAAAAAGAAATTGCAATGTTTTGTGAAATGTTGGAGAGACAATTGTTATGGACAGTTTAGCGTAATTGTCGATTATATGTGGGAACGGATGGTAAATTTCTGTAGTAAATGTTTGATTGTTCAAAATACGATTTTCTCGATTTTTTATTTGTGAGACGGAGAGACTCGGTGGTATTTTAACTTCAATTACACAATCTGAACCACATCCAGACCAATAAAACACTTAATAACCAAATTAACTAATGAAATTATCCAATTATTTGTCATCTCATTCCCAACATCCTATTAATCTCCTCAAATCAGATTCCAGCTCATTTCTTATTACTTGACTAGCTCAAGCACAGCAATAAAGTCTCAGTGAAAGCAATATTTAATGCTCCAAATGAGAAAGATGAGAAAACAAATTAAAATAAATAAAATGAATGAGTTTACTAACTTAATTAACTTTATATAACCCTTCATGGAATTTTTAAGTAACTAAAGCGAGAACTCTTACGCATTTTATGTACCATTGTGGATTTTTCATACAATTTAAATTCCGCAAACTCACTGATTATCATTCTTTACAGCACAAAACTTTTGTTACAAAAAAGCTAAGTTTGAAAAAGAAGTAGAAATTAAAGGAGGATTTGTGCCAGAGCTTTTTTTTCTGCTTCGTAATGTATTTTTGCTCTTTAACTTTAATGATTCATTTTTATTTATTTTTTCCTTTTTTTAATGCAGTCGTCGTTGCTGGTGCTAGGTTTTAATCCCAGAAAATATAATCCCAGACGTCACTTCAAAATATAAGTCCAGAACATAATGCCAGGAGTAATTGTATGTGGCATTATAATCTGCACGTGTAGTTCATAAGGCCACATACATTTACTCCTGGACTTATGTTTGTTCAGCGCAATTATAAGTCCAGGTACAATTACTCCTGGGATTATTATCTCTTCGTGCAATTTAAGCCCAGAAAATTTTTCCATTCTGGACTTATTATCTTGATGTGTATTTGAAGCTTTTGAATTTTTTCCTTGAAAAATCTTATTAAAATTTACGAAAAAAAAAAATTATATTCTAAATCTTAACACTGAATTTTAGATTTCGATTAATTAATTTCGGCTTTAGTCGACTAACTCCAACTTTGACCTCTGGTTCAAATACTTCGGATCCTTTATAAACAATACAACAGACGTCACAATCGAAGTACGCAAACGGATTCACTCGGCATATGGTGATGAGCTTGTCAAAAGGAACCAAAGCTACATTGCTCAGAAACCTGGAACTCAACACAAGCGGATGAGGCACTACTCTCTTTGAGAGACGTGCACTACGAGCGATTTATGGTCATGCATACAGAAGACCAAATGATGCCCCAGTTCATAAAGTAATAACTGTAGACATTGTGGATGGCAAGAAGACCGAAGAATTCCTGAATTGGATGTGTTGAAAAGGACGCTAAAGTACTTAATATTCCGAACTGGCAGAAGGTTTCGAAGGATAGAGTTTTCTTTAGATATTCCCTATGCCCAAGCGCAAACTGCAAGTTTACGTCAATAGCTGCTATAGAAGGATTCTCAGGATTTGGTGGAACGGGAATCCAAATGATTGGGCTTCGAACGATAAGTTTCTGCAAAAAGCAGGTCAACAAGGAGATACAGATGAGGAAGTACGGCTGGATAGGGCATTCGCTTCGGAAGAAAAATGTCATTGCTGGGACAGAAACACAAGTTTGCTCCACAACCCTTGGATGGAATCCACAAGGTAAAAGGCGACCAGGAGCTCCAAAAGCTACTTGCCGCAGAACAGTAATGAAGGAATGTCAGCTCAACGTGTGGACAGAGAATGTGTACAAACTAGGTGACAGAGCCAGCAACAGAGTCAGAAGGAAAGCCTTTTGTTCTAACCAAAGCTCCACATAGGAACATGGTTGCAGTAAGTAAGTAAGTAGTTCCACATGGCAAGTAATGGGCCCTCGTGCGCCCCAGCCAAAGAATTAAGAAGGAAAAACTCAGTTAAAAAGTGTTAAGATTTAGAATATTACTTTCTTTTCGTAAATTTTAATAAGATTTTTCAAGGAAAAAATTCAAAAGCTTCAAATACACATCAAGATAATAAGTCCAGAATGGAAAAATTTTCTGGGCTTAAATTGCACGAAGAGATAATAATCCCAGGAGTAATTGTACCTGGACTTATAATTGCACTGAACAAACATAAGTCCAGGAGTAAATGTATGTGGCCTTATGAACTACACGTGCAGATTATAATGCCACATACAATTACTCCTGGCATTATGTTCTGGACTTACATTTTGATTGTGTATTAATTTTGTATCTGGGATTATATTTTCTGGGATTAAAACCCAGCATCGTCGTTGCTTTGTCATGGAGTGTTGACCGAGGATATTTTTGATGTAAAATTTACAAAGAATGGAATTTTGAATGTAAATGAAAGGAGATTTCTGCGAGTAAGATGTTCATTGATGGAAGGAATTGGGAAGGAATTGTTTTCAATTTTTTGGGATTTATTGAGATTGAAAATGTTTAAAAGTCTTTAATTTTTTATTACTGTACCAGCTACGGAACTGTAACCGCTATATGCGCAGGTTGATATTACAAGAAGAGACAAAGTAAACAGGCTCCGATGGGCTGGACATGTTATTAGAAGACCTGTAGAAGCTCCAATAAATAAAGTCTTTAAATTAGACTTTGTGGGTGGTAAGAGAGCTCTTGGTAGACCGAAAAACTCCTGGAAGGAAGTTGTCGATAGAGACAGTATGAGACAGTATTGCATTTGTTATTGGCAATTGGCAGACGGAAGACGGTGATAGAACCAGCTTTAGACGACATCTGAGGGAGGCCATGAATCACAGTTGATTTTTATGTGAACAAATTATGTAGAAATGCTTTTCAATTGTAAAATGAGGATTTAGACATTTAAAATCACAATTTATTAAGATAAAGTTCGAATCTCAAATGACAAAAAATTCAATAACTGCTATTTGCTTAATTTTTTGAGCCCAATGTCAATTTTTCCCAAAAATTTCAGTCTAGATTATCAAGTTAGGTGATGTGCCATGATTTGGCCGTAACCTACTAGAAATTCAATTTCTAATGACATTACTGCTCACTATAGAGCAACTCGACTCAAAGCTTCTCTCATACTTTTACTTTATGATCATGCATCATGATTTATGCATCGCCATTTTATTGTCATTAGCATAGGCATTAGAATCCTATTCATTCCTTTTAACATCACAACAGAATGTTCTCATTTTTTTTTATTGTCTCGAATGTAAAAAATGTGAATAAAATTTATTTTCCTATTATCGTACTTACCTAATAAATGAGCTCTAAACATTATCACATCACGCAATGAAACCTCCTCATTACGATAGAGGATTTGAAAGACCTTTGAAGCACCAGCACCGTTAATAATACATGGACCAGTTGATGTTGTGTTGTTGGTATTTTGATCGGGTATGCAGGTCTCGAGTTGAATAGGCAACTTTCCAGGCGACACTTTAAGTGAACATCTAACTTGATATAACCTGAAATTAGAGAGTAAGAATCAGATGTAAATTATAAGATGTAAATGTAAATGAATGTCTGTCAAGTGTACAAAAATGACAATATTATCGTAAATTAGGGGTTTCAATCCCGGGACAAAATCTCAATCCCGGGATTACGGGATTTGAAAATCTGATCCCGGGATTAATCCCGGGATTGGATGATGAAAAAAAGTATTGTATTGATGTTGATAATTAAAGAAAAATAACTCGTCTTTGCGCGAATTTCAATGCAAATTTAATACTAACAGTTTCAAGCAGACAAAAGTAATCGAAAAGATTTTTGCCAAGATTTATGTTTTCAAAGCCGAAGTCAAGACATTAACAACATGTATTTTCAAAATCTCAATCTCGATAGATTTTCGGGATCGGGATTGGAATTTTCGGGATTTTTCGGTGAATCCCGATCCCGAAAACTTATCGGAACCGCGGTTTTGAGAAAGCATACTCTTTAGTACGCTTGAACAGAATTTTAAGAAATTACATGCAAATGTATTTAATTTTTGGTCTTTCAAAATGTTAACAATTTAATATGAAATTTTTAAAGAAAATTTCAATCAATTTTAGTTATTTGGTACAGTAAAGTGGCATGTTCGACTTCAACTTACAAAATTGTGGCTGAAATTAATATATTTAATTATTAGACACGAGTTGTTCTTAATTTTTCTAAAATTTCTGACTTTAAAGTTGAAGTTTTGGTAGCAAAATGATATGAATTCTTAATCCCGTAATCCCGTAATCCCGGGATTGAAGCTTCTCTAATCCCGGGATTGCGGGACCGGAAAAACGTCCGGGATCCCGGGATCCCGGGATGCGGGATCCCGGGATTGAAACCCCTATCGTAAATATTCATCCTTAATATGTCAAACTTAAGTATATATCTCTAAATATTTTCAAATCTGTTATTATTATCATCATCATATAAGTGCTTGTGTATATGTGGTTGGATATACAAAATTTGAGAAAGACGCAAACATACAATAAAATGCAAGCGACAAAAGGATTAGAGCTCCTTGGTTGCTCATGTATAACTCATGACGAAAAAACTTTATTATTCTCATCTCGACACTCAAATGAGCTTTTTTTTCATATATTTTTTTAAGATTTTTATTTTAAAATAAAAGTACATGAAAAAAGTATTTTGAGTAATTTTGTGTCATGAATATTTCATTCAGCTTTTTGAGCATGGAACAAAAAAAGTTCTGATAAAATAAAGTAAAAAGTTTTGAGCGTCACATAATCGATTAAGGGTTCCATAAATGTATGAATGTTGTATTTATGCATGGAAGGGTGAAAATTAAGGAAAAACTTGAAAAGAAAGCGTTAAGAAAGATTGAAAATTTGTAACGGATTTTTAAAATTTGAATCAAAACGTTCTGCAAAAATTTTGCAATTTTGAACTCTTTTTATCAAACTTATTGAAGTTTTAAAACAGATTTTTGAAAATTTGAATCTAAATATTCAATTTTTAAATCTAAATTGACCGTTAAATTTTTGAATTTTAATTATCCGTTAAATATTTTGAACAAAATTTCAATTTTTACAATTTTGTCCTTTAAAAATTCACCCAACCTGCCCTCAACTCCTCAACTCAACATCCAAAAATTCTGCTACATCACAAGAAATTCTTTCAAGCTTTTCGCAAAGACGTAGAAAATTGAAAAAGCTCAAATATCTCGTCAAACTCATATCACATTACCATCTTCATTTCTGTATACTTAAATACATAAAAATAAGGCAAAAAAAAATTCTTCTTACAATTTTTTATCGCATTTTCCTCATCTCTCAAAGACTCTTTTCCACATTATATCTTTATACGTAATTCTTACAGTCTTACACATGTATAATTTATTAAAGCCTTTCTTTCTTGTTTAAACAGCATTTGTTTTATAGAGGTTGTGTGTTATTATGTGTGCTTTCTGTTCTCTGTGAATGAAAGATATGCTCGTTTGCTGTAACAAACTTTATCAACGCTTTTATGTCATTGAAAGTAGAAAATAAAGGAAGTTTTGAGCGTGATTATGTTGAAGGTGACTTTTTTGGAATGGATTTGGCTATTAGAACTTCTTATTGATCTTTGATAGTCATTAAGATTCTCATAGAATATCCAATCTAATCTCTATTTTAGTTTAAGAAGCAATGAGCAAAAGTCAGGCACTATCGTAAAATAAATGTGATTTTTAGAACTGTTTCCAAATCGAAAATCGTAAAAATTGCGATTTTTCCACAATTTTTATGTGAGAAATCATTAAAAAGTACTTTTTGGAATTGAATCCCTGTAATTGACTTTTAAGGGTGTCACTGACTGTGACAGCTGCTAAAATACCTGAATTATATTTAATATTGTAAACTATGAAATTATATCAATATTGTTAATTTTACTTTAGTTTAGTTCAATTTAAGTTCAATTATTTTCATCTGATTTAATTACCTTACATTTATTTATTGAACTTCTTATAAATCATTATAATGTATAATATTAGCATGAAATTCATGCATTGAACTAATCTAAATTACTTATTTAATACTAAACTGATTAAATGTAAAGTTAATGGCAAAATATATGCAAACTGATTTCTAACGGTTTTTCTGCATTTGAAAAACCTTTGCTAACGTATTATAGTAAGTTGACGTGCCCTGCATAAAGTGCGCGAAAGCTTGTTTACTATTTCTTTTTACTCGTGAACGTTGCAGAGTGAGGACGTTCTACAAAATTCGTAAGTTATTATTCTGCCATTAATTAATTGCTCTATTTACAATTCTTAATTATATTATTATAGATCAAAATCCTCCTCCTCATTTCCTCATTTCTTCATTCTTAATTTAATTCGTTGTATCCAACTATCAATGAATAAATATTATTGTCAACGAAAAGGATTAACGATATTTTGAGGCTAACTTTACTCTGCGACATATTTTGATGAATTTTTAAAGAAAATTTTTCTTCGATGAATTTTAATTAATTCACGCTACACTATTCATCATCAACTAGAAGTCATCATCAACTAGTAGTTATCATCACCATCATCACAGGAAAAGCAACAGGACACAATTCAGAGTTCGGTGAGATAAAGTGAATAAAAAGTTTCATAATACATCCAGGACATCAATTACACGTGCTGGGATTTTTCTACGACAATTTACAATCGACGTGGATCAAGTTTATCAACATCCAGTGGCTGAATCTGTGTTTTTGTGATTAAATTAAGTGAATTCGATATTATTGTCACGCGATAATTGTTTATAAATTTCTTGTGATTATTTTTATCATTTGAACACATTAAAAGTCAGAATTTAGTGTCAATGAGCTCAACAGGCAACGAGCGACACTTCTGATATAACATTCATTAGATCAGTGCAAGGCTGGTCGTGAATGGTGTGGAATTTCTACAATATATAATTTTATCATATAATTAACCTTTACTGGATCTTTGTTAACATCCAGTCATGCTCATATTTACACATTAATTATGTATTAGATCGATTAAATACATTAATAGCATCATATTATCCATTTCTAGTCATTGATAAAGTCGCATTAATAGTATATTAATTCTTACTGGATCTTCGCTGGATCTTTACAACATCCAGTGTTTCAAGTAATAATTCACACTAAGTGATTGTGATAAGACGCATTATTATCTTTATAAGACGCATAAGTCTGCAAATCGTCTGCATAAGACGCTTTTGTTATTTCAAGTCGCAAAGCTATTAGATTAGATAAAGACGCATTTATGATAAACTGTCATTTTAGATTTTAAATCAAGTAAATTCTTAATTCATTCGTTAAATTTGCTTTTCAATTAACAAGTTATTAAGCTTATAAAGTCGCTAATTTAAAGCGCAATATCTGATAAGATCATTCAAACATAAATTACTTTATTTAACATTAAACGCTGGAGATACAGCACCATTAGTTTCTCATCTATAGAAACATTGAAGTCCCTAATAAAAAGGGCATTTGAAGTTGTCTGCCTGAAAACACTTCGCTTATTAGTTTCGTAAATCGAAACACATAAAGTAATTTAAAGTTTGATAGCATATAAGATCTATCAAATGAAACAAGTTAAAGCTTATAGAAGTTTAGCCGAGCATTTCATATACAATGAATATGCAAAGCAATCATATCGACAGTTATATCCAGAAAGCGCAAGCTTATGTAATTATTTAATATCAGCATCACATATTAAGAATGATGCCAAATGTTCTGCATGCCATATTGAAAGTAACTCGCAGTCATTTATTTTATGTATAGCTTGCGATCGTGTCTTTCATGAACGATGCTCTAATCTTGATTTCTCTTCAATAAATGAAGAAAGTTTGCCATGGATCTGTCATCTTTGTGTTAACAATCCCAGGAACAATGCTGCAGAAGCATTGGTTTGTAAGGATAGACATTTGTTATCACTTAATGACAGAATCTTATCATTCATTAAGAGTCCTGCAACACAGTCAGGCAATGTAAAATCAATAGAAAGATTAGAAGATTTATCATATGATGAGTTACTTGAGAAATTTAAGGAGCTTCAAGCTCAATACAATGCTGTTATAACTTGGAATGAATCGATTCAAAATACAGTACAGAATCATTTAATTGAAACTCAGCCATGCTCGAGTACATTCCAAAATATTTCTGATCCATTAAATGACAATAATGATATTGTTGTCAGTGAGAATCAATGCGCACAGGCTGATGATTGTATGAGCTCTAGTCCAGCGACTCAATCATCAAAGCCTAACTCATCAAGCATTTATGATGAGTTTATATATCATATTAAAGATAAAAATACTGCTATAAGTATTAGTATTGACTATAATTTAAGTGAAGTAAAACAAATTCAAACGCGATGCTATATTTGTAAATCATTCCTACATTTCTCGATACAGTGCAAGACTTATCGTGAAATGGAAACCTCAAATAGATTTAGTAATGCTAATGATAACAATCAATGCATTGGCTGTATGATAGCAACTAGTTATACAGCAATAGTTTGTAATGTTAAAGTTAAATATGGATATAGAATTAAGAAGATGATATGCTTAAGCAAACATCATGTATCATTGCAATTAAACTTAGACTTAAGCTTAAATCCAAGTAATAATGCACATAGTGCACATAAATCTCAAGAGTCAAAAGTAAATGTAATACATAAAGCGGCTGTGAAACATCCAACTGGATTATCAAGTTACATCCTCCAGGTTCAACTCTATTATCGACTCGGATCACTCATATTGGACAGATCTTACTCGGCTCCCCGGAGTATGTCACTGACTGTGACAGCTGCTAAAATACCTGAATTATATTTAATATTGTAAACTATGAAATTATATCAATATTGTTAATTTTACTTTAGTTTAGTTCAATTTAAGTTCAATTATTTTCATCTGATTTAATTACCTTACATTTATTTATTGAACTTCTTATAAATCATTATAATGTATAATATTAGCATGAAATTCATGCATTGAACTAATCTAAATTACTTATTTAATACTAAACTGATTAAATGTAAAGTTAATGGCAAAATATATGCAAACTGATTTCTAACGGTTTTTCTGCATTTGAAAAACCTTTGCTAACGTATTATAGTAAGTTGACGTGCCCTGCATAAAGTGCGCGAAAGCTTGTTTACTATTTCTTTTTACTCGTGAACGTTGCAGAGTGAGGACGTTCTACAAAATTCGTAAGTTATTATTCTGCCATTAATTAATTGCTCTATTTACAATTCTTAATTATATTATTATAGATCAAAATCCTCCTCCTCATTTCCTCATTTCTTCATTCTTAATTTAATTCGTTGTATCCAACTATCAATGAATAAATATTATTGTCAACGAAAAGGATTAACGATATTTTGAGGCTAACTTTACTCTGCGACATAAGGGTTTATCATTAGGAGTGCAGGAGTAAGGATGGATAAAAAATGCATAATTTATGTATGACACTGCCATATAGTTGAGAAACTTCCGATGGCTCAGTGGTAAGAGTTTTTAACCGGAAATTGAAGGACGTGAGTTCGAGTCCCACTTGGGTTCGTTATTCGAAAGAATCATTCTATCCGTCAGATTCTTAGAGTCAGGGTCTACTTAGAGTATATCGTAGGTAACTCTAACGTAAATCCAAAAGTTTTTCCAAAAATACAGAATTTTCCCCCGTCAAAAACGCCCTCAAATCTTCAAAACCGACAAATGTAGCCTTGCGTTTTCATCCTTCTTACATCCGAATATTTGCGACAATATTCCTTTTTAGTAAGAAATCATTCTTTTCTCCTTAGTTCCAACTTTCTTAGGGCTTATTTTATAGTGAACTCTTCTTTTCACTTGTGTCTCGGAAATGTTATTTGCTATAATATCTTCATGTCATGAAAATGTATGTTCATCTTCATCTAACACGTGTGTATGTGTAGTTGAATGATTCTAAGGAATGAATTCTGTACTGTACAGTTTATAGGAGTAGTGGGCAACTCGTGAGACTCAAAATTTGGGAAATGCCTTGAATTGCATGCCGTTTGCGGCTTCGATCAAAGAGATGTGCCATGAAAAACTAAAAATTGCCCACCACTGCTTTATATGAACTTGAATACAATTTAACAATTATTATCCCATTTTCAATGGATTTATTGCTTAAGCATTTTTATGATTGTGAAATAATTTTTATTTTCACACCCTAATAAAGAAGAGGAAGTGAGGAAGGGGATGTCACAAGCGCGTGTACGAGAACAATTGTTGTGATTTATTAATGGATCATTTGGCAATTATTAATATGATTTCGCAATGGAGACAATTTTATGGAATATTTTCCCCTCTCATTCATATTTTTGTGAAGCTTTTGAATTTTAATGATTCAAATGAAGGATCTCAATTAGTAAATTGAAGATTTTTCGGGATAATTCCTCGTCTATCTGCTTTATTTTGGCGTTAATGAGAATAATTAAAAGTTTTTTTCAGATCCTATTTATAATTATTGGGAAGTGTTTTGTAAACCTCTTGTAAATCAAGTGTAGTAGAAGATGTTGGAAGTGGAACTCACCGGAAAATGCTTTACTTGTTCAAGATTCTTGACATTTCAAATGTTTTCCTGTTTTTCGAGATTTTTGAAATTTTTAATTTTTTTTTTTTAATTTTTTGGAAAAGCTTGCTTTGATTATTAAGATTCTATGTGAATTTATATGTCGCGAGTGTGCAAAACTAGTTAATGTGTCAAGAAACAGGGAAAAGTCATCCAAATCTGACAAGATTTGGCCAAGAGTCGAATCTGGATCTCTGGAACTGTGCGGTTCTCTTCTAACTTATATTTACATTTGATATTCTGTCTACAATCCCATCTACAATTACTAAGGTGCTAATACTTCATTTCATAATCCTCCAAGATTCATCTAAAGCATGAAAACCTTGAACCAAAACTAATTCCATCCATAATTTTGCATGAATCTTAAGACACCATCCTCAACTGCTTCACATCCTTTTCCTTTTGATTCTTCAATGAAAATCCTTTTTAAATCTACTTTATGAATAAGATTAAGTCACGACCTGAATAGAAGAGAAAAACTAATGAAAATTTATCCCGTCATTAGACAAGATGAAATCTCATTGAAGCTACACTTAAAGATGTGAAAAATTCATCTCCCGAGAAAAATGATACCTTCCTATCCTTATGATTGAAACTTAGTAAGTGCACTTTAACATTGAGTGAATTAATTCTGAAGCTTAAAATATTTAAGAATCAAGACTTTTCATCATCAGATGAAATGCATCAAAAATGGATAAAGACAATGAAGAGTCTTTCATGGTGCTTGATTTTCGCTTAAAAATGACAAAAGACAGACTATGGAGAAAAAAAAAGTTTTTGCGACCGGAATTTTGTTCTGTTTTATAAAAAGTTCATTGCACTTTATAAAGGAATTTTTAGTCTCTCTTTTTTTAGACTATTTGCTTATGTAAATACAATGATTGCTTTGTAAAAATATGCTGAGTAAATGTTTTCGGATGCAGATGATCTGGTTTTGATGGCTTACACAACTTGAGTCAGACGATAATGCTGAAAAGTTCTGACACAGCATAGACTTGTCGAGAAAATTTTTTAAAAAAGTTTAAAGGTGTTGCTGTGAAGGGAGAGAAAAATTTGTTGCTGATCAGACTTAAAGATATTAGCTTTGTGCTGCTTTAAAGGCTTTTTTTGGTTAACAGGACGTTGAAGATTTGGTAAAAGCCGTCAGAACGAGATTTGTCGAGTCTGAGACTTCTTAGAATTACCTTGAAGACTCAATCTCAGTTTTAGTCTCGAAAATTCGTGGAAACCGAGACTTCAGGACTTTGTCTATACAGGATGATTATCATAAAGTAGCACATACAGCATCAAATGCTTCTAGCAAACAAAAGTTACTTATTTCTATTTAAACGATATTTCAAGCCTCACATAACAATTCAACATCCATTTTATCTCTAAAGTTTAAGCACCTCCAGTTACTTCATCATAAAACATTAAAATAAATATTTTTAGACATCTAATTAAAACTTTTTAATTGATTAAGCATAAAAATAAATTTATTCCGTCTCATCAGCTGCAGGAGATGATGATAAAGTTTATCATATTTTGCATGTGCCTCAAACAGTAAACACAGCATTGAGTTTATCTTTGAATGCCATTCTAATGACATTCAATAAAACAAAGTTTTGAGTTTTTTATGCGCCTAGATTTATAAATGATCTTGTATCTTCTATATTTACGAATATTTAACCTACTTTTCAGACGTGAACAGATGATGAAAAATTTGTTTTTCTTTGCTTGTTTTTGTAGCAAATAAATCATGTGTTGTATGAAGGAATATGTAACATATATTCATCAAAAACAACAAACAACAGATATTATGATATGTTTTTCAGCAACTGTGGCAGTAAAGCGCTGTGAATTTGTCAGTTTAGTTACAAAAATTTGGAGAATTACAGCAGTGGTGGGCAATCTGTGAACCGCACAATTGTGTGTCGACAAAGGTTTTTGGAATTGCCATAAAGAGGAGATAATCCGCATCGAAGCTAACCTGAATAGTAAAAGTCGATCAATCGATCCAAAGTCCGGAACCAGGTCTGCTTGAATCTATCGAATTTAAACTGAATCTGGCATTAAGTCAGAGTCACGCTGGCCTGTGGTCGGATTTTAGATTGATCAGACTTTTGTTTTCGGATACAGGCTTCAAAAGTAACCTAATTTGATTTTTAGTTAAATTTTATTCAAAATTTGATCAAAGTAAACAATTTTGAATTTAAAACTTGAAATTCTATTTCAAATTTGAATATTTTTTGAACAATTTTCAAAGTGATTCACAAAGAACATCCAAAATTCAGCCATTATTTACGCTACTGTATCAAACAGATTCCTTCGCAACATCATCAACAGCTTGTCTACAGAAAATTCCACAAAAAACACTCCAAAAATAGTCAACAACAAGAAAACATGACAAAAAAACTTCTCAAAAAGCTCTTACAAAGTAAAATTTTTGAAAACAGAATCAATCATCAAGAAAGGAACGACAGAAGAAGCTTTGAATATAACTTTTTTGAAACTAATTTCATATTTCATGAAAGAAAATGGAAATTTTTTTCCTACTTGAGGAATTTACTGTCGAAAGAATTTTCAACAACCAAGGCTCATATTTTGCATACTTTTTTAACAACATAAGCTTTAAAGTGAAAAGCATAAATTTTGTGTGATGAGACAGAAATGTAATTTGTTAAGGTAAGTCATGAAAGTAATGTCGAAAATGTGTTTGTGTTGAGCTTGTACAAAAAAAAGTTTTTTGATATTTTCAACACGTCCGTGGCAGGGCAGAATTTCTTTTGATGCTATTTTATGCTCATGCATGCCTTTCATTACTCTAATGGAGCATTTCATTTAAAAAACACATTGCATTTCTCATTAACATTAATTAATATTTCATGATAGCATTTTCTGATGTGCTTTTGAATGTGTTGTTAATAGCAACGTTTAGTGATTCAACATAGAATTTAATTATGATGTTTAGAATATATTTTATTATTTTGACTGAATGTGTTTTTGATGAATGTTTGTGATGAAGCTGGATTGTTTGATTAAAATATGAGTTTTAAGCTGAAATAGACAAAAAATATGCCACCGAGCGCTTGGACTCTTTAAATGTACAATATGGGCACATCAGCGCTGCTCTCAGCATACTCAGCTCTTGAGACGCTTTTTGTGACTTTGTTCCTGACATTTGTAATAAGCACTTAACAAGCAACATCTAATGTCAAAATAAGAATCAAGCGGATCTAACGACAGTCATTAATCAGTCATCATGGTGAGTAAGCATCAACATTTCCAAATCATTTCCCAATAACAAAAACTATTTAAAATCTTGACAAATTCAACCTTAAATTCACAAAAATCAAACAAAACGTCCTTTAATTAATCAATTTTCACAAATATTTTCCAAATTCATCAATTTCTTCTACAATCAATTTAATTCCGATAAATTAGAAATCAAATATTTCATTTATCTTAAATTAATTACCATCAATATCCGATCTCGGATTAAGAAAAGAAATGAAAATCTTTTATTTTATTGGAAAACTCTCAAGTGCTACAAAACTGTTTGTAAAAGTTTTTTCTTTCTTATTAAACCTTTGGGTATCATCAATTTCACTAAATTTATGATTTCAAAGGCGATATCCCAAGTTTTCTTCTTTTTGGCACGATTTATGTGTGTAACTATGTCAGGGGTGGGTAACGTTTTGTTTTTTGGGGTACATCTTGATGCTGAACTCGAAGTCGGCTTGACTCGACTAAAAAAAAACCGAGCTGAGTCCAGTCGACTGAATTTGAGTCGACTTCATTCATATCGACGTCGAGCGCTGCCTTAATGGTAAGCTTCGATCGAAATCGCACATGACGTGTGATTCATGGCATTTCTCTTAGTGACACTAGTGTACCGAAGCACACAGGTTGCCTACAACTGAACTATATGAAGCTATACGAGTAAGAAAAAATGGTAAAATTTTATTTTCATTGCAAACTTTAGTGCTATATCCATCTCATTCCATTCTCCATCTCCCATCCGCATATGAACTCATTTCTTTCATTCCTCATCTGAATCATAAAAATACGGAGCATCGATGAAAAGTAGAGTTCTTACATAATAGAAAAATCGCACTTTTTCTTATTCTTTACCATTCATAAAAACAAAACAAAAAAACCATCTTTGCTGTTGCTTATGCTATGTAATGGAAGTGAACATATGAAGAAAAAGTAAAAATTTATATTTATGGATAATAATAAAAGCATCATCTATTGAACAATATGAAGTATATGTAGTGCTAAATTGATATTTATATTCATCTAAACATTACTTAGACGTATGAAGCAAGATATGTATTGTACAAAATGAGATGCTGTTGGGAATGGTTTTTGAAATTGGGGAAAAATTGGTAAATCTATTACGGAATAGATTTGCTTTCTTTCGGGTGATTTAATAACCGATTTTTGATTTTGGATTGGATATGTTTGATTTGGAGCTTTGGAGTGGGATTGGTTCACGTTGTAAGGCTGATGGGGCTGATAATCACTTTTAGGAATCTTGTTTGGTACTACCGACTCTCTTAAGGCTAGATTAAGTCTTATTCTAACCTACCGAGTCTTTTTGGACTAGATTAAGTCTCATTTGATTCTAGTTTGTCTCTTTGGACTAGATTAAGTCTCATTTGGTTCTAGATTGTCTCTTTGGACTAGATTAAATCTCATTTGATCCTAGATTGAGCATCATTTGATCCTATTGATCCTATAGAACTCAAACTCTAAAGATCCAACAAAAATCCATCAAAATTCTTCAGACCATCCATTTTAATTAAATCAAACCATTCTCAAGTTGGTAGTTCAAACTAAAATTCATTTTTTATAAGTTCCTCAAACTTTTTTTTAACTTTCAATAGACCAAAAAGTAACAGCAACATTGTATTTACGTGATATAAAGCAAACTCTTATCATTATACGATTTTTAACTTCTGTAACGAAATACTGAAATAAGTTTTTCTTCCTCCTTTTCATCTATTTGTATTTCCTAAAGGCAAAAGAATAAAATGAGAAAAAAATGCAAAAAGCGGAAAACTTTTTCATGAAAAAGTTAATAAAATGCGCTTCCAACATTCATCTTGTTCTTTAAGTATATTAAAATGAAATTGAAAAGGAGTCTCTTTTTTATGATGATTTATTATGACAAAAGAAATGAAAAGTCAACAATGCGATGCATTGAAAATTGCAAAAATAATGAAAGAATTTCTCATTTTCTTGTTACAAATTTTTACAGAATATAAAAATGAAAATGATACTTTTCTTTTGTACAACACATAGTAAAAGTTAAAATCGGAAGGAGAGAATAATAAGTAGGAGAAAATGGAACTGCTTCTTCTTTTCCAATTGAACAACAATAAAAGATAAAAATCAAACTTTTGTAATAAAAGTGGAAACTTTTTTTTGAAGCTTTTGAGTAATCAGCATTGATATCAAGACAGGAAAAGTTCTATTTGCCTATTTTTCTTTGAAACCTTTTTCTGATTTTTTATGTGAATAGATTTTTTTTACACAATGTTGTTTATTTGATTTCAGTCGGAAAGATGAAAAGGTTACAAGGATGGAATAAGTTTTACATCCGTATCTCTTGACATAAATTTTTAGTTCATCGAGGTTGACTTCTTGAGGGGAATTTTGGTGGATTTTTATTGCAAATTTGTCAATTTTAAAGCTAAGATCAGAACAGAATAGATACAAGATCAGGATTCTTATAGATTCTCAAAAAATTAAGTTTTTTTGTGCATTTTCCAAATAAAAATTTGGAATTTCGATAGGCTAGGTGGCTAATTGGTTGTCTGGCTGGCTGACTGTCTGGTCATCTAGCTGTTTGGCTGTCTGGCTGGCTGTCTGGCTGGGTGGCTGTCTGATTGTCTGTCTGTCTGACTGGTTGCCTGGCTAGCTGACTTACTGGTTTTGTAAAGGACTTGATCTCGACAACCAAACATCGTAAGAAGCTCTAGTTTGAAGCATAGGCTCAGGGTCATCTACGTCTCTGAGTCGAATTCGAACCCTGATCCTTCTGGATCTTGCTTTATTGATCCCAAGATATATAGATGTGTTCATATAAAAATTCGGTCGTTTTTAACGGTCAAAAATTTGAATTTTTTGTAAACACTAACACTACGAAAGGAAATTGCTAAAATTTATAAAAATTTGATTTGCAAAATTTTCTACTTTTAGATGAGTTTAGTTAGTACAGAAGCATTGTAAATGCTTTATTATATGCTAATCTAACTGACTAAAGCTCAAAAATAATGTATCTTTTTATATTTGTTTGAAAATTTTTGAATGAAATTTTACAATATTTTTCAAATGTTATTGTTTACATTAGTATACGAAATTCCGTATGGTCGAGTATGGTCGAGTATACTTTGTATGTACACATCTATATATCTTGATTGATCCTAAAGTCGACTTCGATTCTTACTGGATCTTGGCTAATAGTCATTGAAAATTACTTGCAGTTAACTAGATCATGCACTTAAATCATGTTCCTTATTTCATAGTTCACTTCAACTAAAACAAATTTACAATTTTCTCCATGTCTCACACGATTGACTTTAGAAAATAAAATCCGTATTAATCCTCCTAAGCTTTAATCATCTCTTATCAGCTAAAGGCTAACTTTTTCTCTCGTTTTCCTTTTTGTTCTCAGCTCATTGTTCGTAACATCGTTAAATCACATATAAAAATCATTTAAGTATCGAATAACACGTTCTAAAGGGCAATTGTAAGAAGAAAAAGTGAAAAAAAAAGATTTTCTATTTCATTATTGAGAAATACACATTTTTCTGGTTGAATGCCAAGAGCAACTGCTATATAGTCAAGTGAAAATATAAAAGGAATTTTTCGCGCTAGAAATCACGCAACAATTCAATTGATTTTTTCTTTCTTTTTTGGTTAATTAAGTGAATTCGATGAGATATAAATAAGCATTCTGTGATGCCTGGATGTAATTGATCGTATTATTGTACCTGATTTGGTATTGTTTTTGAGGCAGACATTCTCGAATATATTTTGGATTTTTTGAGACAGTAGTGGGCAAACTTTTGTTTTTCGGGGTACATCTTGATGGCATTACACAAGACTGTGTCGTGGCACACAACAAACTAGTGCGTCATGACACACAACAAACTAGTGCGTCATGACACACAACAAACTAGTGTGTCGTGGCACACAACAATCTAGTGGGCATTCAGCAAATTAGTTTGTCGTGACACACAACAAATTAGTGTGTCGTGGCACATAACAATCTAGTGGGCATTCAGCAAATTAGTTTGTCGTGTGACACAATAAACTAGTGTGACGTAGCACACAACAAACTAGTGTAATTTAGCACACAGCAACCCAGTGTAACATGGCACACAGCAACCTTATGTGACGTAGCGCACAAAAAAATAGTGTGTCGTGACACACTACAAACAAGTGTATCGTAGAAAACAGGTTGCTCACCTCTGTTTCAAGAGATTGATAGACAAAAGCCAGGGTACCATGAGCTTTAAGATCTATAAAAAGAAGATTTTTGCATAACAAAGTCTAAATTCTCATCCTTACTTCATATTTGATTCTAGATCCATCCAAGAAAATTTTAATCTACCCCCGGATGATAAATAAAAAGTGAGCTACGTGTCTCATAATATTATTTTTTGAAAAACAATATGCTCCATTAATGTGTACACGATTCTCATCCATATTTTACAACAACAAAAATTTCATACACGTAGCAACTCACATGAATCCACTTAACTCTACACATATGAATATCATTATAAGTTATTGAATCATTAGTAACCCAATTCTGCTCTTTAAATTTCATGATATAAAAGGTTATACTTGGTATTAAATTTTATTATTTCACAACGGAACCCTTATTGACTTTGACGAACTTCAAACTTAATTCATCTTAAATTTCTTTTTTTAAAAAAAAAAACATACATTTTTCGCTCTTATCACCTTCATGTAATTCTACCTTTTTTATTGATTTTAAATAAAGTAAATAGAAGAAATAGAAAAGAAAAGGAAATTCAGTAAAGTGATTGTGAAAGGAAAAATAATTGTATTAGCACACATGTCATGTATCTACAGAGGTGTAAATAAAAGAGGAAAAAACATGGGAGAAATTCTTTTCTTTAGGGGTTTTAGACGTGTTGACAATAACGATGTCGAGTACCGAATTTCTAGAAATTTCACTATGTATACAATGGCCTACCTTCAGCCCACGCCGCCCTAGGTAATACTTAGTTGTATATTTTTAAGTACAATCAAATCACACGGCTCAGAAATGACCGTAAATGTGGCTACTGAACAACTTGATTCTGTCCTGAGGCCGGATTTCATCAAATCTAACCTGGGGCAAGAGTCACACTGCTCTGGAGTCGGATTTTCGGAATTTTACGTCGTATTTGCTCTGAGACATCGAAGAGTACCAAAGTTGTCTCCAAGACAGCACAAATAGGCTAATCGATCAATTATCCGTCCGCAGATCGACGTGACTCTGATTTAATGCCGAATTTGGTTTAAATTGATCCAAATCTTGCACCAAGTCAGAGTCACGTTGGTCTGTTGCCGGATTTTGAATCTATTAACCAACCTATGCTATTCGGGTCTATTCTTCCTTACTCGCATGCATACTTATTAAAATATAAATCATAATTCTATTCAGACATAATTTTAAACTCAGCAAAATAAACCTTAATCGAATTAAGTATCCCTAAAAATCAAATCAACACCACAAACAACAATGGAAACAATAATAATAATAAATATGTGAGGGATGTGATTGTGTTTGCCAATGCTGAAATGAAGCATACATATATATGTGAAAATTGAGAAATTATTATGTTCAATTGCAGTTGAATAGAAAATTTAATGTTAAATTAGGCCAGGGTTCATTGAGTTTCCACATATAATTTTGGCTTTCAATGTGCTTTGATAGGAAAATTGTACAATAAATTTGAGGTTATTTTTTTGATATAAATAGCAATAATAATAATGTGGCTAAGGTGTGGGCAGGCTGTGTGCCGCCAACATTTATTGGAAGTGTCATGAACCGTACGCCGTGTGGGGTTTCGTTCGAGGTGTGCCTCGGAAAATTGTTGTCCAAAACTGTTCTAGTTAAAGTTGGGGAATTTGAGGTTATGAATAACTTCTTCTATCAACGATCAATTGTTCAATATCAGAAATTATGCAGAAATTTTGGGAAAATTTTTCTCAGAATTGAGATCGAAATACGACATGAAAAATAATATTTTGGCTTATTTTAATGATTTTTTCCCCCAAAAAAAATGTTTTTTCTTATTTTTAAGAAGAAAAATGAAAGGAAAATTAGAATTGAAAAGAATGTTCTAAAAAGATTTCGAGTAAACATTTTTTGGGTAGCATTTTCCATTTTTATGTTGATTTCGAACAAGTAGGGGAAAATGTATGAGTGATTATGGCATAAAAAGGAGAGATGCATGGAGGAAATAAGGAAAACATAAAAAGAACTCAACTTTACTCTCAGCAATAATGTAAAATGAAATAAGTTCGTTGTGTAATTTTTTCAGCACTAGGCAAGCTTTTATAGACTAAAAAATTCATGGGATCAGAACAAAAAAAAAAAAATCGTCTCCATGTCTAATGGCAAAAAGCTTTCTATTGAAATAAAATAAGAAAACAAAAAAAACTTTATTGTGATTACAGATACATTTTTGGTAACGATTCGTAATACATTTTGTGTATGTGTGTATGACTGGGACAGAGATGGGGATTGAATGGAGGCATGTGGGGAGAAATGTAGGGCTTAAAGGAAGTCATTTACAGGGTCTGTTTAGTTTTTCTGTCAATTGAACCCTTGTTTTTTAGGAGTATGAAGTGCCAAAGACTTCAACAATCTTACCCGAATAGCACAAATCGGTTAATCGATCAAAAATCTGCGTTCAGGCCAGTGTTACTCCGATTTGATGTCAGATTCGCTTTGAATTCGACACCATGTCAGAGTCACACTTGTCTGGTACTCGTTTATGAATGAAAGAACCGACCTATGATATTCTGGTATGGTTGTTGACGTCTCTGACACTTCATATTGCTGAAAAACACCAGCTTAGTCAGAATAGCGGAAGTCAATACCCCGTCGGTCAACTTGAATCCGCTCCAGCTTCCACCCATCCACTTACCCCAACCCTGCAGCGTGCTCTTAAAACAAAGTCGTAAATACGACAAGACAAAAAAAAAATAATTCAATTCGAAAAGTTACAAATATTTTGTTATTTTGTTCCTACAACTCACAATTCACATAAATTCAAAATCCTTTGATTTTCATTTCAGTTCCTTTTTAAGCATAAAAAAGAAATAAATAAACAGAATAGAAATGGGAAAAACTCTCATAATGGCGAAAATTGCAGAAACTAAAATAATTGGAAGGAAAAACAATCACATGACTTTGCTGTGCTTAAAGTTTCAAAGAAGTTTCTTTATTCTTTGACTTTAAAAATTTTTATTGACAAAAAAATCAAGAATTTTTGTGAGATTTCAATGATTTGCTGAAATTTTTGTCGACTCATGTCTGTTACCCAGCCACAAAATTTAACAGATTCTGGGTGGAATTTTAAGTATCGATAGATGTCATCAAGATTCCGATTGAATCTTTTAGGAGACAAAAATTTTTGGTTCAGCATTTTTGACCTTTTTATAATTATTGTTAAACTGATTTTGTGGGAAACTGATTTCTGATAGGTTTGGTTTGAGGATGAACAGATTTTGGATGAATTTTGATTGATTATATTTGAAGAATTTTGATTTTTATTGAGAAATTGTTTAATTTTGGCTTTTTTACTCGTGCGATACAGGGGTACTTTTGGGAGTCGCACGTGTCAGCTGGGCGTCAATTGAGAATCCGTCCAGGTTTAGTTAGTTCTAGCCTGCGGTTGGATTACTGCAAATCTAAACCAAATCTAATCTAGGTCTGTCAAATCTGGGTCCAAGGTAATGATGATCTGGGGTCGGATTTATTATGGGCTTATTTAATTTATGGGGACAACAATCCCCTTTTCCGCTGGGCGGATGGCCTCCATTATTAACCGAATCATAAAAATTCCAACAATCTCAACTCTGTACTTTACACCCACAACAACTCCAACAAAAAAGCTCCAATTTTAATTTATTCAAAAAAGTATTTCTCATTTCCTCTCAGCTACATGGACACATCACAATGTCCATAAACTTTCAGAACTAATTTTCTGAATTTAGATGAAAACTTTTTTTTTGTTTCATATCAAATAATTGTTTTATCGAAAAAGTTTGTAACATAAAAAGAGTTCCTCAATGATGAGCAAACAACATAAAAAATTTTCATCAAAATTATTCATCCAGAAATGAAATCGACAGAAAAAAAATCAGTTATCAATGTTGCTACGCTTGCCAAAGAGTTGGATTCAGTGGTGGGCAACCTTGTGTGATGCGGAACAGTAGAGAAACTAGGAAATGCCATGAACCGTATGTCATATGCGGTTTTGGTCGAGGTTTACCACCCAAATGTGCCGCAAGCTATAAAAGGTTGCCCGGAACTGCTTTATTTCCATTCAGAATCGAATAATTTAATTTAAGGATGAAGGAAATAAATGAAAATCCAAAAATTATTCGAGACGGAACGGATAGGCTGAAATAAAAAATTTTTATTGGGAAAATGTTAAAGCATCAAATGACATCATTAATAATGTAAATTAACCAATTTTTTTTTTCGACATAAAAATTCAACATCGTATCTCAACATTTTGCCTCAACATCAGTTTCTGTTTCAATATTTTATCATCATCTGGGAAACATTAATGAATTTTAATTAATTGTGATGTCAGTTGTAAATTTGTTGAAATTTTCTTCATCTTGACTTAAATAATTGCTGAACATTGGATGTACAGAATGGGAAGAAAATTGTTCTAATTGCGAATGACTCAATAAATTTCAACTTTTTTTCCATCTTTGAAATTGTTAAGTGAGGATTTTTTTTTTTTTGCTAGAAAAATTCACTTAATTTTCATCGTTTTCCATCTTATGAAGGAGAAATGGAGCGAATGTTTTAATCGAGTTTTAATCGATTCAAAAGTAGAACAGATGAAAATGAGCATTTGAGAAAGTTGGAAAGTTGCTGCGACTTTTTATGGTCATTTAATTGGTTAAAATTAAGCTGAAAATGTATATTTAGCTTTACAATCGTTTATTTGCAGCGTAAGACTCCTTCTCCTCATTCTGAAAGTAATAAATGAACGTCGCCTTAATAATGCAGTTAAGGATCTTGTCTTTTGGTCCACGAATATAAAATATTGACTTAAAAATGACTGTAAACTTACTCGAAAGCCACACAACGTAAAGATGGTTGAAAATTCGACCCTAGACCGACTTGACACTTGCCTGAGAACGGATATCGTCGATTCTGGTTTGAGGCTAAGATTATGTTGACCTGGATTCAGGTTTTCGTTCATTTTTACGTCGTTTGCTTCTCAAATTAGATTTAAGACTCAAAAAAATACTCAAATTCTCTTAAACTCTAGACTAAGTGACGGCCGTATGGACACTTTTGTCACCCGGGAATCACAAAAGAGCTCTAAATGAAACAAACTGTTTAAATTTCATCCTTTCAAAAATCTTCACATAATTTCCCAACCCCATCCGATCTTTTTTTCCCATATTTTCAAATAAACAGCTCAAAATGTATAAAACAGTGAAAACAGAAAGGAGAACAACTTGAGTCATGAAACAAATTGAAAGAAAATTGTCAGAAATATCTGTGCAAATTGATTTATACATTCTTTAAAATGAGAGCAAATCTGAAATGCTCCTGTTCAGAAGTTCAAAAAGTCGAGGAATTCCCGAACAGCATAGCTTGATCGCTAAGCCATCGCTCCATATGTTGCGTATCAGAACTTGAAGTTGAGTCAATTTATGCTTTTAAATCGACTTCATATCGACTCAAGTCGAACTGCGCCGTATTAACGGCAAAACCCGGAGTTGTCCTCAAGGCACCATTTGTTCGCCACCTTATGCCACTCGGGAATCCTTTCCTTTATATCATTTCACCATTATATAAGAAATTAAATCAACGGCGATGAAATTTTGTTGTGTACAACACAGAAACAAAAAGGATTTTTCATTTAATAATTCAACAAAGTCTTTTGAATCAAAAAAATAAGAAATGTACTTTGCAAAAAAGTTGTGTCTTTGTAGGAATTCTTAGGGTATGGAATGAAAAAGTTAGTCTAGAAGTTAAAGTTTCGTTCTTTTTTAATTGGAATTAAATCTTAGAAGGTATCTTATTGTATTTAGTTGAGTGGAAACAACGATAAATAAATTTTTGAGAATTTTTGTTAAAGTTTTTTCCGGGAGTTATTTTTAATTAAGGAAGTATTTTAAGTATTTTTGGGGGGAAACGCCTACAGTAAAGCATTGATATAATACAGGAAAGTGATATTTAATATTCTAGGGTGGGAATAGACGTTAAAAGTCCTTGTAAGAAGAGCTTCATGACTAAATTATTGTCCGAAAGGCACATGACGTTAAAAAACGTGAATAAAATTTTTATAGGCTGGTTAGCTCGTGACTCTGGTTAACTGTGAGTTAGATTCGCCCAATTCCTGCTCCAAGTCTGATTTAGTTCAGCCTAGGACACACATGGCATTCAGGTTATGCTATCGGGAATTATA
This sequence comes from Chironomus tepperi, assembly GCF_022539635.2. NCBI lineage: Eukaryota > Metazoa > Arthropoda > Insecta > Diptera > Chironomidae > Chironomus > Chironomus tepperi. Next base: position 1,489,618 of record NW_027226133.1, on the reverse strand, counting down.
TTTTAGTCTCTAGAACCTTAGTAGTAGTAAGAATCCACACAATTTTTCAGTTTACTAACGTCATGTGCCATTCGAGTTGACTCCCAATAATCCACTATCTAATTCCAAACCCCATAATCTCAAATTTCCTGCAAAACATCCATTTAAATCACAGATACCCCAAAAAAATATATTGCCAAAAAGCCAATCATAAAATATCCTCAGCAATAAAAAAAAGCCAAAGCAGTTTCCCCATTGACATAGATATCAAATTATCGATTTTCACTAAATTTTTCTTTTTTTTTCTCTTCTCAAAATACCAAAAACAAAGTAGACCACCAGACACGCACAGACAGGAGAAGAAAGAAGGTAGACAGTGTGAAAATAGTCATATAAAAGATGTGTATATGAAAATTTGGTAAATTATTCATAAACTTTATAACCTTGACAACAAGCAGTCATAAAGTCATGTTTTAGATATAATATTTTAACATGATATAGAATTGGATATGGCTTACATGCACAGGTACGAGATGATTTGTGAGAACATTTTACACATTTTATTGTGAATATGTGCATTTAACATCCATTGAGTCAAGTTCTTTATTTGACTAAGTCTTATTCATAAAAATGTTCGTTAAAAATTCAGTCTTTGTCATTACAATCCTCATTGTTTATCCTTACTTCCATGAAGATGAGATGCTCTCCAAGGAGCATCAAATTTATTGCGACACTACCCGCTGCTGCTGCTTTATTTTTAATAATAAAATGATGGCAATCATGTTGATGTCTTTTGTCTTTTACATTCTTTGGATGGCATCAAGATTAATCTCACATCTTGAACTGATTTATTTGCTGAATTATTAGAAAAGGAAGTGGTTTTTATGCAGTTTTAGCCTAAATATGGGGTTTTAAGTTGAATTCATTAAGCATTTATAAGATGTTTCTGAAATTCATTCTTATCTTTTTGAATAACCTTTGATTTACCGCCTTAACATCCACAAAAAAATTAATTCAACATTAAAACTATTTTTTACTCATCTGTATTTTCATTACAAAAAGGAATAATCCTTTTGGTTTATGCCGATGAAATTTATTGGCTCAAAATGCGGTAAAAACACTTTCAACTGTAATCCCTTTTTAAGGGGTCATTTATCCATGACGTACATTGAATCATGGGATTTTTATTGTTCTAAGAACATAATTGATTTGTGTGACAGATAAGTTGCTTTATAAAGGTGCATAGTTGTGTCATGGTAGCATTCGTCTTTGAATAGATTTCACCTAAACCTAGGCTTAGGTAAAATGTCTGCTGTATGGAAAAAGGGAGTGCCGTTTTGACTGTTAGGGTGTTGCTAGATGTACATAGGGTCATTTTAGACTAGGAATGTACATAATGAGTGTCATCAAGAGTATTCGAGTCTCAAATTCACCGAAAAATTGCTCAAAAATTGAGCTTTACGACCTCTTTGAAAAGAAGTCTAAAACAAGTCATCTGCTGGTGATTATTGCGTTACAACTTATAATTTGAAAATACTGTAAAGTTCATATTCCAATTTTAGTCATCCCTAAATTACCACACATCATCCCCAAATAACCCCAAACAGAAAAAAGCTTCATGTCGTAGGTAAAGATGGCTTGTTTGGGAGATATGATGATCAGCATGAATTGTAATATGGAATTTTGCTACATTTTATTCCTTTTATTTTATTTTTTTGGGGTAAGACACATTTTGGCATCAAAAAGTTAGAAATGAAAGAGACTATACCAAAAATAGACATAACGAGTATACTGTTTTTTGTGTCTGGCGCTTTAACTGCTCAAAAATTTTCTCATTTTTTGAATCATTGCCAAAAATGCTTCCAGCAATGTTCCAATTTTTAATATGCTCGAGACACTGAGCTGGGATTTAATAATAATTTTATTTTTATATATTCCCTTTTTGGGGTTATGTTAAAACACAATGTCTGTATGCTTTAACAGCATAGCATAAAAATCCATATTTTCACATTATAATGTCTTCTTCTCTTTTTCACTTGCCTTCTGTGCTTAATTTTTACATACATTAAGTTGGAGCTTTTTTTTTAATGTGACAATTGAAACAAAAATAATGTTAAGCTTTTAATGAAAATAATGAAAGCAGGAGTTTTCATTTCAATGTAATTGATTTTTGGGTTGGATGTCATTAAATGAGAATCGTAAAGTAACACAAGACAAAAAAGATTGTAATTAAAACTTATTTATTTCTTTTTTTGTGTTCTTTTTTAAGTTTTAATTGATTTTTTATTGAAATCAGTTTTTGTTATCGGTTTTGATTGAGTGCTTTTTGTGTTTTGGGAATTTGTAGTGGATGAGTACATGAAATTTGGGGATTTATATTGGATTTTATGGAGATTTGAGTTTGGTTTTATGGGAGTATTGGGGAAAGTGTCGTTGTGTCTGTTACTAGATTGATGCAAAGCTATCAAAAAGTTTTGTTTTTGTCATTTATGGAACATAACTGTCTATAAAGGCAGTATTGACAATTGACAGACGGAAACCAGCGATAGAGCCAGTGATAGAGCCAGCTATCTTTTTGAGGTTCCAATTGTTCGGAACCTTACTACTTCTAGGGTTCTAGTGAAAAAAGTGCAGTTCCTCACAACATAATTTGAGTGGGACTCGAACTCATGCCAATGATTTCCTGCCACATACTCCTACCTCTGAGCTACCGGAGGTTGTAAGTGAGCGTGGCACAAAAGCACACTTAAACCTTTTTTCTATATCCAATTTTCATTGCACATCTCTTGTCGTTGTATTGACAAATTTCCCTTCATTCTACAAACTCATTCAAATTAAAAATTTACAGCAATTCCTCAAATCCTCCTTAAAAAGAACATCAGAAATCCGTATGCAATTTCCAGTTCTTATGCATAGTAAAATCCTTTAATCTGCTCTATTTATTTATCTCTGAATCTTCGTTTATTATTCATCATACATCATTCCATTACACTATTTGATTGCTGTCTTAATAACAACAATTTTAATCTTCATAATAAGCAAAACATCAGGAATTAGCTATGCAAATTGGAGTAATAAAGATGAAAAGATCCATGAAAATCCCTTCAATTATAAAACATGATAAATTCTTGATATTAATCTGTCATTGATGAATTAGGCCAGTGGTTGGCAACCTGTATGCCGCGGCACAATAAAGTGAATGTAAAAAGCTTGGGAATGCCATAAATTGCAGGCTGTGGGCGATTTCGGCTGAGCATTACCAGCGAAAAATAAAAGGTTATCCATCCCTGAATTAGACTCATTTCTAGTTTCAACTCAATTTTCCATTTCATCACTTAAATTGGAAGTTCTCAGAATGACAATCCTTTTTCCAACATATCGATTAAATTTATGTTCATATCTTCAGATCTAATCGTATTACTGTCATTTTATTTATTCAACAAATTTTTGAGGTAGGCAATCGACAGATTGGCAAAAAGAGGACAGATTTACTTTATTTTATGATTGGGTGACTTTGAAGATTTCAAATTGAAAAAAATGTTAAGCTCACAATACAGTAGTAAGTGATGAATTGGGTAGTTTTCTATTTGGGTTGGCATATGTTGTGGAATTTATGACAAGGCAACAATGATGTCATGTTGGGATTACTATCTATGGAAATATCGTTTTTCTGATATTTTTTGTTAGTTTTGTTGGACATCCGTTTAAATGTTGTCGATACAGCAGCTGAGAGGACATTAAATTTTATTTTAAGTGCATTTCGCTCATTTACAGCATTTTAACAAGTTTTGACTGGGAATTTGCAATCTGAATAGCGATAATATGTAACGGTTGTACACAGGCCTACACAAGACTCCTATAACACCTGAATTTTGGATCCAAATAGCCTGAATAGCACAAGTCAGGTAATCGATCCGAAATACTGACCCAAACTGGCATTACTCATTACATGACGCTAAATTCGGTTTAAATCTGTTACCATGCGAGTGACACGCCGACCTGGTGCTGGATTTTGGATCGCTTCACTGACTTGCGCTGTTCGGGTCAACTAAATGCAAGTCCATAAACCTCATTTTAAGCAACAATAGCCTTGTTGAAAATGGCAAAATCTGAATGTCATGTGAAAATGCCGTAAAAACTCAAATTTCACCGATACCATCTAAGTTCCGCCTTCCTAATCATCAAATTTCTAAACAGCTCCTATATTTTCACTGAAATCAGATCCCAATCGCCATATCCAATTAGAAATTTGTCAAATAAACACATGACAAGATCGCCTTTTCTGGGTAATGAATAATAACAAATGAACCGTTCATAGCAAATAGGTGTACACATCACATCCAATTACTATTGATACTATCGTTGTGTTAACAATATTTTCCATTCAATTCCGTTATCTGCTACTGCCTGCCTGTCATATGACATTCGACTGTGTATGCATACAAAAAGTTTATGATATAAGTCTTTATGCTGCTCTATCTTGCTCGCATTTGCTTTTATACGCCATTCGCTGAGATTGCTAGTGCTTTGGCATAAATGTGTGGTGCAGTGATGAGCAACATGTGTGGTGTGACACAAAAGTGTGTCAAAAATACTTGCAAATGACATGAATCATATGTCGTGTGATGCTTTGGTCGAGGCTTATCATTAAGGTGTGCCTTAAATGAAAAGTTGTCCATCACTGGATGTAGCACTAAGTATATGTATTGTAAGTATGCATGAACGCTTTATTTTATATTTTTCCTTGTTTTTCTCACTCTCTTATTATTACTTTTTTTTCTCATATCATTCTAATGTCATATGACATATAAAGGAAGCATGGAAATAAATTTATGCGATGTCATGAAGACAAAGGCAAGAGAAAAAAAAGTCGAGAAAAATTAAAAATGAAAATATTCTGTGATAGGATAATGCAAATGAAAGAAGGCAAGGAAATAAATATGAAGCTTTTCTTTCTTTTTTGATGGGCTGGGGAATTTAATGCGCATTTTTATGAGGTGATAATACTTGACGATTGGAGAAGCTATTTTGATTTTTTGGTGGGAATTTTCGGGAGGAATCTGAAGAATTGTGGGGTTGTTTTGGTTTAAGTGTCATTAAAATATGAATGATGGACGCATAAAAGTTATGGATATGAATGAAATAAAGCTTCTTTGATTTGCTGTTAAGTATCTGTGATTAAGATGAGATTGGTCAATATTTTCAAGTACTGAGGTTAAAATGAGGGTTGGAAACATGGCGGACTGCTGCTGGTATTTCATTTAAATTGATGGTATTTTGTGGTATTTGGCAGAATACTGCCTTGCTTCCAAGCCTGAAAGTTAAAATCCAGTGATTTCAGTATTGCAATAAAAAATTTAGGAAACTCGAGCAGCACCAAAGTAAGGATGTAAGTAAATGATCCTTAGGACTTGACAGACATGTAGAAAGCTCAAATTGACACATTTAAAATCCAATTTTTCTACAAAAACGGACAACAACAGAAGCTCAGACGCACAAAAACAATAGCGACAATCCTAAAAATGTCAAACTAGTTCTTCTTATTCATTAATTAAAATGTTATATCCTACATCAGTGTTGTTCAAACATTTTTATGCCTTGGCACACCTTGGTGGTAAGCTTTGATCAAAATCGGATACGATATAAGGTTTATGGCATTTCTAAAACACTTAGGTGATACTTGTGTGACACACAAGTGTATCGCGACACATAAGTGTACCGCGACACACAGTTTAGACATTATTCTATATAAATGATAGTAAGCACAACAAGGAGATCAAAAAAGTGGATTGTAATGAGAAAAATTCTCGTTGCCTGTTTCCACGTCTCTTGTACTGTATTTGAATTTCATTGACCTTCTTCATTCCTTCATTTCTATAATATTTGTGTTTCATATTTCAACTAGAATAAAAAAAAGAGATTGAGATGGAATGAATTCAGCAAATCATCCTTAAGGCAAAATGTATTTCCTTTTCCATATAAACAATGGAGGGAATAAAATAAGTACAGGAAATAATGATATGAAAACATGAAGCAAAAATCACGGAAATGGTAAAATCAACAAACTTTAAGACTTTGAGGCATGTAATGTTGCACAGTTGTGATATTGGCAATGTTTACTTTGATGTTATCGTGTTTAAGGAAAATGGATGAGTTGAGTACAAAATATACATCTTTACTACTTGTTTACATATTGTTCCTTGTCATTTTTTATCAAAAAAATTTAAAGATGAGCTATGTGAATTCGAGATGGTAAAGATTTTAAGTAAATAGAACCAAGACATGAATTTATTTAAGTTTGCATCATTATTTATCAATGTTTGGAGTTAATTTGTCAGTATATACAAATACTATAAGATTAATTACAGGCTTAGGATGAATTATTATTATTTAGTGTTATTTTAAGTTTATTTGACTTTGAAGATGTTTTTGTATTTCAAGATGATGATTCTTGATTGTATTTCAAGGTTTGAAGCTTTCCTGAGCGACACAAATGAAGAAAGTTTCGCCGTAAATCCTTTACGTCTTGGTCTCTGTTTCAGTCACGAATCAGTTTAAGTATCAAAACTTCTCAAAAATACAAGAATGTAAATTTCTGGATTCGAGCTGACGACCTTCAAGTCACTGAGCTAAATTTGAGCCAATCCTTGCCAAATACTCAACAGAATCTCTTAATTGCTTCAAAATTTAATTGCTGAAATTTCATTTTAATGCAATTGAACTACAAACCTGAAACAATAATCCATACTAATGAAATTATCATATTTATTTCCCATTTTAATCCCAAAAAAAGCTCAAAAAAGCCAATTGAATTTTCAAAATCAAATTATTAATTCATTATTATCTCCTCATTTTGAAATATTCATAGTTTTTGTACAAATTTTTAATGCAATCCACAATTTTAAATTTTTTCATCCTCTCTCGACATCCTATCTGAATATTAAAAACACATCAAGATGAAAGCAAATAGACTCTGAACAATTTTCATTTTTAAATCGAGAACTGTGTCTGAGAAATGGAATGAAATGAAAATTAATGAAGCCCATTTGATTTCTTCGGATCGAATAAGGAAGTAAAAACAGAAATTTTATCTTCTTTATCGATTGTCTGATAGACATTCCCATATCTGACAGAAGGCTTGCTGAGATAGAAAAGAATATAATTTCAACGCTATGGTCGTTAATCCTCTACAGAGACACATAAATAAAGTCGAATGAATGAACGGAATCGAAAAAATGAGCAGCAAAAGCGAGAAGAAGAGAGAAAAAAAACTTTTTCAATTATTAATCAGCATTGCCAAGATTGCTGTCTTTCGCTTCCTATCTTTGTGAATATCTTTTAATACTCTCACATTACTTTAAGCCTTGATGGGCTATCACATGAAAAAAAAGGCGAGAGATAAGCGTATTTTACTGAAATGTTTAAGCTTTCAACTTCTATGCGTGTGATAATCTGAAGAGGATTTTTTAAAATTGAAGCTATTTTTGGAGGGTTAGCTGAGTTGTTTTAATCCCTAGCGTATGATTTTGAGTAGATTTGGAATTTGGGATTAGATTTAAAGTTGACAGTGCTTATATGGGTGGTAATATCCCCAAATATCAAAAGCTGAGTAGGAATCGATCCAAAATTCTGTACTAGACTAGTTCGACTTTGAGATAGTGCCGGATTCAAACCGAATCCTGCACCAAGTCAAAGTCACGCCAGCTTGACACGCAAGCTCGAAGTAAAATAATTTAGCTTTCGGTATGGAGAACATCCAAGAAGTTATCAAGACCCGCTCCATCTTAAAACAATTCTCCACCCAATATTCCACCTGGAAGTCAATCACCTTCACATACCAGCATCCTCAACAATTGCTTATTGATCTAAAAACAAAGAAAAAATGCTAGAATTTTTTTCTACCCCGGACAAAACTCTCAAAAACTCATAAATATAAAGCTGATGACATTTTTTTATTTTAATAATGCACAAACTTTTTCATGCTCGGAAAAGCACAACGATATTGTTGAAAATACCTCGAGACACTAAAAACAGAGAAAATTTAGTCGATCCTTGCAAAAAAAAGGCTTAATTCAATTGTGTTTATTTAAAATCAATAGAACTACATTAAAGGTTCATTTAATAAGGTTTTATTGGATCTTGGAGCCATAGTCGATATTTTTTCTTTCTTTTGAATCACTTTGGAAAAATTGTGAAAAGAATTTTTTTTTATTTTTGTTCCTTTTTCTCCGTGGCAATTCAAACTCAATGAAGGAAAATTTCTTTTTATTTCATTTTATATTCTTAGCCTTAAAAGAGAATAATATTGTAGGAGATTATTGTGCTCATTTTGATCGGCTAACTGTCACAATAAATGAAGTTGTCTATTGAGAATAACTGACGCTTGGTAATCTGGAGATTTTATAAGGGTGATTGATAAAAAGCTGATTTTTATAGGCGGGAATGCCTCCTTCGTCAATAAGATTCTACTCTTTTGTGATTTATCTGACTGAATGTCAATTGATTGATGGAAGAAATTCGTCTGTGGGAGTTTGATAATGAATGAATAAGAATATTAATTTGGAGTTGATGATGAATTTTGTGACATAATTTAAGAGTCTGATTGAAATTGATAGATATGCAGAGCGTCTGCTGTTTGACTGTAAGTTTTGGTTTTTCTGAGGAAATTTTGTTGTATTCTTTAGAAGCTACAGTAATTTCTACTCTAAATAGATATTTTGATGTTTGACGAATGAATCCGAGTTGAGTTTGAACTCTAGTTTTAAGGGTGGATCCGAACCGAACAATGTACACACATTATGCCTAAGTCCTCAAAATTGCACCTAAAAATACAAGTCAAACTTCGTTACTTGAACGGTGAAATGGAAAAAGGCTTCTAAAACTTAGATATGACCTGGGATTGAATCCAGGACCCTTGGCATGTAAGTCCAGCGCTCTACCATTTGGGCCAATGATACCATTCACCACTAAGCAACATAGTTAGCAAGATGTCCTTAACAATCTCTTAACATACAATTTCCATGAATTTGCTTCTGTACACAATAAATTAGAAATCAGGGACTTGTTCTATTGTACGATAAGTATCATCTCGAGACCACTCAAGAATAATAAAAACAAACATTCTTTAGAGTCAGTCATAAGGGACAGAAGAATAAATTGAGATAAAAAGTATGAATAAAAATATTTTTCTTGAAGGTATCTAGATCTACCCCATTTATTCACATGTGTATCATCGTAAGCGAACATTCCGAACTTAAGAATTTAAATAAATATAAAATAAATTGCGCCTTTAAATCTCCAACCCCATCCACTTGTGCTACAAAAAATATCTAACTCTATAAAAAGAGAGAAAATCTCATGAAAATCCACGTAGGAGTCTTAGTTCAAGTTTCCTGTTTACTTGGCAACAAAAAAAAATCATTTTCTTTCCTATCCGAAAACCTCCTTTTGAAAAGCACTGCAGAAAAGCTTCAGGATCATGAAAGAAAGTTGAAAGGCGAGGGAATAAAGAAAATTAAATGAAGAAAAAAACATCCGGTGAATGTTCATATAAAAAAAAGGCTTAGACATTGAGTCAGGGAAATGAACTTATTAAAATTGCCCTATGGCATTTTTATAAAGTTTTTTTCCTTTTTTGGGTCGACATTTTTTTTTGTTCTATTTTTGAAAATAAAGTATTGTACTTAAGTATTGTGTAAATTCATAAGAAAAGCAAAAACTTTATTTGAATGAATTCAAGATTTTTTTTTTTTTCATAAAAAAGTTAAAAGTGGTCGTTCGTGATAGATTGCCTTAAGCGCATATGGCCTAGAGATCAGAATTTAATGAACAAAATTGACTTTTCCATACAAAATTCGAGTCGATTTGATTTCACAAATAACAGTATTTGTTTTTGAAAATAAACGGTCAAAATAATTTCAATTTACTAAATGATAAATTTGGCTTGTTTTGTATGTAAAATCGTCAATTAAAACATTTTGAAAAGGTTTTTAGCTGCAAACTAATCAATAAGCCAGTAACTTAACTGTATAGAGCTAATTCTTCAAGCCCGAACTATTCAGGATGCCTGGTTGCAGAGAATTCGATCAATTCCGCAATCCTTTAGATCAAAGTGAACTTCAAAACCAAATTTCTTCAATAATGCGCTAAAAAAGGACGAAAACTCTCTTCCTTATTCAGATCCACAGAAATCCAAAGAATATTGAATGAAATTTATGCGACAAAAATTTATTGTCAAGGCGTGGTTGGAATTCAAACGCAAAAATTTTTCATCTCTTCACTTCCGAAAACTTTATATTTTTTTTCTGGAGTATTGAGAAATTTTTCGTCCGCAATTGATTCTTTTGGCAGACTTGACTGTGGAGATCTTTGCATCAAGAAAATGTTTTTCTTTTGCCATTAAAAAGACGACTTTTCGATGAAATTTAATTTCATTGGAAAAAGCTTAAGAAGAGCTTTGGCCGTTGGGTCCTTTTGAATCTTAAAATCACTCTCTGGTTGCTACTGGATGTTTTCATTGCTTATTTTTTTTTCGAAATCAAATTTGAGTATAATTAAATTTGAGTCATTTTTCTTTTGAAGCAATTTCCAAGTAAAATTGATTAATAAAATAACCTTGACATTATAATGATGATATTTCAAGGTAGATGATGGCACGTGAAGCAAAGATTATTTTGAGATATTTCAAATTTGAAGCAAATTAAAGCATAACAAGATTAAAATTTGCAATTTAAAGATTGAATAACTAACGGATTTTAAAAATTCAAATCCTAACGGTTTCTTGGAATTTAAAATGTTTACCGCATTTTTGAAAAACAACGCAAATTATTAAAAAGCTAAAATTTCAATTTAAAGCTTATCAATTCATATCCTTCATGGAAGCTTATCTCTTTTATAATTGTGGTAAATGTAGTTTAATTAAAACGACTTCCTTACGGATTTATAATTTCACAAATATGTTTATTCTTCAAAGTTCAAAAGCAGACTAAACTTTTGCATGAAAAAGGGGTTTTAAACTAAGTGCAATAAATATTATTCAATTCTTAAACAAACGTTACAAAAATCTCCTTCCCCAATTCATAGAAAATCTAATTTTCCCCACGTTTAAGCCATAACATTTACACTGTTGTTATTTTCTACATAACAATGCCGTTTATTTTCCCATACTTAATTAATCGTGAAAACAAATAAGCAAGAAAAGAGATTAAAAACAAGAAGATTGAACATAAGAATTCATTTTTAGCACATGTCCAAGAAAAGCCCCATTAGTATGAACTTCTTGGACAAACAATCGGATATGTATGACATTTGTGTAATGAGAGAAAAAAAAATATAAAAAAACGAAGCAATTCATGAAATGGAAACGTAAACAAGTTCCCCGGAATAGACAAATTATGTGTTCATTCAATGTCTTTCCATCATGTCTTCTTTTCTACATTTTTACCTCGTGCTGTTCTGTATAATTACGGTGATGAATATGAAAACCGAAAGATCCAAAGGAGAAAGCACTGTAGGAAATGAAAGAAAAAAATTTGTGTTTTTCATCTAAAGCCTTGCTGAGGTTTTTTTTCCTCATTTCCTTTTACAATCATTAACATAACGAGTAGAGCGAGAAAATTTTAAGCATGAAAGAGATGGAAATATACAAACGAGAGATAAAAGGTGAATGTAGAAAGGTCAAATTTCAAGTTTTTCCTTCTCCTCATATTTTCCATAATTCACAACAATTTCATGGTTAGAGATTCTTTAGTCGGTGAGTTGCTGTGAGCTGTTTCAAAGGATTTTTTTGGGTTTAATTTAGTAATATTTGGGGAGCATTTTTTTTGGTAAGATTGACATTGACATGTTTTTTAAGGTTCAATTATGAAATGGAAATTTCCGTCTGTAATCCCTTTTTTGTATTTATTTAATCAGTTTTATATGGCATGGATTTAGGAATTTTGTTGCTATGAGACTGATAAATAGGCAGAAGAGTTTACACAGTTCAAGGTTAATTAAAGGTAGTTTTGATGGGGTTTTGAGTTGATACATTTGGTTTTAGATTGTTGCACTTAGTCCAGTAGTAGACAACCTGTGTGCCGCGACTCACTAGCGTGCTTTTACATAAAAAGGCTGCTCCACTGATTCAATTTAATACTGACGTAGCCATGATAAATCTTAAGTGGACCCTGACACATCAAAATTATAGCTATACGTACCAGTCGATTAATCGCAGTCTGTTCTCTTCGAGAACTTGCGGACATTAGAGATTCTAGTGAATCTTCTCTGCCTAGATAATCTATTAGAACCTTGTCAGAACTTGATACTGATACCTAGTAAGAATAATTAACAGAAATAGTAAATTCTACAATCAATTTCATTCAGAAGGAATCGAACATGGTCTTTTACGAATTCAATTCTCATTTTCTTGCCGTTATGCTAGTAGGAGTTGTTTATTAGCTTGGCAGAATGCTAACTTCAACATTAAATCTACTTTGAGCATTGTTTTGGGTTGATCTGGCTTTAAATGCAAATTTCCTGTCAAGAAGACTCCTCAAAAATAATACCAAGACCTAAAAAGTGAACTATTTACATCCAGAACCTCTAATTTTCCACAAAAATTCAGTATTCACCTCTAAATCTCAGAAATACACCATTCCTAAGATGAATTTATTTTTTAATCAACTCGATTTCATCAACAACAGTTTTGGCATTTGTTTTGGTTAAACTTAATCAGTGAAACATGAGAAATGAGCTCAAGTTATGTTAATTGCTGCGTATAAAATTCTAATTAAAACCAAAAGCAGGAAAAAAGATTGGATTTCATGAGCGAAATTCACATCCACAAAAATTTGTTATATTTTTAAGCTTAAATGGCTTAACTTGCAGAATAGAATAGAGTTAATCGGTGTGGAAAGATAATGCAAGATGTATGTGGGTGGAAAGTAAAAAGTGATTATGGCAATGGCTTCGCAATTATCATAAATAAATTTTACTCAATGTTGCTATATTATGTAATTTAATGCTCCGTAAACGGGGTTTTTATTTTGGAAAAATGTTTTTGGAATTTGAAAAAGGAAAAACATTCGTTCCTTGTTGATGCTGAAATTAGCATATTTTAAATTTTCATCACAATAAATAGCATCGAAGGATTTTCTTGAAAGATTGTTTTTTTACAAGAGTTGATGTTTATAAGACTAGTTTAGAATAATGATCCAATAAGTTCTCATAAAATTCTATCATAAAATTTAAAATTTAAATTTTTTGTTTGCATAAAGAAAAGATTTAGTTCGTGAAGTTCATAAATTATGGCAAGTATAATGAAAAAGCTTGATAGTTTTATGTTGTAAATTAGTGTTGATTTTAATGGAAAACTTGGTCGTTATGTTCTAAATAGACTTGAAATTAATTAATCTTGAAGTTGAGTGGAGTTGATTCCTAGTGACTGAGTTTGAGCTCTGATCAAGAGGAAAGTTGCTAGTTAAATGAATTGCTTAAAGCGGGTGCTAAAGGTTAACTTGAACTATTGCGGCAATTTGGGATCAAAAATATGAAATTTCAAAACATGAAACTAATGCGCCGTCCGGTCCACCCAGTCACTTCGACTCACAAAGTTAAGCAACAATGTACAATATTTGTATAAAACCCACAAGGATGTTTAAATTTAAAATTCATTTGTGTTGAATGTACTCTCTTTAAAATGCTTTTAACTTTGATTATTCAAACTTTTATCAAGCATTCATTTTGTATGTTTGCGTCACATTAACAAACAATATTCCAGTGTTGTTTAAACTGTGTACTGAGGTATTCTACTGGATTTTATGGAAAATGCTGTGAATTGCATGGGATTTTAGTCGTACCAAGTTGCACCGTGACAAAACAAAGCTTAAACAACACTGCAATATTCATTTGAATTATACAGAAAAATGAAAATGTTTCAGATTTGTTTAATGTTTATCAACTGCATTGCACAATAAGTGATGCAATGAATCCTTAGCTAAACTTTATGTATAATAAGAACAAAACAAAAAGTTTTAACTTTTACTTACCCTCTCTGAAACAAGTCAACATTATAAAATTTGAATAATTCAACAGCAAACTCGATTGTTGCCTGTAAATCCATCGTGATTTAACTTTATTATATTGTGTTGGATGTGATGAACTATAATGATAATCGATGTTGACTACACAATTTATTTAACAGCATTTTTGCGATAGTTTTAAAACTTTTTTTTTATCTCTCATTTAATTTTTTTCATATTTTCTTTTTCTTCATATTTTTTTTTTATTTTTTTAAATAAAACTTTCTCATATTTTTCAACATTTTCATGCATCGCATGTAGCTTATCAACATATATCTAAAACACACGACTGAACAACATCAACATCGAGAGAGATTCAAAATACACTTTTTTTTATTTATATAATATAAATTCCATTTATTCTCATATTTTTTTTCTCTTTTTTTTCTTATTCAATTCACTGAGATTTTTCCTTTCATTTACCGCATCGTCTCATTCGCGCCGCGCACTGTACGATGAAATGTTCGTAATTTACATTTTCTTGCTTTTCGTTTCGGTTTATTTTCTTACTTCTTATGCTTGTTTTTCTTCAATATTTTTCACATTGTTTTTCTTTTGTATCTGCTCGAATGATTTAAAATCGAGATTCATATTGGATCATTTTTTGCAGCTGTGAAGAGAAAGAAGAGTAAAAAGAAATTTTTAGAAAATAATCTCATAATGCAATAATAAATTGATAGACAGAGTGTCCTTGAGATGATTTTGATGAAGTTTGTAGGACTTGTGATTTATGAAAGAAGCATTTTGCATTTAAATAAGTAGTCAGATGGGTATGTAGAGTTAGTCATTTAGGTTTTAAGTTTCTGACTACGCTCATAAATTCATCAAAATCTTCTCTTTAAATCAGTGATTCTCAAACTTTTTTAGAGCGCAACACACTTCAATTTCAACTTTTTAATGTACCAAATTTCAGCATGGAAGCCCGATTCCTCGAAGTTCTAAGCAGAGTTGCAAAACAGACAAGAATCAAACAAGTTCTTGATAATTTGTATGGTTTTTATTACAAATCCGTTATTGACAGGTGGCTGTTTTGCATCTCTGGTTCTAAGGTTGCTGATCATTTGCATACAATAGATAGTCGGAACTAATCATACAACTAGCCTGAGAGACATACAGCTTAGAAATGGTTGAAAATCCGATTAAAGAAGACTCGAATCGACAAACCGGTTAATTAATCCTTCCGATTCCGATTTGTGCTGCTTAAATTCGGGAAGCCATCAAGTCAAGATGTGTTGCAACACAAAGTTTGAGAAGCATTCCTTTGAACCTAAGCGACACAAACGAAAAGGCTCCGTTTCGACTCCCTTAAGGTTCTGTCCTGATAGCGGGTCGCCATGACATAGCTTTTTCCATTTGTGTCAAAACCCTCAAATAAAATCTAAATTGAATTTAAATAATAAAAATTGAATTCAAATAATCATTGTGTTCATTGAACCCTTCTTCATCTCACATATCTCTCAACAAACGTGTGGTGTGGCATCAGCAGTGGGAAATGACATAGCACAAAACGCACAAAATTGAATAAATTTCTCATTTCATTCCTCGTTGCTCGTCTTTTTATTGTGAAATTCTAAAAAAATGTTTAGATTTATGTTTTTGAAAGTTTTCCAACTTTTTTCTTGCTGATATTTCATATATATTTTCTTTATGTGCTGTTTTTTATTTTTGGTTTTGAGGGGTGTGATGCTATCGTGCTTTTTTTATTGCGCCAAATGAATTCTTATGGTTTGTGGCATATTTGTACAAATACGTCTGTGAATTGTTCACATATATTGTGAAAAAATTTGAAGATTTAAAGAATTTTATTGTCGTCATGGGAAGGTGATGATGGGGAAATGAGAAGTAAATGATTTTTTTGGTGTGGTTTGTGGATATAAAGTTCAATAGAAGAGGTAAGCCAACTTGCTGGGCATTCAAAATGTTCAAATTTGCTTGATTGAAGTTGGAGGATTCAAAATTTAAATCCTGGAAGCCAAATAACGTAGGAATGGACGAAAATCTGACTCCAGAAAGCCCTGACTCTAGCGTGAGGCCGGATCTCATCAAATCTAAGGTAGAGCCTGAGTTATGCTGTTTTGATGCCGGTATTTCAGTCTTTTATGCACCTCGTCCCTTCCTGGATGTTAATAGAGCTCAAAATTAAACTGAACAAAGCCTGAAATCAAGTTAACTCAACTAATGTCGACGTACACAAAGTTCACCCATTTTCCATAGAACCCCTTTGTAAAAGCTTGATAAAAGCACCTAAAAGAACCAAAACTTCATCAAAATAACAACAGCAAAGTACAAAAGAGCACGAGAAAAACAATTGCTGAAGATACAACCACAGGCATTTCATTCCAGTGAAATTGTCACAAAATTTCCGTGGTTATCGGTGCGAAATGTAACAAAATGCAACAAAACATCGGTTTCGATACCAACCTACAGCGCAGCACAGCATCGCATGTTCGAACAACTTTTAAATGCTTCGAAGAACATTTTTTTTAAATTTCACAACTTTTGTGGAAATTCAATAAAATATGAAACATCCGTAAGTGCTGAAAATGCTAAAATGAAGGTAAACTTTTATGCTGGAAGCCACTTCCAACAGACAACAAATAAAAGTGCAAAAACGCATTTTATTAAAATTAAATTTCATTTCAATGTGCTTGAATTGTCGACACGGTTTCTGTGGTTTCACGTCAGAAGTTTAGCAAAAGTAGAAAATTTTGCATGTGATGTGAAACTTTATATTTTGTCAGAAATATACAAAATGTTGCAATGCTGTGGCTTCTTGAGAAAATTAAAAAGAAAATTGAAATTTTAAACAATTTTCCAAATGTACTTCCTGTAGTTTAAGTGCCTTGTTTACGATGAATAATCATGTGCAGAGTGATATGTGTGAAAATGAATTTTCAAGGCATTTGAGCTTGCTTGTGGGATTATTTGAAGTATTTTAGAATGATATGTGGAAAGTTTTTTTTTTTGAGCATTTCATGGTCGATTGAATGCGGAATGTTGAATGATGTTTGTGTGTGTGTATGTGGGAAAATCGAGGCTGTTTGAAGTAGATGTGCATTATTGCTATTGTGTGGCTTGTGTGGTTCTATTTGGATATTTGAAAAATTCAGGGAAATTCAAGGTAAATTGTGTGGATTGAAGTTTTAAACTGTTTTTTGTTGTTTGGTGTAGTTCGTGAAGTGATTTTACATTGAATGGCTAACACAGGCCGGTGATTTTTGAGGATTTTAACAGATTGTGGCCGTCTCGTAGCCAGTGATAGAGGCAGTTTTAGACGTCAACTGTGAGAGGCTCTATGTTGAGTGTAGTAAGTATGTAGCTCTTTCTTAAGGAGATCGAAATTCCTGTCGACGTCAAGCTTTAGTCATAAATTTCCACACTCTGATCTTTACAACCAAAATTGAAACTGTCACCCTATTAATTCCTCAAAATTCAATTCCAACTCAATCTTCCATCCTAAAAATCACTTTTCAACCCACAAATAGATTGAAAAATTCATGATCTAACTTTTTACAGCTCACATACAAGCAATCAATTGTCATGAAATTAAATAAAGTGCCAATATGCCAATTTCCCTTAATTATATGTTAGATAAATTTGCAGAAAAAAACTAAAACTAGAGTCAGGCAATGAAAATTAATCGTTTGGAAATTGGATCTTTAGGTGGAAAAGCAATAAAATAGGAAAAATACTAAGTTTTTCACGTAAACTAGTTACATTCACTATAATTATCATTAAAAGGTTGTTAATCTTGTTGAATGTAATTTGTAATTCTTCTTGTTTAAAGTTGTAATTTGGAATGGTTGATGAGTTGTTTAGGAATAATAATGAAATTGTGCTTTAAATTAGCTTGAACGCTAAGTTGACCCAGATTTTGGATGGATTCGAGTCGACCCAATTAAGAAAAATTCTGGAAACCAAGACTGAGACCTTAACTACCCGGGAAGTCTCCGTATAGGTCTGGGCATTCGGAAATCCTTAGACAAAAAGTTGACTTTTTCATACAAAATTTAAGTCGACTTCAAGCTCCGATTTTCACCAAATAGAGTCAAATTTCAATTTTAAACAGAAAATTCTATAACTATAAAATTTAAAAATATCGATTATATCAAATTAAACAAATAAAAATTGAACCATCCAATTTATTGCAACATTGTACAATTTTTGTTTAAATTTAATCAAATATTATGATTAAATATTAATTTAAAATTAGACACGTCGTTTCATATTGATGTAAATTCAATGCAAATTAATGCAATAATAAATAATAAAATTAGCGAGCTGATAAAAAAGATCATTAAATTTCATTATGTGAACATGTATGCAGAATAATTATCAAAAATCGGAAATAAACACTACCAATAAATTGATTTAAAATTTATTTGTGTTATCAACACGACAATGCAGTTATGGAGGTTATGTCCTGAATAGAAGATGTAGGTTGTTCGATCGGAAATGCGGTTCAAGGCTGACGTGACCTTCGCATAGTGTCGGATTCAAACCGAATCTGGCTTCAAGTCAGAGCTATCGATTAACTGACTTGTGCTATTCGACACTCCTTGATGTTAAGCTACGACCGAAACCCCATACTGAGTATGGTTTATGACACACTTGTGTACTGCGACACACATGTTGCCCACCACTGCTTTTTGAAAATGATCATAAATTTGAAATTCAATTACATTAGTTAAATGACAAAACATTAACTAATGTTATTTGAAACTCCCATTTATAAATCCTTATTATTCAAAAAACAGAACCGATCGATGAAAATACAAAATCAATTTATTGTTCTTTTTCTGTCGTTATCTAATGTAGATAAATAATCCTTCATTTAATTAATGAAATATTTTGTATTGTATCGGAAAAAAAATGTGAAGCGAAAATTAATGGAAATTCTTTGAATGCCCAAAGGAATGTTATAAATAGCTAAAAGCTGTATTCCCAAGTTATATCTTATAAATAAAAAAAATATTGAATGAGGAGGAAAAAAAGCAACTTTTCTATCATGATTTATGGCAACAATTAATTAAACGTTATTATAATACAGTGGTGGGCAACTTGTGTGGCGCAATACACTAGTATGCAACACAATGGCACATTAGTTTACCACACTGGTGTGATAAGATATGGCACCTTAGTGTGTCATACTATGCCACACTATGTGCCGCACTATGCCACACTATGACACACTAGTGTGCCGCACTATGACACACTAGTGTGCCGCTAAAACTTGGATCATCAAGCGTATACCGTTTGTGGTTTCAATCAAGGCTTACCACCAAGTTGTGCCACAACACACAAGTTTTCCCAGCACTGTCCTTTAATAGAAGCACGAACAAGGACTATATGGAATATTTTTCCTGTTTTATCGCTGACCTAAACTGAATAAAAATATTCTTTTTATATCCACAGATATCCAAATCAATTAATATTAAATTAGAATATAAAAGGACGACCAAACAGAATTTGTAAAACTTTTATTTTGTGTCAGGCTATAAAACGACCAAGAAGACTGGAATGGGGAGAAAAGAAAAAACTTTTTTATGTATTTGGGTCACAGCAACATCATCCGGATCAGCGCACAACAACAAATCAACAAATTATACTTTTTATAATTTTGTTGGCTGCCTTTTTTTCTCTACTTAATGGGATATTTTTTCCAACTTTTACTTTGTGGCACTAGCTAAGGTTTCATTATGTCGTTGCTGTTGTTTAATTGAGAAAATGTCGGTACTCATTTTTTTTTGTTTGTAATTTCCTTTGTGTTGCTCTATAATGTGTGGTGTTGTAAAAAATTTATTCTGTCACATCTCTTTGAATAGAATGGATTGAAAAGTTCATGGAATGTCTATACTGTTGTCGGATTTGTCGTCATTAGGTTTATTGTTTAATAAAATCAATATATTGATGTTTTATACATGTGGATGGAAGTCATAAGTGATTCTAGATAGAGTTTTATATGATTGTTTCAACTTTATGAGCTAGATCCAAGAAAATCATCCAGATATCCAGATGCTTTCCTTGTGGAAATGTTCATCAATAAAAAGGTCTCAAAACTACACCCAGCAAATGGGCCAAGCTTCGTAATTAGAAGGATTAAACGAAGAAAGGAGGTTCGAGTCAGATATAACTTGGGAATGAACCCAGGACCTTTGGCACGAAAATCCAATGCTCTACGATTTAGGCCATTGATGCTATTGTACTGTTTCATTTAAAATTGACAAAATATCTGGATTATGCTTGTTAAATAATATAACGCCAAACAATGACCCTTTGTCTTCAAGTCTTTTACCGTAAATTCCGATTCTAGTTATTTTTGGTATTCTAACTGACAATCAGGTATCTTACCCAGAAGAAACAAGCTTAGGCTATTCAAATCATTTAGATACATAGCTGTACTAGCTCGATTCGTGGCTAATGATTGTTTAACGAGTAAGGGTGCGTCAGACCTCTGTATTCAGCAGACCTCCAGTTTATAGTACAATATGATGTTGTAAAAGCGCAGAATTTACATTGAATACAGGTCATTTTGGCACCACGCTAGTGTTATTGGTCTTTATTCAATTCAATAAACATACAAACTCGAATAATACACAACTTAATGTTGCTCCATATCCCTCAGAGTCTTTTTTACTACCTAGAACTTCTCCAGACAATGTATAGACACATCATGTGAGAAATGTATTGTTTCTTTTAATCATTGTAACTATATTTTGTACTTCAACTGCATCAACACCTCAACATAGATAATAAATTGCATGTAGCATTTCAGATAATAAAAATAATCATCCAGGCATTTTTCGATATTATTTTCGCTCAAGTTCTTCTCTTTACATCCATTATCTCACATTTAAAGAGGCAAAAGAAAGAAAAATGAAAAATTTAATGAAAAATCTTCTTTTCTCTTTTATTTTAATCCCTTCGTATGCATTCATCGTAAAAAGCGAAGCGAACTTAATAAAAGTAAGAAAAATATTCTCCCAGCCATGTACGTCTATGCTCATGTCTTGAACTTCTATTTTATTATATTTTTCATTATCATAAGAGCGTCTTGAAGATGAAAATTTTGTGTTATGTATACATAGCAACATGTAATAAAAAGTTTATTGAACCTTTTTTTTTCTTCTCCTTTCTGATTCCTTTATGCTTACTCTCATCTCATCTCATCTCATAATTTTCCATTTCTCTTCACTTGCTTAAGCAATGATGTAATTTTTTTGTTGCTGCTGCTCAGCTCGGTCTGTATACGATAACTCGATGACATGCAAGAGGGTAAAAGTGTTGTTGTGTCTTTTTTTGCGGGGGAACTTGGTATGACTACCGAAAAAAGTTTTTTATGGAAAAGTTTCTTGTAATTTTTGTGGTCATTAATTAAAATATTTTTTTGTTGTTTCTTTTCTTGTAAATTAAGCATATGCTTAATTAAATGAATACTAAAAGTTTCTCGTCATCAAGAGCTTTTTTTTTTGTTGTGGACTTGGAATGCTTGAGAAATTATTGTGGAATTTTAAGGGACACTTTTTGTTGTTTGCTTAATTTTTGGTAATTAATTTTTAGTATTGTAGTTTTTATTAAAGTTATGACTATTTTGATTATGATGATTAACTGGAATTTGTATTGAGGTATGGAAACTGGTTTCAGTGGCTATAGCCAAAATTAGCTTAGCTCCACTATGCACCAAACTCATCTTTTCGCGGTGGAGACCGTCATAGTGAGGCTTGAGTCATACGAAACTGTGCTAATCACAGGGTACATTGGCCCAGCAAGCAGACATCCTTAACTAGAAGCTAAGACACCTAATTCTAGAATCAAACTGAAATTATTTACGACTACTAAGGCTAAATGCAAAGAGAACATTAATTTGAGGCTCAAAATTTGAAATCCCAAGACACTATCAGAATCGGAAGAATTATCCAATGAGCTATCCAAAATCCAGCATCAAGATGACGTAATTTTGACCGGAATTAAACCGAAACTGCACCAAGAAAGAGTCACGCAAAACTTGGTGTTGATCGAGTCAGTATTGCACTTTAAATCGGAAATTGACAAAAAACTGCGAGCGATAGATTCATTTTTGGTAATATACAATATGGCAGGTAGCCACTGGAAGGAGCTCAATTGGAATATTAATTTATTCCTCATGTCTGCTTTTACCTCTTTTATGTCAATCAAGTCTTTATGCAATCAAATATGCAAAACTTAGAACAAATTTAAAAGTTTTAGAAAAGGTTGAATTAAAATACGTTTCAGATCATAAACTTAATTAAATTGTTTCTCAAAAAAACTTATTTTTCCAAAAATAAAGTCAGTAATTAATATTTTTCACGTACCAAAAGGCGAGACGAAAAACCAAATCAACATAAATTAATTAACACATCATCCTTTTTAGATATAAAAGTTGTTTAATGCGTCAATTTATTTTTTCATAATATTTTTTTCCTGCTATCTGAATATTTTATGCTTAGTTAATGGATAGATATTGAAATTAATTTTGTCTGATAAAATCTATGAAATATATACAATTATAAAAAGGGTTCGATGATGTCTAAAAACATCATATTTACAGTGATGTGATATTGATTAATGGACTTGTTGTTTGAACAGCATCAACTTTCATTAGTAATTATTTTTGAACATTTTGTAGGTGTTGTTGCTGGGATAAGCTGACAATTTTGTACTTAATAAGTTTTGAGATTCTCAAAACTCAAGAATATTGTTAAAGACAGCTTCTAAGTTGCTGAAAAAGACCAAAACGAACAATATATTGAACTACCCTGCGGTTTAGGGACCAAACCGCTTTTTTGGAAAGATTCTTCAACTTGGCCACGTCTCTGAGAATTTCTAATTAGGAATTGGCAAGCGTAAGCCATCTTAAGAGCCAACTTTAGACAACACATAAAAGAGTCAAACTACACAATTGACTACTAAAATAATTAAATCATCTAACATGTGTACGACCCCTTATCTCTGCAAAAACTCCTTTTTTGCTGCCGCAATTCTAAAATTATTGAGCACTTAAATTATTCATTTTCATTCCATTATCTATTCCATGTGGTCGCACACGGTTGCAGTTCTAATAAATTTATCACAACTAAGAGTTTGATGCTGAAGCATCGTCGAATGTAATATATTTTGAGAATTGAACGACAAAAAGCTTCTTGTGACACAATGAAAATCCCCATTAACATCGGATTATATTGAAAAAGTTTTTTGTTAGATTTATTATAGTTTGAGGGTTGGACGATTGGATGCAAAATATGGGACATGCACTGTTTGCAAGTGATGAGCACTGATTTATTCTGATTGTCCTTTTGATGGACTAGTTTGGTGATTAGATTCTGCATGAATCTGAGCTAATAATTAAGATAGAATTGAGGAATTGTGGATAATAGTTGCTATATGGCATCCAAGTGGCTACTTTCATGCTAACTGCCATAAAAATTGACACTTCGGTGCCATGTGACCGCCAATTGGCTGCCATGTGACTATCACTTGGTTGTCAAATGACCGTCACTTGACTGCCATAATGCACTCGAGTTGATTGACAATTTTTTAAAAATTCCCTCAAAATTGGAAAAATTTTCAAACTTTAAGAACAAAAATTTTTAAAAACAATTTCCATGTCTTTAATATTTTCACAAAGAAATGTCAAATCCATTTACAAGAAGCTCTCATATTAAATTTTTTAATATGATTTAGATGAAAATCTCCATAAATATTAGCATCAAACAAATTTTTCCTCCTTTTTCATAGAAAGAAAATTCTCCCCACATTTCGTTATTCTGAATTTACAGCTTTTCTGATATTTTCTCATGGAAAAATCCACTTTGTATGCAAAAAGTTTATATCTGTTGAAGGAAATCTTCAGCATTTCTTTCTGAGCTGCTTCCATTATTATTATATTAACTTTTTATCTTCCTTCATTCCCATCCATAATTTACCATCCAAAGAATCTTTCTTCACTTCTTCTTATTTAAACTTTCATCATGAAGCGACAATCATTGCATGACAAACTTTTCGTTCTGCACACACACTAGATATATTGCATGATAAAAATCACTTCGAGATATCTATTATCAGCATCAATTTATGTTTATAAACACAAAATTGTATAAATACGCAATGAGACTTACTGCTGTAAAGACAAGTGAAGAAAAATGAAAAACCTGATTCATAGATAGTATTCATAGCATAAATTCACGTCCATGATTATGTACAACAATTTTTTTTGTCTCATTTCATATTCCTTTCGATTCATCATCATAGATTGAGGCGTTCGTATCATATGAAAAAATCCACATATATTTTTGGAGAGATGGAGAGAAAGATGAGAGAGAGAGAATCTTGCAGGGCTGGATATTTCAGCCCAAGTATTATTTAGGGGCTGTTTACTTAAAAAGTTGCAAGTAGAAGTAATCTGCAATTTTTTAACAGCAATTATCGTAATTGTAACAAAGCTAATTTCTTTGGGAAACATATTAATCCCTGGTAGACAAAGAGTGTGCTCTCTAGAGCAGACTAAGCTGAGAGGAACGCTCACGAGCACTATCGTCTAGTATAATTAAGATTAGCAAGCTTTCGAGAGCTCTTTGCCAGCTAGGGAGCGATCAGCCTTTTACTGGATTATTGTTTTGTGAGTTTTGGTATAGAAAATCGATAACTGGTCAAAATGTAAGTCTTGACTTAGAAAACTGAATATTTGCTAGGAGTTTTCATTACGCCCGAGAGGAGAAAAATATGTTAAAGCCAGTCAAACGCAAATTATGGTTATGTTGATGTCTAACAAGAATTTGACCACTCATGGGGGTTTATCTACAGCTGCAAGACTGCAGAAAAAATGCATGCTCACTTGAACGAACTATAAAGTACAATTTTTGACAGAATATTCAATAGACAACCTCAGAAAGTCCAAAACTGGATGTTTACAGCCACTGAATTACTATTGATAGACTATGAAGCATAATTTTTGACAAAAATCCACAAAAGAGAACCTCGGAAAACTTCCCAATCTCATTAATTCACCAGCACAGCATCCACCCAACCCTGACTGTGAGACAAAAAATTTTTTTTATTGACAAGAATACAGAGGAGATTGATTCGAGCCTCCCTCATATTGCTACTATCACATTTATCGAAGACAGTAAGCACACAGCACAGTAAATATTCCATAGCTCAAGGTATACAGCAAATATGACGTAAATTTCGTATAAATTGTATTCAATCAAGTTGATGAAGTTTCCATTCATCTAAATGAGCGAACGTGTTCCTTTTGTGAACATCCTTTTTTTTATATCCACAGAAATTATCCTCAATGCACACAGATGAAACTAAATAGGAACATTATAATGAATAATATAAAAGGAACTTTTGTGTATGTGCATGTGCAGCTTATTGAATTTTAGATCCTTTTTTTATATATTCAGCACAATTTTTTATTTTATTTTCCTCACATCACACACACCTCATGAAGATATAAAATAATTCTTTTTTTTGCTCCTTTTTTCCCACCACTGTCAGCCACACACACTTGAGAGCGAGGATGAAAAGAGAAAAAAAAAGGAATTTATTTGCTTCAATTCAATTCACTCACTTTTTACTATTTTTTCATTATTATTTATTTTGCTCATTTTTAACTTTTTCACAAAAACTTTTCATCATTCACCTTTCATTTTTTCATCTTATTTTCTATTTTTTCACTGCCACAACCCGTGAAAAAATGACTTTTTTTTCTTACTCTCAATATGAACATGACACGGATGCGGAGATTTATGTTATGCGAGTGAAAGCAGAACCGATAATGAACGATTTTTTTTTATGTGTGTCGCACAGTCAGTCTTGACACAAAGTGGAATGATTCTCTCATTTTCCTGCGAGAAATGTGGAAAATTGAGCTGAGAGGAAATTGCTGAGAGAAAATTTAAAATTGAAAAAATGAAAATTTTATGAATTTTTTGAATTTTTCATGAATGAAGTTGCGTGGATTTAAGGATGAACTGTCAGTTCCGTTTGAATTTTACGCCTGACATTTATGCAAACAGCATTAAAAAAGCATTTTTTGAGCTTTTAAATCCGTGAGAACTGGAAAATTTTCCTCTCATTTTCTCTCACGAGATGTAAAATCAGCAGGCACTCAAGTCAGTTAGGGGAAATTTTCTTATCAAGCGCATGTTCGACATACCATTAAGAAAAAAAAAGATGATTGTCAGGGCGCCAATTGTTTATTGTTGTTGCTGACTGCTGTGTATGCATATATAGTAAAACATAATCTTCATATCCATACCATGTTCACAATAATTTCTCTCATCCGCTCTTTCCTCCTCGATATAAAGGCACACATTATGTATCATTGCTTTGTTGTCATCATCAACTTGTATTTTTTTGGGGTAAATGATGATTTTGTTGTGACTATTGACCCATTTAAGGTACACGTGTACTAAATCCTGTTGAAAAATTTTGAATGGAATATCAATTGAAAATTTATCGAGCAATATTTTCTTTTATTGCAAGGAATATCAATTGTTTCAAAAAAAAGTTTTCCATTTCCTTCTGAGAAAAATGATCCAAGCTCGAGATGAAAAGAGTTTCCATGACGAATTTCTCAGATGTATTCATTGAAAGCTATTGCTTGTTAAAATACTTTTAATGAGCTATATAAAATTGTTGCCATGGTGTCGTAAATTAAGTCCTCGAGATGTGAGTTGCTGTAGTTGATGAAGGTTATTTTTGATCGACAATCAGGATGATTTTTTTAAAGCTCTTATAACAATAACAGTTTATGAAGTATTGCATTTGTTTCTCGATATTTGTCCTAGGGATCTTGAGATTAACGACTATGATATATTTAGAGTGCTTGTAAATTTGATTGTACTATTGAATACTGCTATGGAATGATTACACTACAGAATATTGATGTTCGATTACACTATTGAATACTGATGCTGATTTTTTGATACATAAATTTGTGAGTTTTTCATTTTTCACTTAAACTCCTTCGTTGCTTGAGACCTAAGATTCAAATCAAAAGAGTTTTTAATCATCTAAAGTAATTCCTTAGTCTTAATTCTGCAATGGATCTCAAATTCAAAGCAAAACAATTTTAGTCGATGTTTAAAGCCTTATTATGAACAAATTTTACTCATTTTTCCTTCTAATTGACTATTATTAGCTTACTTTTGCTCTTTTTCTGTTGTTTAGATCCTTCGTATCTTAGTCTTCCTTCTTGTTAGGGCTTTAGTTTTCATTTTGATTCAGGATTTGATAAAAATAACTTAAAATTTTGAAAATGCTTTGTTGACTGACAATCGTGAAGTTGCCTTCAATTGGATAAACTTAACGAAATAAAATTTGAATTTTCAATTGCCGTTATGCTAACTTTTGATTTTTAATTCTTTAAAACATGTCTACACAGTTTATAAGACAGTTTTTATGTACCGTAGTGGTCTTTTTGTACCATGAAAGCATGCTCTTTCTCTGTTAGGGCTGATATACAATTTTTACTGAATCAAGCAATCAATAAGTGCAATAGAAGCTTTACCGATTGCAAGACTCAAGAAAATTCATCAGAAAGTTGTAAAATTTCATAATTCTTCAGTTTAGAAGAAACAAAAATTGTACAATTTTCACAGTTTATTAAGGATGCCAGCAGGAATTTTCAGGAATATTCAGGGGAATATTCCTCCATCAATCATAAATAATCTCATATAAGAGCTTAACCCTCGCCAAAAACAGTAGTTTATTAAATACAGATATCATAATGAATTAAGATAACAAGCTGAACAATCATTGAAGACATACATCATACTAAATATTCAACAAGATAATCATAATATCCCCAACTATCCCGTAATTCAATTTCACTACAAAATGATTCATTTCTGATGAGGGTTTATCAACACACTAAACGAGAAGCATAAAAATGTGTTGAAACACAAAAAGATTGATTAAAATAAATATCCATATTGAGTAGAAATTCAAAAAAAGTATATCCTCATTGTTATGACAAAGCAGGAAAAAAAAAAGTATGTACATGAATAGGAAATGATTTCTGATGATCTATAGCTTCATCATTCTCTCTTTTTCCAACAATTTTTCCTTTCCGCTTTCTTTACCATGAGCTATCATATAAAAAAATCTTGCTCGGAAATGGCAGACGGTTGTGTTATTAAAAAGCATTATGTCGTCTTCCTCATTTTTTTTTCTTTCTTCTTCTTATGACTGACTTACCATGCCTGCTATGGTTTATGTTGTTGGTATATCGTTCACGTAAATATCGTAAAAGGAACAGAAAAAAAATGTAAAGCACACAAAAAAAGGATCATTGAAATGAGAAATTGTGAAAATTTCATGAGTTTATGTGGAATGAAGGCGAATTTAATGTTTTATGTGGAAGGGATTAATATATTGAATTTTAAAATTTAAAGCTGTAGGTGTGTCGATGCAGTAACATCAGACATATCCATGAAAGAGCGTTGATCTTTGAGTTTATCTTTATTGTATTTATCTTCCAAGCTTCTTGCTTTCAAGCTTCAATTTGTTGATGGAATGGGATTCTTGGAATGACCTATCAACGGTATATTTTTGAGGGTGCAAGAGTAAGAAAGGTAATAAGGAGAAGACAAAAAATTTACAATTTATGTATGGTACTTTACCATATATTCGAATAACCCCCAATAGCTCAGTGGTAAGAGCATGTGATTGGAAATCGGAGAACGTAGGTTCGAGTCCCATTCGAGAACTATTGTTCAAATTTACACTTTTTCTGTAAGATCAACACTCATTTTCGGTCAAAAAGCTCGCATTTAGTGCAAAATTGAAGTTTATGACACTGAATCCCTTAGATAAGACTTCAGAGACATACTGACATTTACATGATCTGTGGATGACAATATAGTCAAATAATCAAGATAGTCACGATCTATCATCCGAACAGGTAAGGAGCATGTTCATTATTATGTTCACAAACTTGAGCATGCTTAAATGATAATGATTGAGTATACTTATTGTCTGTAAGAGTCAGTCGTCAAATCTGAATATGACACCAAACTGATATTTCCATCAGCTCCATTTCTGATTCCTAATTTTATAAAAGTTGGATAAAAATCGTTCAACAGCAGACAAAACTACACCACAATAATCCTTACAAAAAACCACTTTGATGACTAAATTTCAGTTTTTGCTGGATGTCTTGTCATACATATTACCTCTATACTTCATGCAGATAGCGGATTTACGCATCAATAGCACAAAAGAAGGAGCAAAAGAAATAAAAAGAAGAAAGTTCATATAAGGATATAAAAATTTATCGAAATAAAGCATCTGTGGCACACAGCAACATCCAAAAAAAAGGAAAAGATTTCTTCAATGGATTTCTATAATGGTCCCATTATAGCCTGAAATGAGCAATTTCAATCTGTGGAGGTTATGAAGCATTTAAGCATATGGTTCAATAGTTAATTAGGTGCCGAAAAAAAATTTTTTTTTGTTCCTTACAAGACTTCCCATTTGATACGCAGCATACAACACCACTAAACGGTTTCGTGCCATACAATCATTTCCGATTTTTATATTCTCGTCGTGAATATTGAAATTGATTTTCTATTATTATTATTTCTTTTCTTGTTTACATGATTTGATTAACTCTATGTGCGTAGCCTATTGAATATTTTTATTCGATTTCTTCATCATACTTTTATTGTTCAGGCTTAATTCAGCTACGATAATAAAGTGATGAAAAATAAGAAGGACGATGAAGGGTACAGAACATTTATGTTTGGTGACTTGCAACATTTCAAAATTAAATTTATCTTACAATCATCCTCATTCATTCATTCTGTTCTCCTCCCCTATTTTGTCTCATTTGTCTGTCCTATGTAGATCAACACAGCATAGAAGTGAGCAAAATGGGATGATAAATATTATCTTTTTTTTATGGGGAGGACAATGAGCGTAGGTTTATAGCTGTGGAAAATGAAGGATTAACATTTTGGGGTTTTTCTGAGAATTTCATTCGATGGCAATACCGATAAATGAATGTTGAGCTGGATGTGGAACATCAATTAGCTTGTTGATTTATTTGGGATTTTGAATGTCAACTTTGATGCAGATGTGAATTTTTTGTGGGTTGAAATGAAAAAGTAGGCAATGGTATTTGGAGATTAATGGGAAGTTTTTGTAGGTCTTTTGGGAATTAGGAGTTCTGGGAAGCATTTATTGTGGGTTTTAAAAGGATGGAACCGGAAATATTCGGAATTCTTGGGTATATTCTAGAATGAAATGGAGTTACCCATTTGGAATCTATTAAGAGTTCTTGGTAAAGGTTCAAAATTCTGAGATTTGCCACATTAATCTACTTTGTGGATAGCTTCTTGGTATTCCCTCACCATACTGTTGGTTCCATCCATTCGGAGTCTAATCTTTGATCCATGAGTATATCGATCAACTGTCCATCGACTATGCTCTTGTCCACATTATTTAAAGCTCTAAAATTACCAAGGCCCACATTCTTTATAGCTCTAAAATTACCAAGGTAACCATCAAGTAAGTATTGGGAATTGGCAGGCGGAAGCCAGCGATAGAACCAGTTTTAAGCGACATCTGAGGGAGGCCATGGTTAATCTATGCGGCCAGTAAAGTAAGTAAGTAAGAAATTATCATGTAAACCGCGCTATTCACCCCAACAGTAAAAATTTATTTCAATTTTCTCCCCAATTTCATCTCAATGTCATCCTGAAAATGCTGTATGCACAACTTTTTATTGCTTTATAAACAAATTACGTTATAAATGTGAAGGAAAAGCGAAATTGATTGATTAGAAAAAATTATTTTCGTCAATCATCCCCATCCATTACAGATCATCCCCTAATCTGTCTATCCTAGAAAACTGAAATGATTTGATCAAAATGAAAGTAAATTTGAGGAGGAAGTAAAACAAAGTGAAATAGTCGCTTAATATAATTTTTTGGATTTTTTTTTTTATTATTTTATTTACAATGTAATAAAAAGGACATAGGAAATAGGGAGCATTAAAATGTCTCATTTATATCATAAAAATAATTAATTATTATTTATCTCTAGCAGCCAAAACGACATTTATGGCTAGTTAAGGATAAGAAATTGCAAGCAATAAGTGTCGTTTTGGTTAATAGGGAATTGATTTGTAGACGTGAATTATAATTATTATTTTTTGTTTTTTTTTTTCATAAGACTTTTGGGAAAGTTTAAGTAATGAATGAAAATTCGTTGTGAATTTGTGTGCTTAATGAGTTTTTTTTTTCGCATTTTAATTAATAATAAAATAAGAATTGTTTTGTTTTGAATTAATAGTTTCAGAGTTGGATTGTTGGCAGTTAAATATGATTTTTTTTTTAAATTTGAAAAGAAATCTCAAATTTAAATTTGAATAAATTTTAATTTTTTTGCTTCAATTCAAGGATTTCAATTTTAAAAACTCAGATTTTGAAAATTTTGAAATTTTTTGAAATTTTAAAACTTCGAAGAAAATATTGAAAGCTTAAAAAAGTTTGAAATTCAAAACTAACTTCACTTTTTATAAAATTTGAAAATTTTAAAATTGAATTTCCTTTTAAAAAATTTAAAAAAAAAATCTTTTAATTTAAAATTCTTTTGAAAATTCAAATTCAATTTTCTTTAAAATATTCCAAAGCTCAAAGTCGACTTGAATTTTGCATGGAAAAGTCAAATTAAAATCCGAGTCAACTTCAATTTCTGCAATATTCACTAAAAATCCAACTCTGACAACATCATGCCCTACTTAATAATTCATATTTTCATAGAATTCACTTAAAAAATATTTAAAAGTAAAGGACGTAGTTTATGTACAAACAAAGTTGTAAAAAAATTTTGTGTTCTCTCATTTATATTTTTTTTTTTGTAGAATACATGAAGGCAGTGTGGCTTTGATATTTATTATCATATATATCTTCATAAAAATGGCTGTGTTGTTTTTATTATTTTTGTGTATGTTTATGTATTGCATCAATTTTAATAATAATTTTTAGCCCCGAGTCTTTTTTTTTGTGTGTGCTTTTAATAAAAATTAATTTTTTAAGCCAAAAATTTATTAAAATTGATTCAATTTTATATACTTTGCAAGATCGATAAATGATGGACATAAATCCAATTATTCCCTCTCAATTTCATTATTTTATTCCGACTCATTTTTTTGTTTTTTTGGGGATGAAAAAAAAGTTGTTCATAAATTATTTTGGAATTTTCTATTTAAAAAATTGGCAGCAAAAAAAGTACGTGCATGAAAAATAAAACAATTATTGCACTTCACAGACAAAATACGTTTCGAAACTACATGGCGTATCGTTCCATTTAAGTCCTTTACCATCGCGATTCCAAAGTTCTAGACAATTCTCCTCCTCGCCATTCTCATAACGGAAATTATTTGGCTCGCCTGCATTCCAATTTGTAAATGTTAGTGGACGTCCATTTGCCATCCAGAAGAAATTTCCTTCGTCCGCTAAATCAGTTCCCGACGTCCAAAAATGCTCATTTCCGAGACCTGAAAAAAATTTTTACAATTTTTTAATTTGATTTAATTAATGTTTTTAAGTTTGTAACTTACCAAAGTCACGAATGTGCTTCTCTAGTCTATCATTTTCTTCTTGTGATGATATGCTAGCCAAATGCATGCCATGGAATCGACAGTATTGTGCGGCTCTAAACCAATTTGCCTATTAATGAACAAAAAAACAAAATCGTAAATTATAAATGAAGAAATTTCCATTTAAAATTTAATTAACAATTAGCAGCGACGCTTACGATTGCGTGATTATGGAAATTGATAAGATTATAAGGTGGATTATTAACAAAAAATGGTAATTTTTGAGAAAATATGTGTGAATATAAATGATCTCATAACACGAAGACTTTACTTATTTTTGAAGTCAGGAAGTTGGAATTTAACATACATTTTCCGTATATGTAAAATAAATTTCATAATTTACATTGGTCAACGTCTCATTCCATGAAAATGATATGTCTTATTAATTAAGGCATGTGATGGAAATTTGCATGGTGAGCTCATGCTGATTAAGTGAATAAAGTGCTATTCTTGAATGGAAAAGTAGGAAAGAAATTGGGAAGTTTTAATGAACTATAAGGATTTGAACGCTTAACGGCTTTTTAGATTTTAAAACAATTTAATTCTTAGTAAAACTTTCCAAATTTCGTTAAGATTTGATCTGATCAATGAAATCAATGAAGTTCATCTTTTCAGTAATTTAGTCCAATTTGGTGCCAAACTGACCCATCCAGCCCAGCACTTTTACAATTTACACTTAAAATCCAGCACATCAACCTAAGGTGAGTGAGAATGAAGACAAAAAATATTTTTCATAATTCCTTCTTGCCCCGATCCCTTCCGTTAGTTTTTCCTGGCATACATTAATCTTATGTCAGGAATACTCTTTCCCTCTGTCTGCATATGCTCATGTATCATCTACACTTTCTCTTATGAATTATTGTTGCTATTTTTTACATGTCTTTATCAACTACCAACAATATTACATGAATTATTCTATATAAAATATCCTCTACTGCTCTTCATGATTATTATTATGGCATTGTCTTGTGTATTTTGTGGCTTTGTATCACTTCACACGTTGGCTTTTATACTAAGCTACATGTACATGTGGTTTATTATTGGTTCTGCATTATTTAGATAAAAAATTCTATGAAAATTTATCTTTAGTTTACGGGATGGACATGCTCGTTGTGAATAGATGGATTTATGGACATGGGAATGAAGATTGGAAATATTAATTAAAGTGATAAGGAATTGTGTTTGGTATAGACTTGATTAAAGCTACAAAATAGACTCAATTTGTCAAAATTTTCTGTTTTGTCATCGAAAAATCCCCGACAAGTCATTAAAAAATTCTAAATAAGTCTTATTCCAACCCTCATAATATTCATCTTTGCCCCACTTACGAGTCAATAGCTCACAATAGATGAAGTTACAAATTACGTCGACGATGACTCATAAAAATTGTTTAAAATTAGCAAAATCAATAAAGAAATTTTCTTTTTTTAGAAAAAAAGGAAAAGAAAAATTGAAAAAGTTCATTAGCACAACTACAGTTCAGGATTATTGATTTTTATGACCATTTCGCTTTATGGAATGTAGAAAGTCAACTAATAATAAAGTTTTAAACTTTTCATAGTTTTTAAAAATGAATTGAAATATTTTTGACATAAATTCAATGATGATAAGATTGTTTTATGGAATTTAAAAGAGTTTGTTTGGGGCGGATATTGGATTTGGTATGATAACTCTCTTGGGGAAATCAAGTTACGTAATAAATGAATGATCCCTAATAGAATAACAAATAAATTGTAGCTAACTTGCAGAAAAAGTCAATTTACTAAGCCAAAATTTGAATTTTCAACCTAATTTTGACCAGAAATTCCAGTTTTGGTCCCTAAATCTTGAATTACTTGACTCAGCGTCCAACCATCTTCCTTATTATTTCGCAAATCGCATTCAATTTCATCATCAAAATTTTTAAATCCAGAACCAGAACAACTTTTCCTCGATACAAGCCATAAAAGATGCCATTAAAATTTACATACATATGGTTAAAAACTCCTCTGTCATATATAAAAATGCAATAAAAAATGTTTCACATTTAAAGAGTTCTGCATCTTTACAGTAGACAAATTTTGTATGATAATTACATGTTCTGCCTCTGTAAAAATCTTTTTAATGACATTTTTATTTCCTTTATCTAAGATTATGAATACACAAAAGATCTATTTTTGAATTTGCATTTATAGATTATTTTATGAAGCAGTTTTGAGGGAGTTTCAGAAGATTGCAATTTTAGTAATCTTGTTTGAATTGTGAGATTAAGTTATTATTGACTTTCGTATAGGCAATTTGAAATTTAATGCTTTTTTAAATTACTGAATTTTCAACATTCCCAAGTGACAAGATGCGGCAAAGTGACATTTTAGGAAGTAAAAATGGGTCCAAATCCTTTGGCTGTTTTTTGGCATATTTCCCTAAACAAACTTCCGAGTTCAGACTTGCTTGACTCATAGTATCCGGCACTAAATCAGAGTCACGTCGGCTTGTGACTTGATTACTGATCGAATAACCAATTTGTGCTATTCGAGAAAAGACAAAGCTCGAAATCAAATAAGATTTAGTCTGGAAAAGTCGACTTGAGCCGACTAGACTTCATAAAAAATTCGAGTCTACTTCGAGCACTAGGAAAAGGCAACAGTTTACAACATTGCACAGATCATCAATTGTCAATTCTCAATATTTATATCCCATATAAGTTTTATTATTATTTTACTCTTTTTTTTCCTTTTTTCGGAATTAACTGATCAATAATCGAAGATAAACAGGCGTAATATGTTGATATTCAATTATCAAAAATGGCAAAAATTTATTTCATTTTCGCAATATATTTTATAAAGTATAAAGGCATTGTGTGAACAACTGAAATAATGAAATGTTGGGGAGGCATCATTTGTGGATGATTAAAGGCATTGTCATTCACCAAACGAGCCTTGAATGGTAGTGAAAGTTAAAGCTTTTCTATTACTTCATTTTGAATGAAAATCGATTACTTTTTGGCAATTGAGATTTACTTTAAGAAGCATTGTTTGAGGTTTAGATAAGATCTATTGTGATTATAAGACAGATAAAGTAATTTTATAATTAATAGAAAATTTCAATTTGAACTTAATAGTCAGTTGTTTCATTCCTCCACGCCACGGTACCCGATATTCGTGAAACTCGACAATTTCACAATAAAGCATCGCAAAGTTGTGCAAATATTCTTTAAAACCTGTCAAAACATCATTCAAAGTTTTCCAAGAATGAAAATATCCCAAAATCATCAAAAATTGCCTCCTTTATATCAATTTTTGATCGCATCAAGTCAACAAAGCACAGCATGAGCACATCCACATGCTTTTTCGTCTTTCAAAAACAAACATTTATCAAATCCTTCATCAATAAAACACAAAATGTACACAAAGATTTTTGTCTATTGTTGCTGAAAATGTTTCCCTTCGTAATATTTTTGCATCACACAGGCAAGAAGACTGAAAACACAAATCATGAATATCGATTGATGAAGCTAAGAAGATTAAATTAAGTAATTTTATGCAGCATCAAAACAAACAAAGAATTTTTTGCAGATCAATAAGATTTTATGAAATTCATAAAAATAAAGAATGTGAGAACGAAGACCGGCAACAAAAGCTTAGCGATATATAAAAAAAATATTGAAATGCAAACTCATCCGTTTATACATCTCCATTTATATCATGATAAGAATGGAATAGAATCAGGAATGGGCAACCTTTTTTGTCTTGCGGTACATCCTAATGGTAAGCCTGGAAGTAAACCGCACACGGCATGCGATTCAAAAGCATTTTGCGACACACCAATGTCACACCACTGTGTCATTAGTGTCATACTAATGTCTCACTAGTGTCATAGTAGTGTATCAGTTGTGCCATACTAGTGTGTCACTATTGTCATACTAGTGTGTCACGAGTGTCGTACTATTGTGTCACTAGTGTACCGCACCACACATGTTGCGCACAACTGAAATAGATGAATGCTTATTTAGGAACTTTCATATTTTTTTTTCAACTCAATTCGAGACGAGAAAAATTTATCGATCAATTTTTATCCATAAACATGAATGAATTTCATCTCTTTGTCATAAAATCGGTGCTGGTTGTGTCTGAATGGCTTATATAAAATATTTTTTTATGGGTCGATATACGTCGTTGACCTTCCCACGCTTGAACAGTTTCACCTCAGTCAGAATTCCTACTGAAAAGTGAAATAAAAAATTCAAGCCATGTGACAGCACAGAAACATACCGGCAAGTTCAAGGAAGCAAAAAAAGAGCATTTTTTTTTCCTTTCTTTTATTTTTTTGTGCTTGTTTTACAATCGGTCGATGACATTAAGAGGTAGAAAAAAAAATCCGATCTGACTATGCATAGTCTACAATGTAGACTCTACATAGATTGCCAGACACAACATGCCATTTTATTTATATGACTGGTTTCTAATTTGAATCTAAACGATTTTTATATTTACATGAACTTGAATTCACCCACCCAATGTCAATTTCACGAGTGTCCGACTGCATATCTGATTTGATCTCAATTCAGCCACGAGATGTGAACACGAGAGAGTAAATTGGTGTGAAAAATATTGCTGTGAATAATTGAAATGAATTGAGCGCTTGTATGGAATGGAATTTTGTGTATGGATCGAAATATAACGGTTATTTGGAATTTGAAATTTTGCGTCATTTTTGGCATCTTTTGATTTTTGGAGTTTCTAACGAAATTTTTGAGAATATAAAATTTGAACTTTTGTATCATTTTTGAATCTTCTCAATTTTTGAAGTTAAACGG
Organism: Chironomus tepperi; assembly: GCF_022539635.2. Classification (NCBI taxonomy): domain Eukaryota; kingdom Metazoa; phylum Arthropoda; class Insecta; order Diptera; family Chironomidae; genus Chironomus; species Chironomus tepperi. The sequence goes on along the minus strand of NW_027226133.1, from coordinate 1,452,150 downwards.
TAATTTTTATTTTGAACATTTGCTTCTTGTTGACAAAAATTTGGAAAAATTCAAAATTTAACGAGATTTTGAGTTTATGCATCTGTTTTTACATCTTCTGAGTTTTCGATTTTTTCATTTAACGGCAATTTGAATTTGAACTTTTGCGACTTTTTCGGATTTTCTGACATTTTAAATTTTTAACGATAATTTTGAGCTTTTGAAGAACTTTTTGAATAGCAAGCAATCCTCTCACTTCCCAGTCAGCCAACCAACCAGTCTTTTCCACTTCCAACTGAATATTTCAAAGAGAAAATTTACAATTCACGAGCAAAAAAAATTTACGTGATCAAAATTTTTCACTTCTCAAAGCACAGAAGAAACGTTCCTCCCAACCAAGTGAACAGCTTCATCTCATCATTATACATAAAAATTATTTTCATTTCCTCACTCCGTCTTTTCTCATTATATAATTTCTTTTCATAAACTTCCTTTCATTCAGTATTCTTGAATTACTTCCTCTACTGCAATATATATTTATATATTTTTTTCTGTCTGTGTGTTCTACTTTATTTCAATTATCATAATTATTATAATATTCATGAATGCAGTTGTCTATACCGTCTGGATGGAAAATGTAAATTTATATTTGAGTTTTAAAAAACTTTTACTTCTTATTCTGTAGCTTTTGTGTTATTTTCTCAGGGCTTTTTTGTTGGCAAATGTTTTTTTTACGATCATGTTAAATATTAACAGCATGTCTTGCTGCTTTCCATGTTTGTTTATTTAAAAGTCTACTCAGCTTGAATATTAATAAACAATGCTGTAAATTGAGAACGACAAAGCAATAGTTTGCAATTAATTTTAACCATTAAGACATCTTTTTTTCTAAATGATGTCACACACATAAATTCAACATTTTATGGACATTTTACTGTAAATAATTATAAATTCCCACTCAGCTTTGGCTTAACCTTTTAGCTTTACTTATTGGATACCTTTGATATTTTTTAATTTAATTTATTTTTATTGAACAATTTGTTTTTCTTTTAGTTTTTAACACGATTATAGCGGGTCAACCGCGTTGATTTAATTTATGTCGACAAGAAATGAGTGTCTTCAAGTAATTAGAGATGGTACTAATTATACTGTGTGATTTTTATTTCAAAAAGGACAGTGATGACTAACTGGTGACTAACTTTGCTAGACCTGCTATAAAAGCGAGCCATTTATAGGCGTGAGTAAGATATCTGTGTGATGGCTGAGTGGTAAGTCAACAGAATGAATATCGTAATACTCTCTTATGTGTAGACGTTCGATTCCTACTAAAAACCGATCTTCCAATAAGTTCATAAAGTGCGGTTGATATGAAAAGGACTCTCAAATTATTGCAATTTACAATATGGATGCTGAAACAGTGTCTTACCCGATCAGCAACATATTGAAATGCCGCCACAACGTCAACAAGCAGCTGCATAGTTAGAACTAAGTGGCAGGCACTTTACAAATTTGGTTGTTTTCGCCAAATGACATCCACTTAGCTCTTAGAATATTGTCACCATATTGACATAGCTGCAACATTTCAATGTGTGTCCTTGGGATTAGAAGCTTAACTTCAAATTTTTAACTTAACTCATCTGTATCTCCGAGTCTCGAGGAATTGTAAGATTTTCCAGAGCTCAAAGATTTTGTATAGACAAGTCGACTCGATTCTATATAAATTTTGAGTCTACTTCAAGCTCTGAATTTTTAACAGACAACAGCAGAAAAATGCAACTCAGTATTCAAAACTCTAAAGATTATTATGTAAATATTTAATTTAAAATAATTTTCGGGGAACATTTTAGCTCTTAATTGAGTCATCTTAAAATATTATAAAATTCCGAACCAACACTTTCATTTTTATTGTAAGTAAAACTTGCATTTCTTGTTTACTTTATTATGATTAAGACTTTTGTTTTTGGTTTCGACAGCAATAATTGGATTATTTTTGAGAATTGTGTAGTAATCAGGGTAATGATATGACAAATATTGGGGCAGTAGCTTTATGTGTCCATCAAGTAGAACGGTGACCTAACGAGTTTAGTTAAACACTATATATGGGTTTTTTGTGCTAATTTGTGAAAACAAGAAAACAACTTTTAAAAATTTTGTGAAGGTTCCTGCACCGAGATATGAGCATTTAAAGATGCAATTTTTGACGTTCTGGAAGTCAAAATGTAACTCCAACATAACAGCACCAAAAAATTTGAAACTTTGCTGTTATTTTGTGCAACCCATACCCAGTAAAATAAGCCAAAAAAATTTTTTCAAAATAGTTCCGCTACAGAGTTATATCCATTTTTCGATTTAAGTGCCGAAAAAGTAGAGAAAAACTCGAAAAATTTTCACACTTTTTAATCTGAAATCTACAAACCTTCACCAAAATTCTTTAAACTTTGCCTGTTTTTTGTGCAAGAGTTACCTAACAAAATAAGCATAAAATAATTTTTGGATGGAGCTTATGTGGTAAGATATAGCTGTTTTCCCGTGCAACCTAAATTAAAAAAATTCAAAGTTTTTTACAATTTTGCATGGAAATTACGCAAGACTTTACCAAAATTATTGAAAATTCTCCTGAATATTGTGCATGTATTAATTGTTCATAATAAGTTTAGTAAAATATAATTTTTTAATTATATATAGAAATATAGCCATTTTCCTCTCCAAGATAGTGAAAAAGTTAGATTTTTTTTAGATTTTAAGCTCTATCTTCAACAGGAAGTAACAAAATTTTTTGTAACTTTGTCTGATTTATTTGCAATCATTACTAAATGAAACAAAAAAAGTTTCATAAATTTTAATCAAGATTTGGATTTCTGAGAGTTAAAAATATGAAAAAATAGAGATTTTTAATACTTTTTTACACCTTCATATATGAAAAAAATTGCCATAATTTTTTAAATAAGTTTTTTTCAAAAAATCTTTTTGCTTTGTTTTATTAAGTAATGTTGGCAAATAAATCAGACAAAGTTACAAAAATTTTTGTTACTTCCTGTTGAAGTTAGAGCTAAAAATCTAAAAAAAAATCTAATTTTTTCACTATCTTGGAGAGGAAAATGGCTATATTTCTATATATAATTAAAAAATTATATTTTACTAAACTTATTATGAACAATTAACGCATGCACAATATTCAGGAGAATTTTCAATAATTTTGGTAAAGTCTTGCGTAATTTCCATGCAAAATTGTAAAAAACTTTGAATTTTTTTAATTTAGGTTGCACGGGAAAACAGCTATATCTTACCACATAAGCTCCATCCAAAAATTATTTTATGCTTATTTTGTTAGGTAACTCTTGCACAAAAAACAGGCAAAGTTTAAAGAATTTTGGTGAAGGTTTGTAGATTTCAGATTAAAAAGTGTGAAAATTTTTCGAGTTTTTCTCTACTTTTTCGGCACTTAAATCGAAAAATGGATATAACTCTGTAGCGGAACTATTTTGAAAAATTTTTTTTGGCTTATTTTACTGGGTATGGGTTGCACAAAATAACAGCAAAGTTTCAAATTTTTTGGTGCTGTTATGTTGGAGTTACATTTTGACTTCCAGAACGTCAAAAATTGCATCTTTAAATGCTCATATCTCGGTGCAGGAACCTTCACAAAATTTTTAAAAGTTGTTTTCTTGTTTTCACAAATTAGCACAAAAATCCCATATATAGTGTTTAACTAAACTCGTTAGGTCACCGTTCTACTTGATGGGCACTAGCTTTATAAGATTCATGAGGAATAATATCCGAAGTTGCAAGGAGAATGACCGAAATTGGACATGCTAAATTAAATTGATTGAGTATACTCATGAGGACGCCATTTACCCGAGCGACACAAATGAAGAAGGCTCCGTCAAAGAGCTTTTATGGCTTCATTAAGTCTCTTTTATTAACACCAAATGGAAGTCGCTTAAATTTGGCAGTCATATGGATGCCAAACGGAGGATCCGTGACGGAGGTTCCTTAATTTGTGTTATATTCTTATGTGAGTATCCTTATTGTCTGTTCGAGAATAAAGGATTGAGAATTACAATCCAGTGAGCATTTTTTGATCAAATTTTAAACTCCGGAAGTAATACACAATTCAATTCTAAATTTAGACAATGACACTCTAAACAAACAATTTTGTTCAATTCTCATTTATATACTGCAATCCACTTCGCCCATAATATTAGTAATTGCCAACCTTTAAATACTGCCGAATCATTTTTTTCGTATCACAATTTTTATTATTCATACCTTGAATTGCAGATTTTTGACATTGCAGAAACTCTTACTACCTTAAATTGTAGATTATCAACTAGACAAGATTTTATCTTAATGCTTACTCGAGACACTCGACTTCTTCAAGTGCCATCATTATATCTGCAATCATTATGCTAAACTCTTTGACTTGAGGACTATGTCATTACTGACTCATCTAGCTTTTATCAGCGATAATTTATCGCGAATGAAAGAAATGTCAATGTTACAAAACTTGTAATTATTAAAATGGGTGTTTCCAGTGAATTTCATGTTTTTCAGCTGCTTTTGATGTTTTCTTTTGAATGCTATGCCGAGTGTATGATTTGTAAATGTCACTGAATCAGTTAAAATTAATTTTTATCTTTTATAAAAAAATTGCGGCATTACAGTAGCTTGATTGGTACTTGATGTTTACTTGATGATTGTGGGTAGGCTTTTCAGTTTATACAAAAAGATGGAATCTTCAAAAAATTGCAGATAAACTTTTAGGAAAAGTTTATTTTTGGTTCACTTCTATAAAGCGATACAAGGTAGGAGGAAGAGTTCAAATGGCTGTTATTTGGATTCTTGTATTGTACGGTCTTTAATAGTGGTGGACAACATGTGTGCCGCGGCACACTGATATAGTTTCCAGATTATCTCAGTTAATGACATAATTTAGGGTCGAGACCAGTATCGCGTTAGCATAATGACAGATTTGAGCCAAATCTGGCAACAAGTCAGAATCATGCCGTCATCGGTTGGATTTACTATCGATTAATAGATCTGTGCTATTCAGAGTCAATGACATTTTAGCGATAGTTTAAAAATGAACTTCATGACCTTTCTTCGGAGCAAGTTTGACGAATCCGGAAGAATCTCGCAACATTTTGTTCATACCAGAGTGAAACAGGTTGCAAATGATCGACCGTTTGTTTAGTTATAAACTTGACATTTATGGATCTTGCTTTGTCATGTCTTCAGTAAGGATTCTCGAGAATAAGAGACTTTCCAGTCTCGATCTCGAGATTTGTCGACCTTGTGGTCTCGGTCTCTGTTCCAGTCTCAGCCTCAGTCTCAAAAATTCGTCAGAACCGAGACTTCGAAAAACCATAGCTTATTAGTAAAGTATGACTAGGGCAGAATACCACTAAAAACTGGTCCTAGATTCGATACATCAATTGGAGCAAAATTGTTATGGTTTAGTCAGGAAACACAGGTACCTGCATTTTAAATGCGCAGGACTGCAGTCTTCGGCAATTTTTTATAACTTGTCCAAAGCAGCAAGCACTTGCAAGCTGCAAATTTGAACGAACCCTAATAATTTTTACAATATTAAATTTAAACAATTTTAATGAAGTTTCAATTTCAAAAGTATTTTAAAGAACAATCAAACAAACACAAATGTTCAAAACTCTGTAAAACTTTACAAAGCTGCACAAATTCTCAAAAAATCTAAAACTCGACTCAAGAATTAAATATTTTCCTACAAACACAAAGTTCAAAGATAAGCAGCAGCAAAAAAATATTTTGTAAGACTTTAATCGAAGTTTATGTTAACAAGCTTCATGCAAAATCCTTTTCATTCCATTTCCTTCTACTTCTTTCAACAAGAAAAGTACTTTTAAAGAGGCGTGAATGTGTATAAGGAAGGCAAATAAAAAAAAGTTTTTAAAAAAACTTTTTCCATACAATTTCAATTACATTGCATAATTAGTGCCAAGTTTATGAGAAAAGTTTACTTTTTTTGTGCTTGTTCTATTTGTTCCTCAATTCACAATGGCACTTTCGACTAACGACTGCATTCGAGACAATTGTGAATTGTAGGAACATTTAATGTTGCAATCGGTGAAATTGAATCGAAGATATTTTAATGAATAAAATTCCCTTGACTGTATTCATGGAAAATACAGCAAAAAAAGTCTTCGTTGAGCAATAAAGTTTCTTACGGAACTCAAAAGTTGCTGTAAATCGACATTTAATTGTCTAAATTATTTTATTTGTTTGTTGCTGCCGCGTTTATGAAGATCATTAGGTAAATAAGCAACGCTCACGTGTGATAATTGCCACTGCTTGATTCTTGCATCAATTGATGCCAACTGTTCATATATTGTAATTAACATCAATAGGACTTACCTTGAAAAATATTCCTAAATAATATCTCTTTTCACCAAGCTTCAATAAAGGCATCGTCCATCGATTTGGTGTTGCTATTGTATCATCTACACAATTTGGACAATCTATTTGGATAGGAATAATAAACTGGATTAATCATCTTTGTGAATGGATAAAGTAGTTTGAAGGTTGTTAGTTAGATTTTGAATTTTGAATGAATTTTTAAAATTTTTTATTGAATGATTGATGGGCAAATGATTGATGAAATGTTTATGATTGATATTTTATTGTGCAGTTGGTGAGTGGACTGCTCATCGAATGGTCAGCATGAATATGGATAATGTAGGAACCCGAGCAACACATATTGTTTGCTAGGTTACCGCTATTTTGCTGTATTAGCGATAAAACGCAAAATTGCTTATGATTGAGCACAAAAACATTCGAAGAATCCAAAAAATTTAAGCCTCAGCACTTCATACTCTAGATTTTACTATTCCTAATTAAATCACCGCAATTTTATGCAAGCATTATAACATCATACCATTAATTCCAATTAAAATACCTCATTACTATCGATTCTTACATAAAATCGCTTCCCATTTCCATAAAAATCCAATCCAATTCCATAAAGTCACCAAGTCTTGCAAATTTTCAATTCATTATACAATCGCATCAACTGATCATGATGAGAAAAAGAGCTTAAATTATTGTATAGTTGCAGCATGTGCATTCAATTTCAGTCATGTTTCCTAAGCACTTACAATTTAGTATTTACAGAATGACCGCATTGTGGATCATTATACAAAAAAGTAAAACTGTATGGAATTTTATATGGACATGAAATATGACTTTTACTACTCGATCCGTTAAGCAGATTCGTCGTCGTTTTTGGGAAATCAGAATTTAAAAATTTTGTGAATCACGTCCATCCCATGTCTATTTTTGTAATGCCATCTAGACGAGTTTTATTGCCTTTTTACTAGCTGCCATCAGAAAGCTTAAAATAATATTTTTAAGCATCGCACCGAGTGTTGAATTTTATTGCGTTTCATTCTTCATTCTTATAAAAAAGAGAAGAGAGAAATCCTTGAAAGAAGTCTTTGACTCTTGATAAGCTCATTCTCTGCTAGCTTTGTGTTTTTGCTACTAAAAAATTCATTCTTAATGACCAAATATTTCGTTGGAATAACAGCAAATACCATGGGTCAATGATTTCACAATTCTAGACCAGATTGTATGTAAATTAATAAATTATCTGATTGTATAAAATTTTGATTCTGTTTGTTTGTGTCGATGCTAAATTCTGGAGAATATAAGAGTGAAAACAAGCTATAAGTTAGAATTCTGATTCAGGTTTTGAAGGCTGTTTGAAGGCAATATTGCAAAAATGCGCAACAGTTAATCAAGTTCTTAGGCAACACAAAGAAGATGGCATGTCATGGAGCTTTTAAGGTTCTATTACATCTCTTTTATTGACATCAAATGAAAGCCGTCTATTTTTGGCAGCTGTATGGACGTCTAACGGCATCATGGACGCCAAACGGCCTTATGGACGCCAAATGGACTAAAGGATGCCAAACGGACTTATGGACAACTATTTTTGAAAGTCATATCGACACCAACCGAAGGCATCTTCCATTTGGTGTAACTAAATGAGATTTACCAGACCCTTAAAAGCTCCATACCTTCGTCTTCTTCATTTGTATCTCACGAGCTGCTTTAATCGCTTCCCATTCATCTTCAATCTGTCTTGTAAAATTGACAGAAATTGTTGATATTACTTTACATGAATAACCTTGTTACATGTTAAGTAAGCATTTATTTACAATTTATTGAACTTCAAGTCTTCAATAAACATAAATCGCAATTTATGTTTGCAATTTATTAAGCATTATGTACCTATACGATAAATTTTAATATGTTGTAGATAAAAATATGAATACAATCTTAAAGAGAATGAAAAATGATGCAATGTAGGTCAGGAATACAAGATTATAAAGTGGTATAATAAAGTGTAGTCGAGCAAAAGCTATGTCTATTCTGTAGTGATAATAAAGTCTCTCTCTTTTTTCGGTATCCAAAGATGAGTTTAAGAAGCAAGTTTTTCATAAAAAATTTAAAGCACCAAGACACCTCTCGTTCTTTCTCTTTTATGAACTGACTATAGTTTTACGAGCGGAAAATTTTTTTCTACCAAATGTTGCAATTTTAAGAATATTTTTATGACTCAATAACTTTATTGAAACTTGTGAAAGATTTTTTTGGGTGTTATTAGACTGTCGTAAAGTTATTTTGAGCTTTTTATGGATAATTTGATTAGATACCCTTAAAATTATGATGCACGTGCTGGTATTTAAGATTTTAGAGTGTTAATTAGAGACTAAAAGAGCATACAGAAGGACATAACTAGATTTATACGTTCTCTACATGCTTCAAAGGTTCATGTGCTTTTTTAACGGTCATTTGAGATTTAAATAATATTTATTATTCATAGTTGAATACCCCTTTTCATACAAAAGTTCAGTCTGAATTTGAACTCCAAAGAATAAACATCATCAAATCATTTATAAAGTCATAAATAAAACTCAAAGTCGACTCGAACTTCATATGGAGCCTAGTCGACTCAAGCAGACTTTTGCCATCAAAATAATAATCGACATCGAGCTCTAAATCCACAAGGAAGTTTAAACTCTTATTCACTTAACTTATAATTCCTCAACGTGCACCACAGGCAAGGAAATAAGCAAGTAAAAAGTCAACAATTATCCATTAAAAATCCTCAGACAAAAAAAAATATCCAGCACATCATAAGAAACGCTATCAAAACATTCCAAGAAAAAGTACATTTACAGCCATTTTAGACGTCAACTTTATAATTGTCTTGTCCAACACACAATATATACACAAACGAAGCTATTGCAAGATGTTTTATGTAGCTTCGTTAATCTTACTTTTACAATCTACCATGATCATAAAAGCACACAGGAAGCAGCTCTAGTGCTTGTGTCCAGTGGAGAGAGAAGAAAAAAAAATTCAATTGAAATTGAAAATCATGATTTGGTTCCATTGAAATTGAGCGTAAAGAAATTTGAAAGAGTTAATTTGTTGGAAAATATTTGTGGATGGAATATAAAAATTTAGTGCATTTGAAACTATTAGTTGCGGAATTTGGAGGTTATGCTGAAATATTTTGATGTCAAGGATAACTTTGAGTGGTAAGGAAATTGACTGAAATTCACGCTATTGCAGCTGCATGTCAATGTCCTGGCCCGTCATGAAACAGACATGGCTATTGAGATTAGAACCCCTATGATTTCACAAACTTATGTCTGGTTTTTTTATGAGTCATTTAATAAATACAAGAAAAATGCCATTAAGTTTTGAATTCAGATTTTTGGAATAAGTCAAAGATCAAATTTATGTCGACACTAAGGCACAAACTGAGCGTTTAAAAAACTATATATATTTTAGTTTCATGAATTCCTCATTTTTGTAGCTCATCATTTGAGAACAAAATTGACTAAAAATCCTAAAATGTCAACAGTTAAGCTTATAAATTTGTTTAATCTTCTTTAAAAGACGAACAAAGAATTGCATCAAAAATCTCACAACTGGAATTTTATAAGCATGTGCGGAACCTGATTAAAGACGCGAGAAGTCATCGATAAATCAAAAATTAATTAAATTTCTGGTTTTTCACTACCGGCATTGTTGTGGAATATTGTAAATTATGGCTTACTGCGGGTTGTCAATCTTGTGTGAAGATGGCTTAATTTTTGAATTAAATTTAAGAGTTTTTTGAGCTTTTAAGACTGTTTGATCAGGTATTATCCTCATTTATCTTGAACAGACTAGGTACAGGCTCATGAGAATGCTCACAAAAGTAAACTTTCCCGAAAATGCGGTGCCGGAAGATTTTGGGGACATTCTTGTGAATTTTGGGTTCTATTCCCAAAATCCAGAAATTTTTCATTGCCTGTTCGCTTATACAGCCCCCCAATCATCTCTCACAGCTACTCAATTGTCTTGTCATACAACTCATCGTAACATAAAGATTGTGTAAGCTCTAAATATCTAGAAAACTAAACAATATGGTGTAAATACAAAAACGTAAACCGGATAGCACCTCAGGCTAACGCACCTAAAATCCCATACGAACAAGAATATTTTGCGCAAATATTCTAATTCCGACCAAAAACTTGTCTCGGTCACATATTTTCAATCTCATTTAAAATTAGAATTTATTGCAAATTAAGATTTTTTTCTTAAGATTTTGGTTCCTCATTTATGGATATAGAACGAGAATAATTAAAACTAATGTTTATTATTTTAAATAAAATTAAGTTTTTGTGTCTTTGATGCAGTGCTGTTCAGCCTTTTCATATGCAGGATTGAATGCAAAGTTGCTGTGCTGCTATACATTTTGGCATTAGAAATTGGCAAATCAGCATTTATGTCAGCTTTAGACGCCATCTGAGAGAGGCCATGGATCACAATTGTTCTGTACGACTAGCAGAAGGAAGTAAGTAATTCATAACTTTTGTGACAATTTGAATGAGCTATTGACGACCTCATGCACCATAGTCTAACCAGCCCTGCTTTAAAGTCATCAAAATCCCATATTTTAATCTTTTGTGGAGGATATGCGATTAATTTTTAGAGCAACACAAGACATTCTAGAATAAATTAAATATTTATGCACGTTTGGGTCACTTTAATAATATATTCTGCATCCACAAGACACAGATTTTAAAATTCTTTATGGAAAGGATGAAAACAAAAAATGTCATGTAATGTTTATGTCTGGATATGAAACAATTTCTTCAGTCATTCCACTTGAATTGTCGAGTGTTGATCCTTCCAAGAAATTTTTTACTTTTTCTTCAAGCTGTTTTCTTATTTTATTCAAGAATATTTGCTCATTTATGAAGTTTATAACTGAAGATGACGAAGACTTTTGAAACTTAAAGGAACTTGAAATATTTATTTACAATTTGAGACATTTTTTTCATTAAATTCTAAGCTTATAGCTTTAGATAAATTGCTTAAGGTATTCATTGATTGAAACTGTTGAGACTTGAGGATTTTAAGTTGTTTTTAGAGGATTTTTTGGAATATTATGACTAGAAAAGAATGTTCTTATACCAGAGGGACCGTTCACTTACTGTATAACGTGAAAAATCGACTTTTTGAGCCCGACTCACCCTTCTGTGACTAAATCTCAATACTTCTTATACCCAAACATTCCCAAACAGCACAAATCGGTCAATTGATCAAAAATCTAGCTACATATCGACGTGACTCTGATTTAGCATTAGATTTGCAATAATTCTGATATCAATTCAGAGTCTAGTCTATCTGGTTTCAGATTTAGGATCAATTAACCAACTTGTGCTTTTCAAAGTTACGAAACAAGCAAACAACACCAAAGTAAACACCCTTAATTTCCATAAGTATCTCATAGACTACCTTTAAGCTCTAGCAAAACACTTTTCCCACTTGATAAAGTCAAAATTAACACAGTATTTCATTCAGCATTTCTGCTTCCAACCCTCAAATTCTAAACGTTCGTCCACCTAACATAGCATCACAATCCACTGGGGAGAATGAAATAAGTTTATTGTTAAACATCGAAAAATAAGATAAGATTACGTGTAGTTTATTGAAAAAAGCATAGCAACAAAAGCAAACAGCAAATAGCTTTATATGCTTCATGGTTTATGAAGCTGTATTGTTATGTTTTATGTACGTAAAACCTAATCTTTCGTTTTATTTTTCTTAGAATTTATTAAGGTATATTAATAACATAAATAAGAAAAGGAAGGAGAAAATAGAGAATGGAAAGTATAATATGATATCATATATGTATCATATGTCAGTAAGTAAATCCACCAGAAAAACTATGATTCAGCATAATTGACAATATTTTTTGTGTTGTGCAGCATGTAGGCAAACACATTTTAAATGCACATGAATAAATATTGAATTATTAATAACATGACATGTTAATCTCATCATAATTGCAAATAATTAAAATTTACAAGCTAGAAAATTTGTCAACATAAATTTTAACATAATGTCTGCATAAATTATGTAGTTTTACACTCGTGCCTTATGCCTGATGCCTAAATATTGTACAATTACTGTAGATTTGACAGAAAATGTATGATTCTGAATAACGGATCCCGAGTGGGACTCGAACACACGACCTACGATTTTCGGTCGCATGCTCTTACCTCTGAGCTATTGGGGAGCTACATGGCAGAGTGCTGTACCCTCCTTACTATTGGACTCCCAATGATATTCCCTTGAAAGCCCATTATTTAAATCCAAATCCCAACAATTAGAGCCATTAAGCCATAAATATCACAGAATATTTAAATATTTTTTGACAATCGAGGTGTCATGTCTATTGCGTGTCTTTAGTCCCACCAGTCAAGCTATATGCAATGTCATTTATTTAGAGCATTTAATTTAAATATAAACGATGTCAGTTTTGCCGCGTCGAGATTCGTTATGAGCACAACACATAAAACTGAATATTATGCAATAAACTGATGTATCCATTGACTATATTCCGTCTTTATTTTTTAAAGACCTTATATGTCGACGAACAACATAAATTTCCTTTTCATCATCAAATTTCATCATCACTAAACAATGAATGGAATGGTATGTATAAGTCTGTCCATAAATTTCGCACATGATTCAACATTATGCGGTAGTAACTAAAAATGTATACTTTTTTTGATTATGGAATAGAACCAAAATCACATATGGATACACAACATTGAACTGGATATACAAAAAAAAAAATTGGAAACGAATTGAATCGAAGAGAGATGAGAAAGAAATTACATCGTGCAGCAAGTGAAAGTGAAATTTTTATTTCTTTTTGTTTCTTTTTGGTTTCACACACTAGTGTCTCACGGAGTCTGAGACTCTCTCGCATGTGAGCTATAAACATCAATTTTTTTTTTTTGCATCTTGCACAGAAGTAATTTGCATTCTAATTTTTTTTATTTTTATGAATGGAAATATGTATATATGTTAATTATCTTATTCTGTAACACTGCTGGCATAACTATAACATTAAAATTAAATCAAATATTTTTCTTTTTATTTTACGTGTTCCGAAAAGGAGAAATTCCAAAAAAAAACTTGAAGCGGAATTACCAAAAGTTATTTCGATTGTGAGTTGATTAGTCATCTTTGGGATCGTGTTGAAAGGCGCATTTTTTGAAGGGATTGGTCTTGAAATATCCGGATTTTCAGTTTGACCTTAACAGACAATGAGTTTGGTCACTTAAATGAGTTTGATTATGAGTTTACTCAATCAATTCCAGGATGATAGCTTGACATAATGTCTCAGTTCACTCAATGACTAGACGTACAGTCTGTTAATGACATAGTTTATGGATCATTCCGTAGTAAATTAAGTTAGTAGACTGTAGGTCTTATTAACAAAGCTCGAAATCGACCAGATTTTGTATGGATTTTATATATAAAACTTGAGTCTACTTCAAACTCTGCTTGTTATTCTGTAGGTCTTGCTCAATTTTGTGAACAAACTCATTTGCATATCCCTTGTCTGTTCGGGTAAATTTGGGGAATCTTTCTAAGTTTTCTCGATACCGAGACCAAGACTTCCCTGTTGATGACAGGGAAGGATCTGAGACAGTGGTCTCTAGATTAGTCTAGATTTACCAAAATTCACTTCTAGTCTCAAATCCGGTTTCATTCTCATTCTCGAGAATTTGTCGAAATTTATTAGCTCTGATAGATTTTTTTGACAAACTTGCTGGGGTGTTTATAACTTTAACCTTATAAATCACTTGCATTTCTTAGTCATAGCACGAGAAAATTAACAAAATTCCTAATATAGTCAGTCATGTGCTCAAGTAAAACATTCAAGTGAGAATTGTAATTTAATTCGAAAGCTGATCTCAAAGTTAAATCAGATTTTGCATGGACTAGAGTCGACTTGACTCCATATTAAATTCGAATTGACTTTGAGCTTTGCGTTGAAAGTAAGTCAGCTGATGATTTCTTTCTAATGATCAGTCAACTGATCGTCGGAGCTAATTAACAAACTGTCAATCAAATAAACAACAAAAACATCCAGCTGATTATTTAATAAGTAACAATTTTTAAAGAAAGTTTTGACAAACGAGCAATAATATTTAGTCAGGCATGGAATCCGTCTTAAAAATTCAAGTAGACATCTAGTCTAACTCATAAATAACCCAGAAATCTAGTCAATATGTAAATTTGTAGCCAAAAAATGTTTCTTCTGCGCCAAAAAAATTGTTGGTAAGTCGATGAGGATGAAAATATTTTAATAACGACACATTACAATCTTTACCGCTTATTGATGCTGATTTTGATGATGGTGTAACAGTATAACAGCCACACAATGATAGCGACAATATCACAGTCAGTGTTAAATAATATTTCGTAATCATTTTAATATCAAATTTCTTCTTTCTCTTGCTTTACGTATATAATTTTGGTTGACGATCTTCTTCGTCACTTTTTTTCGTCGTTTTCTTTTCCTTTTTTTGACTTCTTCTTAATTTTATTAATTTTTTCTTCTTTCTTTCGGAATTTTTTTTACGACTTTTTTTTATAATATTTTAAACAAAAATTAAAAAAAATTTATTAAATAATCACACGACACTAAAAAAAATACGCGTATTTAGCGAGTTCAAAGCTATTCGAGTTGCTTATGATCCAGTGGTAAATTGACGACTGAAAGAGGTGGATGAAGAGAGAGAAAAATTATTGAAATAAAATATGTATTTTTGCTCCGCGATCGAGCGGACGATAGTTGAGTACGTTACGGATGGAAGCAGCAAAAGCTACATGTCAGACAAAAGACTCGTTTTTCTCAATAATACAAATGTATATTTTTTCAATTGAATTATCGAAATATAAAGAAGAAAAAAAAAGGTGGTAAGGCTTTTAATCCAGTTTTGTGAGTTCTCTCAATGAGCGGGACAAGCTGACTCTCTCGACTTGTCTTACCTCTCAGTAAAAAAATTAGTCATATGAACATATTTTGATGGACGATGTACTTGGCAATTTAATAGCATGTCATATGATGCGATGTATTGTTACACGGGTAACAGTATGCAACATACAGCACATAATATCAAGCCTCAAGTCTCGATTTTCAAGTTTTTTTATTTTCTCATGTTTGACTAATGACCTTGACAAATGCACTTGGATTCCATAGATATGTGGAAAAATGCTGATATCAACGTACGGCATTTGCATTAATTATTCATTGTAAAATTCCTGGAAATTTTCACAATTGATATTTTTTGCACTATAGCTGTAAAACATTGTAACAAAATACTTAACGCAACTTTTTATCACTCAGGGAGTGCTAATGTGCAATTTTATGAACGTTAATTTGATGAATTTTGCAATATTGCGTGGATTTTCTTTATATTGCCTGGAATTGATTGAGATCAAATTTGTTATTTAATTAAATCTTGAAAATGTCTTATTTATGCGCACATACGTAATTTATAAGAAGGCTTATTTGACTCTAATATGACTTTTATGTTAATATTTAATATGATTTAGATATAAAGTATGGACATAAATTGAATAAATCGCGAATCATTAATGTTGATGCATAATACATTGTATTGTGTTTCTAGAGACCACAGTTGATTGTTTGCAGCTCCAATTGACTATTTATAAAGCAATATTTCATAATGATTGTAAGGAGATTTTTCATGCATCATGTGATGCTAATTGAATTTGAGGTTTGAATTTGTTTTGTCATTTTTGAGCATGCAGTTTCTGTGATGTGATAATTAGAAGTTGATTATTTAGAGATTTTGGATTATGAATTGGTGATTTCTTCAAACTCAGAGCTTGAAGTTGACGTCCGAGTATGCATGGATTAGTTGACTCGACTCGACTTCAAGCTGGAAGGCTTAACTCTTGTACAAATCATTTGCAATCCATGATCTTTCATGAATGCCGCTTAAAACAAGCTTGTTCGCTAGATAGCACTTGTCAATTCCGGATTCCAAGCTCAATCTCGTCTCAAATTATTTATGGAAAAGTCGGCTCGACTGCAAGCTCGAAGTTGACTCGGAAAATGTATGGAAAAGTGGACTCGACTTCACAACCAATTCCAATTGACTTCAAGCTCTAAATTTATTGGTCTTTACCTCCAGGTCATGTCAAAAACTACTTAAATTTCCGTCTCATAACCATTAAACTCTATTAACACTTTTTCATATTTCACACATAAAATTATTTGGGTCGCGAACCTTGACAATGAGCTTCTTAGACCAAATAAAATTCGACGCATTCAAACCGTTATTCACACTTCTAAAATAACCAACAAAATAGTCTAAAACAGAAGCAATATTTATGACCAATAAATTTTGTATTTAGTCATTGAACGTTTGTTGGCAACCAAAATTTATAAAGTTAAACTAGCCATAAAATTCCAAGTTTTCTGGTATTTATTTGCAGTTATCAATTTGATTGGTACAAATTGATCGTTTCTAGAACTATTGGTGCAATATGGAACCATAAAATTGATTATAAAGCGGTGTTGTCTAAGCTTTTTTGAGGTATGATTCGTTTGTGGTAGGACATGACGAAAATCGAACACAACCGAGCGACAGTAATGAAGTAGGCTTCGCCACGAATCTTTAAAGGTTCCGCAAAACATCATTCACTAACACCAAATGGAAACCGTCTCCGTTTGCGTCCATAGGGCGGCCAAATTAAGGCAATTCGGGCAAGTCACACAGTTTATGTCACACCAGTGTGCCACGACACACAGCTTGAACGACACCGCTACAAAGTGTCAATAATGAATAAATTACAAAACAAATCTAAACTAAATCTAACAGCGACAACCAATTATTGACCATGTGCAGCACAATAGAATGCCAAATTCTTATCGAATCACATGCAATCATTGAAAAATGATTTATGTATATTTTCTCAATCCATTACCACATGACACAAAACGTCTTATTGACTTTTACATTAGTCAATTTTTTAATGAACTTATAAAATACGGCACGCAATTGCCAGAAAAGAGTCTTATTCAAGTGAAAGTGTATCAATCAGGCACAAAAAAGTGTGTTTGCATAAAAAATTATCGTCGTGTGCCGAGAGGCAAATAAGAAAGACACAAAATGACCATCAAATTGAATGGAACGAAAGCGAAATTGCCGAAATGTAGGCTAAAATAAGATTTGTCTTCTTACATTAATGTTGTATTAATGCTGTTAGCACCTCCCAATGTTAAGACCATAAATGAATGAAAAATATTTTCATTATCACGCGAATTAATTGAGAAGGAAAACAAACCTTTAATACAGTAACTGACACGATGGGATTTTTGCATTTGCCTTGGAGTAACGCGAGCCCATCAATGAGGTATTCAAGTTCCAGTCGCAATGTTAAGACCTTGACTGAGGCTTGTGACTTTATAAATATTTATATGCATCATGTAGCAATTCCTATAGACTGATAGAATGTTATTCTAGATGCGAAAAATGTTAAGTATAGTAAGTTGAGAATTAATCTTGTATGACGTTCCGATACGATATAAAGTTGCATGTAGGAAAGAAGTATTGGATGCCGTAGGAAGTTTACAATGAATGGGAAGCATTTAATTAGTCGACGCAATTATTTTTGATTATTGATAAATCTTGTTCGAGCGATACGATCCGTGGTTCGCCCATTTATTGTAAAAAAGGTCGAAATAAGGCGTCATAATGTCATTAGGGCAACTTTGAGTGTTACCATTAATAAGGCGACGTTATGGTACCAAAGTAAACACGTTCGGGTGGTGAATCAAAAGCCATCAAATTGTGCAATAAATTAGAATTTTGCTTGTGGTACTGATGCTAAACATTAGGATGCACGGCTGAATAGGACAAAAAATTCGAAAAAATAATGCCAGAGAAACTGACAGTGCTGGAGCCACAACACAAGTGTTGTGGGCAAATTCGGTTGTTTTCGCCAAGTGGCAGCCACTTGGCTTTAAGTATACGACCGACTCGTTGCCGTGGTGGCAGCATTTCAATTTGTGCCGATCGGGTAGGTGACAGGGTTATCAAAAGATTCATATGGAAAGCTTTTTGTTGTAACCACAGCTCTACATAGGAACATGATTACAGTAAGTAATTAAGAAATGATGCTAAAATTGTTCCATAATTGACAAATTTACATACAATTGACGAATTTGTCAACATAAGATCTATAAAAATCGCAAAACTTCAAATTTATCCAGTCAGTCATCCAAACTGTCACTCAACCTCAATATCCACAACGAGAAATAACTCAAATTGATCAAAATCAGAATTTAATTCTCATCCAGAATGCAAATTGGATTTAATTTTAAAATATATATATTCTGTAACTCCGAATCAATTACTATTTTATATTTAAACAGTTTTTATTTCCAATCGCAGATATCGTACATCGCATATCGTATTGATGGCAGCTTTATAGTCGTTACAAAATGAATAGCTACACTCAGGATCATCGAGCAATTCATTAAAAATAGAATGTACATATGAATACGATGGTAAAATTTATTTGAATGTGAAGCAGTTAGATGCAGACGTGCACGATGAAGGCAACAGCTATCGAGAGACATGTATGCACACGTAAAAAAAAATAAAAGTTCAGCAATTAGAATTGAATTGTAAATTTTCGAAAACTCTAAAGAAGGAACTGATTCCATGTGCAATTTGTGCCATTGAATGATAATAAATTTTAAAATGCATTGGAATAGCTTTTTTTTGGGCTATGGACTAACTGAATAGTTTGTGTGATGTAAAATTTCCTGCTGACTATGATTTTTAGTTGCTCGTTTGGGAAAGATTCAAAGTTTATTTCCTATGGAATGAGGTTGTGACTGAATAATTGAAAAACTTTTTCGTTTATGTCCTGGACTGTAATAAATGATTGCAAGATTTTGAAGGAAAATTGGATGATTTTCGGTACAATCGTCATCAATTTTAAATTACATGTGCTGAGCTATTCGAAATTGCTTCGTAAGTATTGTTTATTGCTGTATTTGAGGTCGTTTATTGCTCATTTGATATACATTGTAAGCATCTCAATTAGTTGTGAAGATTCTCTTGAAATGTTAACAGCAAATGTCAACAGAAATGCAATATAGTTGCGTACTTACTTCGCTGGTCGTAAAGATCAATTGTGATGTATGGAAACGAGCTCGGAGGTCGGAGTCAGCCATGGAAACGCAATATTTTATAGTTTATAGTTTTTCAATAAATTTATGTACCTTTACATTGAAACTATGAGTTACTGAAGTCTAGACAACAACAAGCTCTAGAAATCGATACAAGATAGAGATCCTGATGGAGATCGGGACATTAAATGGTTTGGATTTGGACTCTGACTCAGGAAACGAAAGTTAGAGCTAGTCTAGATCTTAATGTCGTCCTTGATAAACACACAGCGCTGAAATGGCCAGAAATCCAGCATAAGACACTCTTGTCTTTGGCCTAAGGTCAGATTTCATTGAATTTGGTCTATGGCTAGAGTTACACTGGCCTAGAATCGGATTTTCAGCCATTTCTATGCCATATGCCTTCAAAAATCCATCAACTAGCTTTGAATAAGCTTTCTCAATACGATTTTTTTCTCATTTACGTCCCAACATTTAATAAAAACCGGAACTGCAAAACTAAATTCGTAATAAACTTCCAGGAATGCAAGGAATTCCAAATTCAATTTCACATCGTCTGCAATCTCATTGCCAAAATCAACAGACACTAAAAAATCGCATAAAACTTAATTTTCAAAGCATTTCTACACAAATACTTCATAACAGTCCTTGAAGCTTCCTCAATTTTGCCCAAAAGCTCACAATAATCGTCATCGTCAAACAATGCCAATTATTTCACCTTTTAAATCCCACACATCATCAAAAGTAAAAATTGATGACTCTTTTAACAATAATCAATGATTGGACCTTCCAATAGCCTTAGTCGAATCATTTCAATCCACTAATATTTTGATGACTTAACAACTTTTCTTCTGTTATGCATCAAAAAAATTAATTCAAGCAATTTTAAAAATTACGTCCATGTCAAATAAGAAGAAGACCTAAATGGACCAAATACAGCAAGATGAAAGAAGAAAGAAAAATCCGCGACAAAAAAGAAGTCACAGACGATGGAACATTTTTGCGTGAAATTAATGTTAAATGGGCAGCGTTTATGTAGATGTAAAACATATGGATAACGATGAAGCAACCTTAACATTCACGTCCTTGACATTATCGTGTCTCAACAAGAATAATGACTCTGAACTTAGTCTGAGTCTTTTTTATTATTTATTTTATTTTATATTATATACTGGAAGTCCAAACCGTGGAAAATGTAAATGTCTGCAGCAACATTTTTGAAGTATGACTGAAATTTTATACAGCTGTGGCTAATGACACAGAATTTTTCATGTTCCAGTGACTAGAAAAATTAGTGAATAAATCCCGAACAGTAGAGGACAATGGACAGAATGAGGCAATGGTCCGAAATAGAGATAACTTCCATATTGAGTCAACAAACAAGAGCAACACAATGCAATGAACCGCATTTGTCGCTGATGATGATGATGATTAGCTCCTATTGATCCATTGTGAATCGTAGACATTTAATAAAGAGTTTGAACAGGTTTTTGTTCCTGACTAAAACGTTTTGTTGCTGGCGCTCTAAAAATGAATCGAACTAAGCCTTTGCGTATCGAGAGAGCAACTCTGAGTCTTACCGTGGATACAGTGACGAAGTGGTGCTCTAGCGATTGCATACTATACGGGACAGTGCTTTGGCAGAGCCATACGCTAACTTGACGCTAACAGACTAAGAGCAGAATAGTACATGATACAAAAATACCTGTACGGTACTTAAAAGCAGTCTCTTTGCCTATTAGGGATTCCTTTTAGATTAAAAAGCTCTGTCGCGGATCCTTCCTCATCTGCATCACTCGGTATTTAATTGAATGAAGTCATAAGAATCGCGGTCATAAATCAAATGTGACAAAAAAAGCTCCAAGCTCTTCCAATTTCAAGTTAAACCTGCATCATCACATCTCGATTTCAATTTTCACACAACAGGAAAAAGGCATTAAAGCAAAATTCAATAAAGTTCTTAAAGCATATATATTGAAACAATGTCTAAATTGTATTTTGTAATATCTTTCTTGCCATTTAATGGCGTCATAAGGACGTAAGTAGAATATTATTGTGAAACCTTATCATTCCTACATTCCATTTTATTTCGTAATGTCATCATAATCGTTCATATACGCATAATCTAAATGGAAAAAAAGTTCCTCATAAAAGCAAGATGAAGAATAATTTATGTTGATATTATGTATGAAGTTCTTCAGATTTTCGGTTCTTGAATAAGAATGTGACTTGAGAGTGAGAGTTTTATGGATCAGTAGTTCAAGGATGTCGACTGGTGCGATGTCTAGCTTTGATTGTGTCTGTCATTTGCTTATCTAAACAGCAGTCTAATATAAAATTGGAATCAAAAATATTTAATAGCTAAATTTAAGATTTAAAATTAGTGGTGGGCAACCTGCGAGACACCTTGATGGCAAGCCTAGACCAAAGCTCCATACGGCATACGGTCCATGGCAATTCCAAACCCACACAAATGTTCCGCGACACACAGGTTGTCCACCACTGTTTAACCACATTTCATATTCTCCACGCCTGACAGCGATCAACAATTTAATAGCATAAGAAATCGATGATTTGAGTTTTATTCACTTTTATTGTTTTATGACAGGTTAAGCTTCTGATTTTATTGCCTTCTGATATCTTTTTTTTTTATTCATCTTTTTTAAGCAAAATAAATCACCCAAGTTTTTATAAGAACTAATGAATGAATTGATGACCATGATAGACCTCACATAATAGTTGTCAAAAATGCTGTTAAGGACATAATGTCTATAAAAGGGTGTGTTGATAAATATTTTGTGAATTGGATTTTTTAAGACAAAAAAAAGATGTGAAGGCATCTTTAAATTGTTTAAGATTTTGAATGGATTTAAAAAGAAAGAATTGATGGGTTTTTAAGTTTCAAAATATTGTCATGGATTTAATGAATTTTAGACAAATGACCTGAACAGCACAAGTCTGTTAACCGATCCGTATTAAATTCCAACACCTGGCTGACGTGACTCTGGCTTGATGATGAATTCAAACCATTTTCAGCATTAATTCAGAGTCAATCATACAAAAAAAATTGTATTAAGGATAAAGCTAAAGTATGAAGCCCGGAAGCCATAATTTGGTCTCATGCTGACTTGACTCTAGCCTGATGCCAGATTTCATCGAACCTAGCCTGAAACAAGAGTCACACTAGCCTGGGGGAGGAGTTTCGATCATTTCTATGCCGTGTGTTTTCCTGGGACATACCATTGCTCATATAAAAGTATTGCGCAACGTATATCCCTAATGTCTTGAATACTAAGCTATTAAATGATTCTACCTAACTTTGAAATCATAGAAATTTCGAGATACTTCCCTAAAAAGTATTACCAATTGTCAACTATTCAATAAAATTGTCCTACGTGATCTAATTACAATTCCAAAACGTGTTTTACAGTTTTCCTGGCATTGAAAGAAACCAGCCTGTTTCTTTTAAATGTCTTTCTAAGAACACAAATATCTTAGACCATTTCTGATTCCATCAAAGTAACAGACTTCAAAAATGTAGCTGTCAAATCCTGATCCTAGAACATTTCATTTCGACATGAATGAATCCCTTGATAATTCACATCACAATACATCAGATTCTTGCCAAAAAAATATATAAATCCCTTCCATGGCCAACTAAAAATATTCAATAAATTATGAATGAACAAGCAAACAAAAAAATAAAATAAAAGAAGAATCGTTACAAGATTTTTCAATTTTTTCATCATCATCCACGACACTGAATATGACAGCATCGAGTAGAAACAAGAATCACATTTGACAATGGCAATTGAAATGAAAACGCGAAGTTTTTTTTCTCAACACACATTTCCCAAGGGAGAATATCAATAATTCAGAAAGAAGATTACAACAGTGAATGTGAGTGGGGGAAGTGGAAGTAAGAGTGGCAAGATAAACATAAATCGATAAGAGCAAAAACTGTATGCTGTTGTGATGCTTCCTACTTTTATCTCATGTCAATCGCAATATTGATCTTATGACGATGTGTAAACCACATGACAGAATTCCTTTTTATATCGCCACAAAAAGAGGAAGTCAGCATGTAAGAAGAATTATTAATCATTGTGTGAAGCATAATTTCATTTTTCATCTTCTTTTTTTTTTTGAAGAAGTTCCATCACTGTTTGAGATTTGATTGGAATATTGAAGGATTTTTTGTTATTCTGGGAATCGGTTGGGATGTTATGTTATGTTAAGGATGAAAGGATGTTGTTGTGCAGCTGTTTAGTAATTTTGCAATGACAGAGCATTATCGAGTTATGAATTAAGACAGTGATGGGCAATATTGACAATCTTGGCTACCTTTGTGGTAAGTCTCAATCTTGTGAGATGATATTGCTAATTATGTCACACACCACAGCTGATTCAAGACATTTTCAAATTTTTCTAGTGACACACTAGTGTGCCGCAGCTCACAGGTTGCCCACCACTGAATTAAGAAGAGAATATTGAAGTTTCTCGAACTTTAAAATTAAAGAAAGTTTAAAGCTTCAAAGCCTTTTGTTGCTGAGTTGAATAAGTTGAGTCCCTTTTAATGATTCACAGACCTTTAAGAAGCTTTAAATGGCTTCTTTTGAAGAAGGAAAAGGACAAAGTTTAAACTTCAACTAGTTTTTATTATATTTTCTAACAAAACATTCAGTAAGTTTTTCAGTCTGTATTTTAAAGAGTCGCAAGAACACCGTAACGTCGCCTTTTGAGCATCATGACGTGAAGTTGGTCAGATGGCATCATGATGATTGTTTGTGGCAAATTTTCACGACTCTTGCATAATCCTTCAACACAAAACAACCCTACAGACTCCAAAATTGTCTCTCATATCCAGCAAAGTCAAATTCGACTCGGATATCGTATGGAAAAGTCGAATCGAGTCGACTTGACTTCACATAAAATTTGAATCAACTTGACTTGACTCCATTTTTAATTCGAGTCAACTTCAGGCTCTCATATCCAGTTAATACTCCTTCCCATCCAGAAGCCATTCACATTAACCCCTAAAAACATATTTAACAAGCATACTCAATTCAATATGAATTTATGCATGCCATGAGAATCGATGACTAATCGATCGATTTGTAGAGAGTTGATTTTTTTTTATTGTTATACTGTCGCATTATGCACACATGACATCATGTGTATTGAATTGTTTTGTATGGAGGTGGAGAAATTTAATCATAATTACCGTACATACTTTTGTGTCTCACAATCGACTGTTTGTAATAATACAATATAAAGCATGTTCAGTGCCTCTCCAGTAAATCGATGGTGGTATTTTTTGGGGCGGAATTAATTCGAGACTTTTTTTGCATTTATTCCTACCGCCATCAAATAAATTTATTGTTTATATGAGTTCATGAGCTTATTGAACTTTGTGTTTTTACCTGAAAAAATTATTATACATTGAATGAGCAATGCGACAAATAAGCAGGTTTTCGAAGCACTTTTTGATGGTATTTTGATTACATGCTGTTATGTTGACATGTATGTAAATACATTATGAATTGAATATGGATTTATACATTTGCATTATTCAATAAATAAATTCTTGTTATATGTTTTTTTTTTTATATGGCAATGAGTAATATTACACAGGTTTAGTGAAGATTAATTATGCAAGTATAATTTTGTTCATCGCTTTGTGACTTTATTCCTCAGTTCATGGTAATTGCAGTGTGTGTTTTAGTGTATATTGTTATGCATAAATGTTTGATGGGGTTTTGTTATGATTTGGCGGATGAATTGAATGATTTTTATGCTGAATTAGATTGGTTACCGAGCGACACAAATGAGGAAGGCTCTGTTAAAGCTCCTTAATCAATTAAGGGTTCCAGATGCCGAGAACGTGACCAAAATTCCCGAATAATCTCGGTCTCACGAATTTGTCAAGATCAAGACTTCGGGAACCAACACAAAACGGAAATCACTTCCATATGGCCTTAAAAGCTGCGTCGCGGAGCCTTCTTAATTAGAGTCACTCTGTTTGATCCTAAAATTCTGAACAATTAAGCAAAATTTGTCGAAATTCCACAAAAATTCAATCGTTCCCCAAAAAAATCATCACAAAAACCCCAAATAAAACAGCATTTAAATCTATACGAGTCATAGCTTCTAGTTTACACTTTTTTAAAAAAATATTTATTGCTTATTTCCTCTAACAGCAACAACATCAAGTTTCTTATGCAAAATATGTGCTAGCTGCCACATTCATCTAAAAACTTTTATTTATTTTCTATCGAAATGATTGCCAAAGGTAAAATATATGAGTTGTGTATTTTTGGAACAACTAGCTTTTGTGGAAGCTAAAAAACATATACGATATTTATAAAATTGGGGGTTCGTCTATAAAATGCGTCGATAAATTGCAAATAAAGAAAGATTGACGATTTTTGTAGTTTTGTAGGAGTCGGCTGAGATGTGCGTCTGCAGTATTGAGCTAACATTACGGTATATCCAAAATAAAACTCAAATCTTAATAAACCTCACATCCACAATGTCCCTCAAATCTCAAATGTTCTTCATAAGATCAACAAAATCTTTATACAACGCTCCAAAGTCAAACATTCCATCATCTCATTCTCATTTTAATTAAATTGACTTAGAGCAACAAATAGCGCAAAAAAAAATTTATTGATATATAAGCACAAATAAAGTGAATAATTGAGAAGATAAAACTTGTTTGACAAGACATTTGTAAGACAAAGAATGAAATCGAATATATTCAATTATTAAGCACTTAATTGACATCATCTGAAGAATTAAGCATCAAATTGAATGTTTTTTTGTGTGCTTGTAGAATAGCAGCAAGCCACATCATAATCGCATTATAAATAGTTAGATAATCTGCGATAATTTATTATAGCATCATAGCGGATGAAAACAGCAACAACAAGAAACAATACTTGTAAGCATTTCAAGCGAATGATCAATTGTGTTCCATCATTCAGCGATGTGAAAAAGAGCATACACAGTTTATTATATTATTTCATTACATTGCTTCGGTAATCTATAATTTTTTGACTTGTTTACTGCCGGTTGCTTAAGCAGCAATCATGATCATCAAGATTGGAACGACCTTGTGTGACCTCAATAGATGGAGACTATTTTGTGATGTGCTGAGATGGAATTTCTCAAGAATTTCTATTTTGAGAATGAGTGACGTGGATTAGAAGCTTGAAAGTTTCTTATGGACGTTAGAATCAGAGCTTAAAGCTGACTTGAGTCTGCACTCTTGAAGTTGACTTGAGTTGACGCTCTTGAAGTCGACTTGAGTTTATATACTTGAAATCGACTCGACTTACAGCTCTAGGCAGATCTATGTAAATTTAGCCACAAAATTCTGTAGCTTTTCTTTGTCTGACTGGACCAATAATTAGCATTGAAATTCAAAATTTACGAATCGACAGATCACTTGCTCATCTTTACAGACCATTTCCCTTCCTCATATGCATGTCCATCAATAAAAGCACACATCATAAATATCCCAAACCAAAATTTTCATCCCGAAAAGCTTCATTACTTCCACAAAAATCCTACATACCACTATTACCGTCATACGTTGATACTTATGACACGAGAACGTTTACAATTTGTCATGTCGTTCATTTCCCCATTCACGACACAATCATTATTGCTTCACTTCCTTTTTCAAGTCATTCTGTATATGTGATATGCTTTTCATACAGTCGAGAACTTTATGCATTGGATGTCATTTAGATTGCAGACAATACAATGTTTATATTGCAACAGCAAATTGGATGATTTTGTACTTGACATGTTGGGTTTTTTTTCTTGTTGTCGACGACGACAGCATAGAATTCTTGACTATGAGATGCGATAAGATGTCATTGAAAAATTGTGAATTTTTAATGTGATGCTTATTGATTGTGAGAGAACATGTCGTGATATTGGACTTTTTTTTGAGGATTGTTGAGAATTTGAGGATTCTTTGGAAGTAGGCTTGATCTTGTTGGACATTGCCTTACTTGATAGAAAGCTCGAAATCTACTTTTTGATACAAAATTCAAGTCCATGTCGAGTTCTTTATAAAAGGGAAATTTTGGAAGAATTCAACTTTTAAAATTGAACAAAAATTCTAAAATTTATTAAAAATCTCTTTAAGCACCAAATGGAAGCCATCTCCAAGTAGATTAAATCGCGTTAATAAAAGAGCTTACGGGAAGGCTTAAAACCTCCGTAAGGTAACCTTATTCGAGGAAATATGCGAAATAACTCGATTGTCAGAGTCAAATTTTGAAAAAAATTTGCAATTCAATTTTGATGATCTTAACCAAAACTGTCGTTGGGGACGTTCAACATTACGTGACATGAAAAATCGATTTTATGTCCAACAACATCGTTGTTCCTCTCTCCAACAACATCGTTGTATGCAACGAAACCTAATCTAAACCCCTTTAACCCCCTCCCCCCTAAAGAACTGTTACCTAACAAGCAAACAGCCCCCCAGCAGTAGCTCGCACAAAATGCGTTTTTTAAATAGCAATAATTTATCAAATCTCAACCTTCTCATAGACGCAAGAAACAAGTCATTTGCATCCATTTAAAGATGCTTATGTGACATTTAAAAAATTCTCACCTTCGCAAATACATGCCGAAGAGGTCTTCCATAAAAACAGAAAAATGTCAGCACTGGAAAATAGCCAAGATAATGAAAAAACTACAGCGGAAAAGACGATTAATCGGAATGACTAATTGGATGTGCTTGTTAAGCGTAAACAAGTCCCGGGAAGCATATGATGTAGAAATGTCTGGAAATCTGGTTGCATGCGGACTTGACAAAGGGTAATCAGGGATAGAGCCAGTTTTAGACGTTAACTGAGAGAAGCCATGAATCACAGCTGATCTTTAAGGCCAGCAAAATAAATATGTGAACTTGAATCTGTATTAAGGTCGGAATTCGATGAATCTGTCCAAAGGCAAGAGTCACGCTAACCTAAGGCTGGTCATTTCTATGACATGTGCCTTCCGGGAGTGTTCAAATGGAAATAGAATCTCGGATAGACGTTTTGTCATATTCACACCAAATTTTCAATTTGGGTGAATATATTGCTTTTGGTATTTTGAAATTTCAGTTTTTTTAATTTCCTGCATCAGACTTACAGAATTGACAAATATTTCCAATGGTGGAAAGTCTGTGCCTGAAAATACCAATCCAACAGTGAAAACCGCATCTTGATTGGTGCTTCCAGTGCAGAGAAATCGCAAAAAAACACTTTCTGTTATTTAGTTAGTTAGTTAGTTAGTTAGTTAGTTAGTTAGTTAGTTAGTTAATCAGCACGATATCTCTCTTCAAACTCAATACTAAGACTTCGGGTTTTTTGCTTCTGGTAGGGAATGGGTATGGCAAGAACTGTATTGTTTTTGGAGCCATAAGATGCTTCCATTAAGGCACAAGATGTAAAAAACTGTCTTTTTTTGGTCCAAATTATAGTCGATTATTGCAAAATACATTTTTGTAAACAAACAAAAAAATAAATTGAACTGAATCTTACTGGATCTCATTTTAATGGTCTAGAATTGAACTAGATCTTACTGGATCTTGTTTTTATGCATCTGGAAGTTGTATGGATCCTACTGGATCTTATTTTAATGGTCTAGAAGTGAACTGGATCCTACTGGATCTTGTTTTTATGTGTCTGGAAGTTATATGGATCCTACTGGATCTCATTTTAATGGTCTAGAAGTAAACTAGATCTTACTGGATCTTGTTTTTATGCATCTGGAAGTTGTATGGATCCTACTGGATCTTATTTTAATGGTCTAGAAGTGAACTGGATCCTACTGGATCTTGTTTTTATGTGTCTGGAAGTTATATGGATCCTACTGGATCTCATTTTAATGGTCTAGAAGTAAACTGGATCCTACTGGATCTTGTTTTTATGCATCTGGAAGTTGTATGGATCCTACTGGATCTTATTTTAATGGTCTAGAAGTGAACTGGATCCTACTGGATCTTGTTTTTATGTGTCTGGGAGTTATATGGATCCAACTGGATCTTGTTTTTATGTGTCTGGGAGTTATATGGATCCTACTGGATCTCGTTCTAATGGTCTAGAAGTGAACTGGATCCTACTGGATCTTGTTTTTATGCATCTGGAAGTTGTATGGATCCTACTGGATCTCATTTTAATGGTCTAGAAGTGAACTGGATCCTACTGGATCTTGTTTTTATGCATCTGGAAGTCCTACTGGATCTTATTTTAATGGTCTAGAAGTGAACTGGATCCTACTGGATCTTGTTTTTATGTGTCTGGGAGTTAATGGATCCAACTGGATCTTGTTTTTATGTGTCTGGGAGTTATATGGATCCTACTGGATCTCGTTCTAATGGTCTAGAAGTGAACTGGATCCTACTGGATCTTGTTTTTATGCATCTGGAAGTTGTATGGATCCTACTGGATCTCATTTTAATGGTCTAGAAGTGAACTGGATCCTACTGGATCTTGTTTTTATGCATCTGGAAGTTGTATGGATCCTACTGGATCTTATTTTAATGGTCTAGAAGTGAACTGGATCCTACTGGATCTTGTTTTTATGCATCTGGAAGTTGCTTGGATCCTACTGGATCTCATTTTAATGGTCTAGAAGTGAACTGGATCCTACTGGATCTTGTTTTTATGCATCTGGAAGTTGTATGGATCCTACTGGATCTTATTTTAATGGTCTAGAAGTGAACTGGATCCTACTGGATCTTGTTTTTATGTGTCTGGGAGTTATATGGATCCTACTGGATCTCATTTTAATGGTCTAGAAGTGAACTGGATCTTACTGGATCTTATTTTAATGGTCTAGAAGTGAACTGGATCCTACTGGATCTTGTTTTTATGTGTCTGGAAGTTATATGGATCCTACTGGATCTCATTTTAATGGTCTAGAAGTAAACTGGATCCTACTGGATCTTGTTTTTATGCATCTGGAAGTTGTATGGATCCTACTGGATCTTATTTTAATGGTCTAGAAGTGAACTGGATCCTACTGGATCTTGTTTTTATGCATCTGGAAGTTGTATGGATCCTACTGGATCTCATTTTAATGGTCTAGAAGTAAACTGGATCCTACTGGATCTTGTTTTTATGCATCTGGAAGTTGTATGGATCCTACTGGATCTTATTTTAATGGTCTAGAAGTGAACTGGATCCTACTGGATCTTGTTTTTATGCATCTGGAAGTTGTATGGATCCGGCTGGATCTCATTTTAATGGTCTAGAAGTGAACTGGATCCTTCTGGATCTTGTTTTTATGCATCTGGAAGTTGTATGGATCCTACTGGATCTTATTTTAATGGTCTAAGAGTGAACTGGATCCTACTGGATCTTGTTTTTATGTATCTGGGAGTTATATGGATCCTACTGGATCTTGTTTTTATGTGTCTGGGAGTTATATGGATCCTACTGAATCATATTTTAATGGTCTAGAAGTGAACTGGATCCTACTGGATCTTGTTTTTATGTGTCTGGGAGTTATATGGATCCTGCTGGATCTCATTTTAATGGTCTAGAAGTGAACTGGATCCTACTGGATCTTGTTTTTATGCATCTGGAAGTTGTATGGATCCTACTTGATCTTATTTTAATGGTCTAGAAGTGAACTGGATCCTACTGGATCTTGTTTTTATGCATCTGGAAGTTGTATGGATCCTACTGGATCTTATTTTAATGGTCTAGAAGTGAACTGGATATGTTATGTGTCTGGGAGTTATATGGATCCTACTGGATCTCATTTTAATGGTCTAGAAGTGAACTGGATCCTACTGGATCTTGTTTTTATGCATCTGGAAGTTGTATGGATCCTACTGGATCTTATTTTAATGGTCTAGAAGTGAACTAGATCCTACTGGATCTTGTTTTTATGTGTCTGGGAGTTATATGGATCCTACTGGATCTCATTTTAATGGTCTAGAAGTGAACTGGATCCTACTGGATCTTGTTTTTATGCATCTGGAAGTTGTATGGATCCTACTGGATCTTATTTTAATGGTCTAGAAGTGAAATTGATCCTACTGAATCTTGTTTTTATGTTTCTGGAAATTATACGGATCCTACTGGACTATAAGGCTTAGTGATTTATAAAAGTACTGTAATCTACTCAAGTCGGGCGAGCGAAGCTCAGCCCGGCTCGTATAGTGATCTATAAAAGTACTGTAATCTGCCCAAGTCGGGCGAGCGAAGCTCAGCCCGGCTCGTAAAGTGATCTATAAAAGTACTGTAATCTGCCCAAGTCGGGCGAGCGAAGCTCAGCCCGGCTCGTAAACTGATCTATAAAAGTACTGTAATCTACCCAAGTCGGGCGAGCGAAGCTCAGCCCGGCTCGAATAGTGATCTATAAAAGTACTGTAATCTGCCCAAGTCGGGCGAACGAAGCTCAGCCCGGCTCGTATAGTGATCTATAAAAGTACTGTAATCTGCCCAAGTCGGGCGAGCGAAGCTCAGCCCGGCTCGTAAACTGATCTATAAAAGTACTGTAATCTACCCAAGTCGGGCGAGCGAAGCTCAGCCCGGCTCGAATAGTGATCTATAAAAGTACTGTAATCTGCCCAAGTCGGGCGAGCGAAGCTCAGCCCGGCTCGTATAGTGATCTTTAAAAGTACTGTAATCTCCTCAAGTCGGGCGAGCGAAGCTCAGCCCGGCTCGGATAGTGATCTATAAAAGTACTGTAATCTGCCCAAGTCGGGCGAGCGAAGCTCAGCCCGGCTCGTATAGTGTTCTATAAAAGTACTGTAATCTGCCCAAGTCGGGCGAGCGAAGCTCAGCCCGGCTCGTATAGTGTTCTATAAAAGTACTGTAATCTACCCAAGTCGGGCGAGCAAAGCTCACAAATTTTTGCGACTTGAACGGCAAGCACTAGAAGCTGCATATCTATGAAAATATGATGCCGTGAGTTGAGAAATGGTTCGAGCGAAGCTTGAACTCAAGTAGTTCGAACGCAGCTCGAACTTGGTTGAGCGAAGCTCACAAATTTTTACGACCTGAACGGAGCGAAGCGAGTGAAGGCGTGAAAATTTTCCCAAGCACTAGAAACTGCATATCTATGAAAATATGTTGCCGTGAGATGAGAAATGGTTTGAGCGAAGCTCGAACTCAAGTAGTTCGAACGCAGTTCGGACTTGGTTGAGCGAAGCTCACAAATTTTTACGACCTGAACGGAGCGAAGCGAGTGAAGGCGTGAAAATTTTCCCAAGCACTAGAAACTGCATATCTATGAAAATATGATGCCGTGAGATGAAAAATGGTTCGAGCGAAGCTCGAACTCAAGTAGTTCGAACGCAGTTCGGACTTGGTTGAGCGAAGCTCACAAATTTTTGCGACCTGAACGGAGCGAAGCGAGTGAAGGCGTGAAAATTTTCCCAAGCACTAGAAACTGCATATCTATGAAAATATGATGCCGTGAGATGAGAAATGGTTCGAGCGAAGCTCACAAATTTTTACGACCTGAACGGAGCGAAGCGAGTGAAGGCGTGAAAATTATCCCAAGCACTAGAAACTGCATATCTATGAAAATATGATGCCGTGAGATGAGAAATGATTCGAGCGAAGCTCGAACTCAAGTAGTTCGGACTTGGTTGAGCGAAGCACTAGAAACTGCATATCTATGAAAATATGATGCCGTGAGATGAGAAATGGTTCGAGCGAAGCTCGAACTCAAGTAGTTCGGACTTGGTTGAGCGAAGCACTAGAAACTGCATATCTATGAAAATATGATGCCGTGAGATGAGAAATGGTTCGAGCGAAGCTCGAACTCAAGTAGTTCGAACGCAGTTCGGACTTGGTTGAGCGAAGCTCACAAATTTTTGCGACCTGAACGGAGCGAAGCGAGTGAAGGCGTGAAAATTTTCCCAAGCACTAGAAACTGCATATCTATGAAAATATGATGCCGTGAGATGAGAAATGGTGGGATGCATTTCATTCATTTAAATAATTTTAGTTAACGTGTAAATAATCATTTTTTATCACATTTATCTCATAAATCAATTGTTTTGTTCAAGTTGTGTTTTTAATTCTTACTTTTCTGTACAGTTTTTTGATCTACGTATGGTGTGAATATTCCCATGAAGCGTGATCCGCTTCATTACTAGTTTTTCTATTTAAATTAGTTGTGTCGTTTATAGAACAATTTTCTTTAATTAGGTGTTGCCGAAAGGCAGAACGTTTTGCTGTCGGTCATCAATTTCATCTTATCAGAATTCTTAAAAAACAGAACTGCTTAATTTACATAAACTGATTTAATTTTATGTTCGTCATTTGTATCATCGTCTAACCTTGATGCATACCGGATAAAAACTTGAAATGTTTGGTCAGTTCATTCACATCGGAAGACTATTTTTATTTTTTTAAACATTCAGTTGTGGGTCTAGTTTTGGTATAAAAATAAATGTTGCGAGAAACTTCACATTTACAGCCTCAAATGAAAGACTGTTTATTTCTGATTCATTTTGATGCTTAATTAGGCAATTGCGAAGGGATTTTAAAGGAACAAATTCCCAAATAGGAAAATTAGGAAAAAGAAAAATTTTTCAATTTTAATTGGAAGTACTTTAAAAAGTGATCTTTTTTTGCGGCTGAACAAAGCAATAAAAATAACTTTTGTTACCTTTTTTAGGAAGCATTAATACTTTGTGGTATATTTCCACTAAATTTAGATGCAAATTCAAATGAGTCTTTTGGGAACGGTGAGAATTTATAAGCAGGATTATTATTTTTGGTTGTTTTGTTTCAGTTGCCATGAATATCAATTGGAATCACAGCAGAATACACACGTAGATCCTTTTTCAAGGTAAATCAGGTCAGTGCTTCTTTTAATTTAAATAAGATTTATTAATTGGACGCTTTAAAATATTAAAGAGTCAAATGGATGTTTGTTATGGCTTATAAGATAGAACACACATTGCTTGATGCTTGCTTGATACAGCTTGATACTTGATATCACATGAAATAATTAATATTCAATCAAATGTGAATTTATTAAGAAATTAGTATTCAACAGACATGTTTGTAGATCATTGTGAGAATATGTGATGGGAATCTAGTTATTTATGAGACTAGAAAGCTTTAGAGATTTCCGATAAAGTTCATGAATTATTAATCAGAAAATTTCTAGACTGGATTTTTTTGGAGAGAATTTAATTTGAATTTTTTTAAAAAAAGAATTAATTTTTAAGATGTTAATGAACTTTATGGTGGTGTCGACAGTCTTTCTAGTATGCCACGACACTCAGGTTGCACACAACTGCTGTAAAGTGTAAAAAAATTTTATTAATCTTCCCCTAGCAGCCAAAGACCATACTCATGAATACGCTCTTTTAGGTAAGAATCCTTACTGTATGTTAGGGATCAAAGAGGCAGTTCTTGTATTTTTAACTAATTTAACTAACATTCTACAGATTTGCAGCTCTTTGCAGGCTTATTCTTAAAACTCGAAATCAACAATTGACGTCAAATTTCATAATCTTCCAAAAATCACCTTTTAAAGGTTAAACGTATTATACAATACCCTGAAATTCCCATAAAATTTCCATAAAATCATCCTATTTCACCATTTCCAAAAACTTTAATTTCACCATCATTTAATCTAAAAACAAAAAATAAATTTTAAACGACATCAAAAAAAAAAATTCACAAAGAAACGCGAAACGATGCTTAAAACAGCCTTGAATTAAAATGTAATTAAAAAATTCTTCAGAAATAATTCTTTTTAATCAGAATACCTAAATTTAAATGAAATTGAATGCTTGATGGAAATGCCTTGATGTTGAATAAGAAAATGAGACAAAATTGGACACTTTGAAGACTTTTGAATTATTTAAAAGCAGAAAATGAAGCTGTTCAATTGTTACTTATAGAAAATTTGGCTGTCATAGTCAAGTGTTTGTCATTTGGTTCTAAGTATCTAGCCGCTTCGTTGCCGTTGTGCATTCAATATGTGCCAAACGAGTATTTCATCTAAAAGTATTAGCCCTAACAGCACAAGTCGATTAATCGAATAAAAATATGGCCCCAGGTCAGCATGACTCTAGCATGCTATCGGATTTAAGTCACACCTGGTACCAAGTTAGAGTCACGTTAGCCTGGGGCCAGATTTATGATCGATCATCCGGCCTTTGGGCTCTATTCAGCCTTCAGCAAAAAACTACTTCCTCATGATTTAAGAAATTGTTATGAATTCAATCAGACGTAATTTCCCAATGAAACATCAAACGATTATTTAAAGTTTTCCAAGAATTTGGATCAATGAAATCCGATATAAATTCAACAGCTTTTTCCTACAATCCATCGAATTGCTCTCCTAGAAACAGCTAATTAAATTTTATGCGTGATGATTAAACACAATTAATGCTCATTTCATCCGAATTGCAATTATCATTTTAAATGCAAATTTATTAACAGATTAACAATCAAAATTAAAAGCACTGAAGTCATTAAGTGAGCCATAGTAATTTTTTTGGTGTTTAACAGCTCAATTAAGCATCGAAACTTTTGGATATTAAGTAGAAAATTTTAATAAATTCATTATAAAGCTTTTAGCACGTGAACTGATAGAAATTGGCAATGTGATATGCCGCAAAAGATATGCAAAAAAAGCCATAAGATCATTGGCACCTACTATCCATTTTCAATCAACTAATTGTGTGACTTCCTTATCGAAAAAAGTTTTTTTTGGAACGAGAAAGTCACATTATCATGTCTATAATGCAAAAATTATGGTAATTAATTGGAAATTCAGAAAATGCAAGAGCTAGAGATAAAAAGATAATTGCTATTTTTATTGTTATTCAATCGATTAGTGCTGAATGATTAGGGGAATGGTTTTGTCTTGAATGTTTAAGGATGGAAGACCGAGTAGCAAGGCATATGCTTGTGATGCAGTCCGATACAACGATTAGACCTAAGTTTTAAGCACTGGATTGAGAAAGAAGATTTAAGTATGTTTTGTGCCATGATCCCTATGAACCCCCGGTAGCTCAAAAGTGGGAACATGCGACCTCAAATTGTAAGACGTGTGTTCGAGTCATAATCGGACTATTGTGGGAAAGAGTAATTTTTCCTCTAGAGCCTTAAAAGGAGTAAGGTTTCGAACAGTATATTCACAATTTAAAGGGTTCAAGACACTAGACAAGCTAGTTAAATTCTTACCTAGTTACTTCCCTGACTGTATAGATCAATTGTGATCCATGACCTCTCTCGCTTCTCAGTTTTATTCAATTTTATCCAATTTCTCGATACACTTCACTTCCTCTAAAAAAACCAATAAACCCCTTCATATGCAACCATATCCTCCCCAAAAACCACCCCATCGCTACTCGGCAATCAGCAAATATTTCACAAATATTTCATGCATATAAAAACTTTTTACAGGATATATGATAACGATAATAAAAGAAGTAAAAAAAGACATTTTAGCACGAGACACATAAAACTGAACAAGAAGATGAGAATCAAGAGAAAAAAATATGTTTGCAAGTTTGCGGAGATAATGCTGTGCATAAGAATGAAAAAGCCGGAAGAATGAAGACAATTTTCTTGAAATCAAAAATTCCTCTCGGAAGAAAATGTTTTAGCAATAAATTTTCAATTTTTCGCTATTTTTCTTTTTCCATTATCATCGTCGTCGTCGTCGTCGTCGTGAATGTAAGTTTGCTACTTCTTTACCAATGATCATGACAAATTGTTTGACGTTAGGTAAAAATTATGGAGATGTGGGAAATGTCCCGTATTTGCGTATGTACATATTATGATGGAAATGAGAAATGAGTGCTTATGTGAATCGGTACAATGCAGGCAATACGGAAGAAATATTTGCAAATACTTTAAAAAGACTCGATAGCATTCATCTTAAAAATCATAAAGGGGGTGGGGGGTTCCATATCAAAAATCATGCTTAATATACAGCATAAAAATATATCATATCACAAAAAAATCTTAATTTCCTTTTATGATTGATGAATCCAAAGCATTAACGATATTAATGTCACAAAAAGGAGACTTTGATGTTCACAATTCGCTTGAGTAATTCTTAAATTTTATAAATTTTTATTTTTTTTTAATCAAAAACTTTTCATCCGTAAATTTTTATTTCTCGTCAAACCACAACCATCATGACTGTTTTCATCAAATAACTTACAAAGGAACAGACGATAATGGTGAACATGGAGAGAAAAATTTCGAATAAATGAATGACAAATTAATTTTTTTCTTTTTTTTTGTTAATCTAAAGGGGCGCCTTTTATAAAACAATTGAATGTAACCGCTTTTGTGAGAGTACTTTCATCTTACAATGGCTTTGACATTGCTTTGAATGTTCGTTAAAAAAGATAAAAATACAGCTAATTAATTTCGAGTGTCTCGATTGAGAGGAATTTAAAAGTTTTTCAAGAGATTTATGGCTTTTTTGAATTCAAAAGTTGTACAAAATTGGAAACTTGAATGGATTTTACTAGTTTTGTGATGAGCGGAAGATGAGAGTGTCATAGTTTAAGAGCTAATGATGAGAATGATGCCGTTCATAAAGTGTGTCCACCGGTACCGTCCGATACAGAAATGACATGATACTTTTCAATTCCAAAATCTATTTTTGAACACAAACTTTAATTTGCAAAAAACATAAAGGTCCAATTTTTGGTCAAAATATGTCATTTGTGAATAATCCTAAAAGTCAATTAGTTAAATGATGCAGAAATCCTCAGAAAATTAAAATATGAATAATTAAGATGACAAAAGCATTTGAGTTTTCAATAGAATGTGGTCTTGTCGAAAAGGGGACAAAAGAAGTTCTCACAATAAATTTGAAGTGAATTTTATATCCGTTATCAAGTCATTAAAGAATGGAACTTCAGAAAACAATGGGTCGATAAATTTAGGATTGTAAATTTCTTTGAATCTCACAATGTGTGGTCGCTTGAGTACCGCTGCATTGCTGTACTAATGATAAGACGGAAATTGGCCCTGATGGCAACTGGAATTTCCCCTATTGTGCCGCTCAGGAATGTTAGTCAAGCATGCATATAAAAACAGGCAAAGAGCATGCTCCCGAACGTTTGATCTAGTTGGACATGCTCGCTATCTTCAGTACTCTGTACTTGAAAACACGCTGTTTACCTGCTATATTATGCATAAAACATTCATAATTTCAATTATGATTAAACCAAACTCCACCTAACTATACGACAAAGTTCTTGATCTCTGCAAAAATTTCAATAAACTTTTCCGCAACCTCGTTTGCTACACATTCATAGTAAAATTATTTTATACATCGTACCGGGAAGTATTCAATGAATGGAAACATCCATTATTTAATTCCTCGAATAGTTTTGTCGTAAAAAATTCTGCATTATAAAACTAAATCCATTCGAGTTTGTATGATTTTGTCGCCGGAGGCTACTAATAATATCCTTTATGTTCGTTAGCAATTTTACATCCACAATTTTTGCTATAAAAGTTGTTAAATTGACACTCAAGTCAAGAAGTTATTTTTATGTCTGCAGTTTTTAAGGAAAATATTTTTGATGCGAAATTGAAGGTAGTTTTTATGGATAAAGTTTTACACGCCCAAACTGTCAATTAATGAGTATTAAAATTAAGTATTTTGAATTAAATTAGTTTCTTTATTGACGATTTTTAGTTGTGCATTGAACTTATAAAACTTAAAGTAAATTGGAATTCTTGAGAACAAAATAGAAGAAATTTACATTTAAATCTCCTTATTAAGCTATTAAAATTCATAAAATCCGATTACTCCGTAGAAACTATATCTAAAATTCCTACATCCATATCATTTTCTACAATCTTCCTTATATTCCCACATTCTAAGTCTCATCAATATTTCAAGTCTTTTACAACAATCGTCCAATTTACATGAACAATCTTGTCAACTCTAGAGCACTTACTTAACTAATGAAAATGATATTTTACAACAAAAACTCATTCAAGGAAGTAATTCTCCATCTCAATAGCCGCTCCAAAATCGAAAAAACATCATTTACTATGCTAATATTTTACAAAGTTAATTAATGCGAATAATATTTTTAAATGAAGTGTCATCATTGCGATATGTGTACACAAAATTATGTACAATGTCTTAAGAGCAAATTAGCTTTATTTTTGGTTGAGCTGTTTGAGATAATGAAACCATTATAGTGCACTTTATGGTAACTAATTTATTATTAGACTCTCAATTTGGCATTATATTGTTTGGTTTCATTATTGTTTGGTAAGATGAAGGTCCTTTAAATATTTGGCAGGAGTTGTTTGATGACTGAAGAATTAATTAAGCTATTTTTGTATTTAAATAAGATGTGACAAATATGAATTGGTTTAAAAATAATCAGTGAAATATTTTGGAGGCATGAAATAATGTTAAGATGCTTTCAGGGGTCGGGACTACTTATAAAAAAAGCTGTAAGCTTAGTTTTTTAGGTCATTGCGATCCAGAGTTGTTCTAGAGCGATTTTCGGCTGATAATTGTTTCACGATTAAGGGTGTGCGGGAAATTGGGGAAGTCGAAGTCTTTATTCGAAACTGACCAAGTGCCAAGTGTAGACCTTCTCATGGTGCTCCCTAATATCGCTTAAAACACCGCTGGAGACAGAGTTTAGTGTCGGGATAAGACCATCAAATTATAAAATAAATGCGTATCCAAAGCTCCTTATCTGGAACTCTGAAGACTAATGGTGTTTCGAGTTTCGAACCTATGATCATAAAATTTGACACAATTAGCTACCAAATCATTAAACCACTCCTACACCGAGCCACTTTCGAGAATCGAGGACTTTCGAGAATCCAGACTTAAGCGTCATAACCTGATAATAAAATCATCAAATTTTATTATATTACAATTTAAATCAGAACATCCAAGTTCCGCATAACCTTGAAAACATAATCGTAATCATAAACTTGACACAGATTAAGTCCACCTTCCTTCAAATCACACTAAAAATTCCATTCATTCTCACAATTAAAACTCATAAATTCCCCTCTCATTTGATAATAATTTTTCATGATCATTCTCATACAAATTCATTAATATAATTATTACCGTAAACAGCAATATTATAAAAATAAACTTGTATATATTTTGACCTCTAATTTTAAAAAATTATTTCATCTCATTCCCTGCTGATAATCGTCTCATTATCACGCATTTTGTTGCAATGCCTGAATAGTTTTAATTGATAATATACAGTCATCACATCGTGAGACATTCTCTATGTCTACGGAATAATTTTTAATTTTCGGCTTTTAAAAATGTGCTTTCGAGTGTTAATTTTACTTTCATTAATCTTTAATGTCTATGAGTGCTCGTATAAGGATGATATTGAGTTTAGCATGATAAACTTGAATTGTATATTTCAAGATTTCGAAAATGATCCGTAAGTGTTTGCAAATATTTTTATTTAGAGCAGTGGTGAGCAACCTGTGTGGTGCGAGGCTTTCCAGGAAGGTCATGGCACTAAACAGCTTGCCTGCCGTTGATTTAGACATTAAAAATCACAAAATTTAACTCTTTCAAAATTCTTTAAATTTCATTAATTTAGGTATGGATGTAAAGCATATGATCTCTCTGTAAGCTCACGTAAAACAACGATCCAGAAAATTATTCACGGAAAAGGCAAAAGCTACAACGACATTCAAACTTTTTA
This sequence comes from Chironomus tepperi, assembly GCF_022539635.2. Taxonomy (NCBI): domain Eukaryota; kingdom Metazoa; phylum Arthropoda; class Insecta; order Diptera; family Chironomidae; genus Chironomus; species Chironomus tepperi. The sequence goes on along the minus strand of NW_027226133.1, from coordinate 1,410,904 downwards.
TGCATTTAATCCAAACATAACATTCATCCCAAAAGGAATTGGTGATTATTTTCCAAACCTTCAACGATTCATCATAACAAAATCTCGATTGCGATACATTGAATGGAGAGATTTTACGAATATGAAGAACTTGAAAGTTATGTCTTTAAATGAAAATAAAATTGAGCGAGTTTCACAATGTGCATTTCAATATTTGGAGAATTTAGAGATTATAAGTCTTGATGGAAATGAAATTAAGAAGCTGCACGAACGGCATTTTATGTATTTACCTAATTTAATAACAATCTCGGCAAATGATAACAGCATCACGGAATTAGAAACAGATTTATTTCAAAATAATCCAAAATTGAAGGATATTCTATTCAGGAATAATCAAATTAAAGCTGTTCGGATAAATTTTCGGCAGATACGTAGTTTAAGATTTGTTGATCTTCAGTCAAATGAATGCATCGGCATAAAGTTTATGTGCTGTGATTATTTTAGTGAATTTATTGGTAATATAACTTTAAAATGTGAAGGTCCGGGTATTTGTAATTAAATTAGTTGGAAAATAAAGTTAAGCATTTTTTGTTACTTAATTTATGGCGTTTTACTGGAAGCAGAGCTTGAAGTCGACATCAATTTTATATGGAACCGAGTCGACTTGAGTTTATTTTTCATTAAAAAAACTGAGTCAACCTCAAGCAGAGTTCGAAATTGACTTGAATTTCATATGGAGATAAGTCGACTTGAGTTGACTTTTTCATACCAAATTCGAGTCTATCTCAAGCTCTGACTCGAAGGTGAGATGAATTCAATCAGATTCACAACAAAGCTCAACAAAAAGGGCATGAATTCATGAATAATTTTGATTGATGTATTCAAAAATTTATTAAATGAACAAAATTTCTCAGCCTCAACGGTCACTAATGACATGAAAATGAAGCTAATGTAGATGATGACACTGATGATGTCATTTACCAAGTTGAAGAAAAAATGTATACGCACCGTCGGAACATTATTACGCAAAAAGATAATTTCACGCAATGCCAATGTAATGAACTGACGGAAATGATGCTTACAGCATTTCATGGAATGTAATAGTAATCGGTTTTGGCATCACGTATATGATTAAATATCAATTACAAACTGATACAATAATCGTCATTGAAATAGACTTTTCAATCATTATTCATTCATTCAAACTGCAACTTAATCTCGTTAATCTTTAACATCATACAATTTTCTGGTATGCATTTGTGATGCTTCGTGACTCGACCATTAAAGATGCCGACTTGTAAGCATCTATTTATCAAGATTTCACGAAGTAAATGCAACAGTTAGCCTTTTCACAATTTTCAATAATACTAAAAAGTGAAATGCTATAACTCCTCATCGTAAATGACCTAAAATATATCGTATTAAATTCACAGTCATTAAAGATGATACTTTTGGCATTTTCCAACTGTTGCTTTATCTTTTTCAATAATTAAACTTTAATGATTCGATGCAATTGCAATTTATTTAAACACTTAACCACATGATTCTCATAAAATTAAAATTATTTAAATTGATAATCATTAGCTTGACCATAAATGCACTACCGATGTGCAACAAAGTACTCATTTCAAATTTTATTTTAAATACTACTTTGTGCCACAAACATGAAAGTTTATAAATTCTCGCAACAAAATTACAGTCATTTATGGTGAAAAATTATGTGATTGCTGATAATTGCAACAGTTCAATTTGATATTTTTCAGGTGAACTTTCGATAGAGTTATTAATGTAATTAAATCATTAATCTCTAATGATAGTTGGTGAGTGGTAAAATGGATTTGAATTATGGTTATCAGTGTAATGGTGAAAGAGATTTGCACCGGTAGATTGATGCAAAATTTAGAAATTTGAAATTAGCGGTTGAATTGGATAACTTAGAAGTGTAAATTGGATGATAATTTTTGATTTTCTATAAGCATTTAGAGTCGATGCCCTGATACAGGAAGAGTTTGAGAATTAGAAAACTTGAATTTCAAAGTAAGGAAGCGTTTAAGAGCCCAGAGTCGACCTCAGTGCGAATTATGTACAAACTAGAATTAAGGTACACTTTTATACACCACAAAACTAGTCAACTGTTGCGTTGATACCTTACTTACTTACTTTGCTAGTCGTACGAATCAGCTGAGATCCATGCTTCTTTTAATTTGTCATTTTTAGCTGATTCTATTGCTGGCTGCTTTGTGCCAATTATCATTCTTTAGTTAATGCTGCACTGTCTCTAGTAGCTACTTTTTGCAGCCTCAGCACAATTCTGTTTCAATGTCTCATAATCAACAGAATCCTCCAATAAAATTCATCTTTATTACAATTTTTCATGCAATTCTTCTCAAGACTTTAAATAATAAAATGTTAATCCTTATTTCAACCTAGTTACCTCGACAATCTTATCCAGAAAATTAACAATCCTATAAAAATTAATATCCAATCATAAATCATCACCATCATAAGCAGAACAAGCAAGCAAAAACGAGTGGCGACTTGATAAGAAAATATTCTCCAGCCGTGAACATCATTAATGCTTCCATTTTATCCTGTCTTTATTCTTGATATAAAAATTTTATGAGAACTTTAAACTTCATTATTTCTCTGCTTCCGTTCTCATTAAATTTCTTCACACGGAAACAGATTAAAAGGTGATTTCATTTATGGCCTTAAAAAATGCTCTCTTTTCATTATTTTAAGGGATTAAGTTAGAGTGTTAAATGCCATGTGGGTCTGGAACATCATCGGCAATACGGAATAAAATGTTAAAAGCTGTTTTCCTTCTAGATTAATATTCATATGGCATTTAATCTACATAGCATTAGAACTTAGGGGATGGAGCAGTGGCGGGGAACCTTTTTTGTGTCACGGCACCCTAACAGACAAAGAGCATGGACTTTTGAGCTTACTTTCCTTGCATTTACCAGATGGACATGCTTGCGGAAGTTACTCTCAGCTTAATCTGCTCTTAAGAGCATGACTTTGCCTGCTAGAGTTACGACCAAAGCTGTATGCGGTTCATGATATTTCCCGAAACACAATAGTGTGCCGCGACCCACAGAATGGCATCCACTGCACTAAAGAATAGAGAAAGGTGCAAGAACTGAATCAAATTTACCTTCAAGTCGGATATTTTATTTTCTGTTCATTCTCATTCAGCTCTCCCAAAATAATTTATTATCCATTCGCACGTGAGAAGTTTCCATAATGAAAATTGGAATTGAAAAGATAAAAGAAGGGAGTGCAATAGGAACAGAATAAGCATAAATGAAAATAATTGACCTTCTTACTATTGAGTTATTGTTACGATTAGTAGTTCTATTGGAAATGATGAATTTACTGTTACAGGATGATATTAATGAGGCAATAAAGAAGCATTTAAGTAAATTATTGTTCTATATTAATGATGCAATTATTAAAGTAATTACTATAATAATATGCAGTGTTTAATCGAATTCAGTTGAAGCGTGAATTCATCAATAATTTAGCAGATCACATCCAATGTTTAATTAAATCTCATTTATTTCGATTATTTTGAATTGAACGCAACGTTGGCATTTTGCGTGATCAACGTTAATTAACTTAAAATGTTAGCCATGCCATCAAAAAATTATGGACATGTGCATAATTTGTAATTCATTATGTATTAAAGTTTTGTGCTGAATGTGCATGTGGATATGTTGTAAATAACACGCATTTCTTGTTAATGTTGTTTACTCTATCCAACGAACTTCTTTAGTTGACATGATGATAATTACTGCTGTGATTGTAATTAAATTGTATTGAGTAATGTTTCTATGTAAAGGAATTTTTGCACAATTTAAAGTCACGATTATGTCACGATTGTGATAAAGTCACTTGATAAAGGGATGGATATATTTGAATTTCTTAATAAATAATGGTGATTATCTGTTAGCGATTCGGATTATGGAACATCCAAAACTTCAGGCCTGTAGACTTGGACGGTCTATAAGCTACAGCGAATCTGAAATACAGACATGCGCCGCATTAAGTTAAGGGTTTCGATGATTGACATATGATTGTTATAGTCAAGGCAATTTTGGAATAATGGCTTGAAAGTCAAGTGACATGATTTGGCAAATTTCAATTTTGTCCGTTAAAATTAACCAAAAACAGATTTCCAACTCCGTATACAGAGGCGTTATGGCACTTTTTCGTGCTGCCCTAACACTAGCGACTACATTATACTGCTTGGAGACTAAGAATGATACATCTATAATCCCTGCGTTTGTCAAGACCCTTCACTGTCAAGTGTCCACTCACTGTCTTAATGTTCATGCAATAAATTACTCACAATTAGCTCAAATATGGCACAAACAGAAAATTTTCTAATTATTTGATATAATATTAACTATGGTAGGTATTTAATGGCAGTAACTTTAATCGCTGTGATTAAAAAATTCTCGATAATGCACAAAGGCTTGTTATTATCCTTGGATTAACTATGATTGAATTACTTTCAAAGTCCTCAGAAAGTTAAGTTGATGACAAGCATGTAAATGGCAAATTGAAACTATTCACAAGGAATCCTTTCAATTCTACATTTTCTCATTAATTCCTGTCCATAAAACTTTTAAAGCACTTGAACCGAAAACAATGAAAATATTTTTTCATGTTTTTCTCCTTTTATGTTTGCACAAAATCACCAATGTGCATGAAAGCGGAAAAATGAAATGCAATTTGCCACACATAATGAATCCCTGTTGCATTTGACAACAAATAATGCAAACCATCACTATGACAACAATTTGTGCTTGTATAAAATGAAATTCATTTGAATCAACGGTGGCCATGGAGACAATTTTTTGTTATTTTTACTTTGGATAGAAAATTTTCTATCATTTTATTCAGAATTTTGTGTGTCTGAAAACAAAAATATTTGCAATCATGCCACGAACAAAGCCAACATTAAAGCTCGGTGTCTATGGTACTTTTGACATCAATCCGGAGCAAGCTGTGTCATCATATTTTGAATCGAAATTACAAGATGAACTTTACTAGTAAGAATAAATCTATTTGAATTTACATCCTTCATTGATACAATTTTTCCATCGTACTCAATAGCAAGAAGCCATGCTGGGATGTTCCACGTGAAGGCCTTCAACATGAGGCAATTGAAAATGAACGCGAATATTACGAAAAATTTGAACAACAGGAAATATTCAAGAAGAAGGCTGCCATTCAAAGTAAAATCAATGAGAAGCGAATCGATGAGATGCATTTAACGCAGGCACAATTGAGAGATAAATTTATTGGCGTGAATCAGTTCTTGAAGGAATGCACGAAGAAGACAAAACGTTCAGAAATTCAAGTATCAGAAGAAAAGACTCAACAGGAGTTATTGAGTGCTGAAATTGAGGCAATGCGACGTGATACAGTTGAATTGTCAATATTTGAGAAGAAATTTAAGGAAATTGTCGATGAATTTCAGCCTTATGTTGACGTATTTAATAAAGTCATTCAACAATCTGAATACGAGTCATTTGAGGATTTAATAAATCGATGTGATTCACTTAGTATGTACTAATCATCATTATAACTTAAAGTTATTAATTAATTTGTTATCTAGTGCTGGCACAAGTGGAGATTGCCGAGAGAGAACAAGAGCTTATCAAGGGAATTGAACTTGTACGACAGAAAATGGTCGATTCAACAGCAAAAGCTGCACAACGAATCATCGAACTTAATGATGAACTTGCTGAGCTTGAGGTTTGTTGCAACATTCCATTTTTATACAGCACATCCATTAAGTCTTCTTGTTATTTTTATCTATTGTCATATAATTTAGCGATGCTACAATCAAGCCAAGTCGGAAACTTTCAAATGGGAAAATACTTTATCGACTGCAAAAGACTATATTACAGAAAATGAGAAGCAAACAATAACCCTCGTCGATTCCATTCAACATTTATATGAATTGCTTGCTAAACGTAACGATGAGAAAATAAAATTAAAGAAATTTGATGTGGGCGCACAATTGGATTATATTCGCGATGAAATTGAAATACTTGAAGACATAATAAAGCGTGCACATCATAAGATGGCTAAAGAGGGACAGAGTATGTTGGGCGAGGGAAGTAATCGCTTTCCTAATGTTCCTGATAAAGGTTCTAATTTGTCAGATTGAGATGTTGTGTAATACAGACTGTAATGGATATTGCTTTGGTCTTGTACTTGGCGACAAATTTGCTTTTATTAAATAAAGTTTGTGGTGATTCTGTGGTAGATATTGCGAATTGTGGATTTAAAAGTCTTGAATTCTGGATTATTTAAACATTTCATTTGGTTAATTTTAGAATCTAGTCAATTTAATCAACTTTAATAGCCATAATCTCAGTGGGATTCGAACCAGCTCTCTCTCGAGTACATGGCAAATCCTCAAACTTGACTCATACCTACTGAGCTACCGAAAGCTGTTATGGAGCGTAGTTCAATGCTCACTTAAACTTGACTTAAACCCTTTCACTATTCAGTGTTGATTGCACACCTAATATCGTTGGTATTGTCATAAAACAGCAATTCCAACACTTAGTTCCACCGCATTTCAACCAATTTATCAGCAATATATCATATCCGCGTACACAAAATTTTCTTATAATTGAAATACCAGCAATACTTTCCAATACCTTATAAACAATTTATAATTGATATTAAATGTTGTTGTTGACATATTCAGATGCTACTTAAATAAAACGAGTAAGTAGAAAAATTACATGGAATGACCATGAAAATATCTGTCTACATATCGTACATCCATGGGTGGTAATGATTGAATCTGACACTTATCACATTTTTGTCATTTTATTTTTCTTCTTTATTTTTATTTTGACATCCTCGTAATATGTTCCATTGAATAAATGAGTGTCCTATATCATCGAATGTCATCCACAGTAAGGCGATATTTTAAAGCCTTTTTAAAGTCACAAAATTCAAGCCTCTCGTATGTAAACTTTGAAAATTCCAAAACATTTATTTATATCCAAAAATATCATTTTTCAACATCAGCACATGCGAGAAAGAAGAAAAGAATCAAAGGCACGACAAAAGCGACATCAATCAATCGAACTTGATGCCTACTTTTTTTGTTAGGGGGCTTTACCGACATATATATTTTTAACTCGTATGCGTGAGCATGTGCTTAATACCGTGGAACTGAATCTCGATCAATCGATGGATGAATACATAAAAATATGACACACATGAGATGGATGGAAACAATTGCTACTGGCTTTTTGCTCCAGTTTTTTGGAAACGTGTTAAAAAGTCGATTTATTTATTACTCAATTCGCATTGTGCGGAATGTAAATTGTTTGCTATTTTATGTCACGAGATTTAGTGCGAATACTTTAAAGTTGTGCTTGACATTTTTTTCGTCTCGAATATTTTTTGTGCTCACTTTAAGTTATTTTAAAGAAAAACTTGAAACTTACCTGATCTATAAAATGTGTCAACATGCTCTGACTCAACAGTTTGAAGATTATCAGACTCAGAATCATCATCATCATTATCTTTTTGTGTTGAATGGTTGTTTCGAGTTGGACGTTTCTCAAGTGGTAGAATATCATCTGTAAATTAATGAAGATATAAAGATAAATAAATTTCGTCTATATAAGCTTGACCTAGTACAACTTACCTATCGTTGGACCGGGTCGTGGCTTACGATTTGGATATAGTTTTCGCTCTAAGAATGATGTTAAAATTTGTTCTGTAATTCTATTTTGTCTTTGGATTTCATGACTATCATCGGCTGAAAATGGAAAATTAAAAGTTATGGATTAACATTCGCTTTAAAGTAGCTTCAAAAAATTCCCATTCCCAATTTCACATTCATCAATTCCACATTCATCAAGTCTAATGGATACGAAAAAGATTGGCTTTAAAAATAAAATATATCCCGTGGCTATTGAACAAAATTATGGCAGCTACTGAACTGCAACATTAAACTGATTGATATTGAACTTTCACCAGTCAACCTAATTGATGTCCAGAGGGAATGTTGAGATAATTTGAGCAAATTTCCGGCATGAAATTCCATGAAGATTTACGCTGCTGGAATTTTTATATTAAAGATACGCAGCACTCTTGTTCAGATTAATATTTTTGATTTTATGAAGACTTATCCGAGCGGAAAAGTGCAGCAAACTGCATTTTTTGCTGGAAAAATGGTTAAAATTTATCCAAAATGGTGACGTCGACTCAACTTATCGTTTGTGTCTTATCGTTAACATGCCGTCATAGCGGTCTACAAGTGAACATTTTGTGCTTTTCGGGTGAGAAAGGACTGAACTGTGAATTTTTCTGCATTTTTATTGAAGTCAAGTTTAGTTCAAAGTCGATTTGGATTTTTCATGAAAAACGAGACTTAAGTCCACTTGATTTGATATATAATTGAGTCTACTTCGAGCTCCAGGGTATTCATTTAATAAAAGCACACCATTAAGGTGAACATTTAAAGATAATTGACTTCCATTCGTGTAATTTCCTATAATGACAATACATTCTTCACATATTACATTCCACAAAAGAAATTTGTCAAATTATCACAAATTGCCACTTCCGAAAATGTCAATATTTGTGTCTTCCGCTAGATTGGTATTGAAGTATTTCTCTGCGTATTCCACGGAAATTTTATAAAATAATAATTCATCACGTAGACAATACAATCTTTCGACTGCACGTGCCTTAAAAAACAAATGTTAATCTAAATAAGGCGGAAAGATTTAAGACGTAAATTTTAAGCAAGTGATTAACTTTCAATGAATGATTAATAAGAGAAATTGATAATTAATGGAAATTTTTGTTATAAAATTAGTAATAAGCTGTCAATTGAGGTTATTTTGTGGGCATTGTTTGAAGCATAGTTTTGTAGTTTAATTAGTTTTTCAAATTACTGCAGAGCTTGAACTTAACTTGGGCCGAGTTGAGTTGATTCGACACAAATCAAGCCGATAAAGACTCGATTTGGTTTCTTTAAGTCGTCTTGACTCTAAATCGAGTTCTGAATTACTCTAATTTCCCTAGAACATACCCCTCGATTTTGCTAAGGCAATCCCGATAAATTCACTTAATTTATTTTAACAAGGGTTCGCTGCAAACCCGCTGTCTGGGACGTACTCTAAGATACAACCCAAAACTGCAAGCCTGCGCCTCTAAAATGCAGGAAATGCAGGCCTATGATTCATTTCTGAACCTTAATCTTAAACACGAAGCAATTTCACTGATAATGACATTGAATAGCAGACAATTATCAGTCATTGAGTTATTAAACTCCATATTTTCTTATCCAACCATATGTGACTCATTCCTATTAACCTCCAATCATAATGTAATGACCATATTAGCCATCTGCTTATTAATAAAAGCTTGTATGAAAAATTAGCCCATTCAGACCGATCTTTTGATCTCTTAACAGCAGTCCCCTCATGTCAACACTTGGCTGTTAAACAATATAAATGCTTTGTTTAAAAGTCTATTTATCAAATAAGATTTCAATATCATAAAAGTCATAATTGCCAAAATATTCTCAATAAATGAGACAATAACAATACCAAAAAGTACATTAAAAATAATGTCTCATTAATTAATGTCTTTTGAAATTTGAATTAAATAATTGACATTTTATCATTGAAGGAACAAAAAGAAATGAGAGAATTAAAAATGAAAGCTATTAAATGCACTGTAAAAAAAGGCAATTTAAAGGCTTCAGAGATTAAGTTTATAAGAAACTAAACCGAATAATTTTTTTCACACTGCAATGGATAAGCGGATTTTAGAAATTACTCGCTTGCCATGGACAAAGGAATAGAGAGCACATAAAGCTATAGTCTATAAACTGTCTAAATCAGATATGTTTTGAAAAAATTCATTGGAAAGTAAAACATAACAGAAAGTGCATTTATATATGCAATTTAATATGTTTAAAGACTTAAGACACAGCAATGCCGAACCATTAGACCGTCACTGTTTATGTAGACCACAAAACGTAGCTGAAATACGAGACACACGTGCGTGTATAAGAAATGAAAAAACAAAAAGAAAAAGACTTGACGGTAATTGACATGATTTAATTCCATAACTTTGTTTTTCTTTTACAATCGTCAAAAGATTTCGTAGAAATTCCGAAAGCACAGCTGATCACGTTCCGTCAGCAAAAAAATTTTTTGTCTTGTGGTTTCATTTCAATTTCTTCTTATTATCTTTTATCGTTTGCAATCTCATCTCAACGTCTCTCCGCTCATTTGTCGATAATTTCCTTCTTTGTAATCCACATGCTGTCAATTTAATATTGTCGAGATATAAAAGAGGCAAAAATATTATCAAAAAAAAAGTAACCAAAGTAACAAGAGTCGGCAAGTTTTTCTTGATTGAAAAAAAAGCGAAATTTTCAGCAACGATAGCAACAAGCTTATGGATTTTTATTAGTTATTTCCATCGAAGAAAATCTAATTATTTCAGTCACTGAAGCATTTTTTACATTTTTCTTTAATAGATGGCTGAGAGACAATTGTTGTTGCTGTAATGACATGGTATGATCTTTTGAGCGGTTTTTGTGGGGAATAAATGGACTTATTTTAAAGATTTTTGACTTTAGTTCAGTTGTGAAACTTTTTTATAGTGGTTTATGTGTTGGATGTGATCCATATACAATGTATAGAAGGTATATGTGCTGTAATACATTTTTATGAAGAATTGAATGCACTTCATTGCATTATATCCTTTAGATCTACAATTTTTATAATTGAAATTGAACAACTTGTAAGCATAAGCTTATGTAATCGAAAGACATGAGAACAACAATATAACCCTACAATTTCAAGAGTTATATGTACAAGGAAATAATCTAATTGACAAACTGCACGACTAATCCAAACAACAAGGGGCTTAGAGGCTCAATTTGGAATCTACACGAAGCTTAGGGCTGTTCGACTTGGTCATACGAATTCCATTTTGATATTCTAGTCTACATTGTGTCGACCAGCAGAACAAGTCAAGGAAATGTACAAAAATGATCAAATTCCTAATTCAAAGTAGGATTCAGTTAAGAACTGACGGCTTACATGTTCTGCACTTTAGACGCAAATGTGTGTAGTTTTTGTTTGTTTCTTATTGTTCGTTCAAAGCTCCAGCACCTTCAGTTTTGGACGAACCGTAATTCAAAGCACAAAAAGCTTCACTCAACCCAAATTCCCAACCACAATGCGTCTTAATCCCAAACATTCCCTTCCAAAATTACTCCAACTTGCTCTACTTATTGTGACTTCTTTTCACATCCATATGATGCATGACGTTTAAAGCTATAATTGGAATTGCATTTTGAACAACTAATAGTATTATAACTTATGACTGCTGTTGATGTTGTCGTTCAGATGTAAATAGCTGAATAGATGGAATAAAAAAGAAGCGAAGCAGCATAGCATGTTGTTGGATATTAAAACTTTTTTTAATATCATTCGCGATATTTCCAGTTCACATGTGGTGAAAGTGTTACATAAAAATATATTCAATATAATTTTTTTTTGAATATACACAAAAAAGCCTCATCGAGTCATTTATGTTGAATTAAATAGACATTGAATATAAATTTATTAATATTGGATTTATAATAATTGATGAAAAAGTTGCTACATATAAGCTAGAAATAGTCTTGGATTTTGATGGGGCTGTATATTGTGTGGCAATATTAGCTTCATTATTTATAGCCTCAAGGATGACAATCAGTAAGTAAGCAAGTCAATTGAATTAAATAAAAATGCATACAACATTTTCTTATTGCCACGCTTAATCACCTGCGGTTTATGATGTCAAAACATGTACGCATATAAATTGCAAAATATATGTTTACAGCTCTGATTTTTCCTCATTTGTGGAATTTTCGATTTACTTCGTCATCAGTCACAATACAGGAAAATGATGTAATCTGGCAGTTATGATGCTGCCTGACGATGATAACCAACACCATATATCAGTATGATTGTTTATTAATTTGATGAGATGCGCATTTTTAATAAATTCGATTGTTGTTACTTCACATATTTATTAATGAAATGCATCGAGTGATATTTTGATCAATGCTGATGGTGTTGGATTTTGGTGAGTAAGAACCGGATGAAATTGGGATTCATAATTGATGAGCTGTTCATAATACCGATAATTTATGGGCTTTTAACCCAAATAATATTTAATATCCGAGATTTTCGTGTTTTAAGCCAGCCAAACAAACCTCTCAGCATGACAGTGAACTTTAAATCAAATTCATTACCGCAAACTCTTTGGGTCAATTATGGAAATATCCACAATAAAAAACAATTTGTTTTCACTCAATAAATTCCAAAATCCTTTATTCTTTTAGGGCAGGTGTGGGAAACCTTTTATTTAGCGTGCTTCACCTTGGTGGTAAGGCTCGACTGAAATTGCACATGACATAAGGTTCATGTACACGGCATATGGCGTATGCTCACGGCACACGGCTCATGCTCACGGCATACGGCTCATGCTCACGACATACGGCTCATGTTCATGGCATATGCCATGAAGTGTCGCGTCACACGAGTGTCCACCAATATTCTACCATCATGATTGATTGCCAAAAAAATCTGATGAATGGTACCTATGTACACAAAATAATTCAATCGTCACTTTCCATCTTGTTCAAATCAAACAATCTATTCATTTCTCATCTTGATGTCATACTCAATTCAAAAATTCAATATTTTACTATTGATATTATATTTTATTTTTGCAAAGTATGGATGAGATGAGAGCATGAAAAATTGTAATAATATCCGATAACCAATTTTTCATAATATCATTTTATGCTGTATAAAAAGTATGAATGATGTTACATAAATAAAATTAAAAAAATGAAAAATTTCATTTATTTTTTGAGTATCAATTTTTTTGTGGATATAGAGCATCTGCAGGAAACCCCATATTGATCAATAAAATTGAATTTTTTGCTCCAATTACTCTGCAGTAAATCCAACGCATGATGCACTTTAAAAATTTAATTTAATATTATCCATCACAACCTTAACATTTAACTTGAAAATGTCTCGAATTTCACATGCTACCGTAATTTAATTTCTTCCTCTCAACATCAAAAAAACTGCATCAGATGCAACGACTTTTATCTCTGAAATTCGATAATGCTACGACGACAAGATGCTTATTAGACCTTGATCTACCTCAGCATGTCATCTGATACATTTTTTTTGCTGTGAAAAAACTATTTTATAGTATAAATTGTTTTATGTTGTGCTATGTTCGTTCCACCCACGCTTTTGGTTGCAATTTTTATGGGATTTGGTGGATTTATGGGTAGATTGTCTGGTATTGAACTTTTTGAACTTGAAGTTTCATTTTTATTGATTCTCCATAAAAAACTGAGGTCTCTTAAAGGTGATGAATGGGCAATTTATGCAGTTGTATGCTGCACCTAGCTTAACTGTCAATCAAAGCTACATTGTAAGTTCTGGTTATTACAGTGTGTGTTTGTCAAGCAAGATGCCAGCTAAGAAATCTGAAGGAAGAACTGTAATGGAACTTGGCTGGAACTTTCAACGACAATCATGGCTAAGAGCTGATAAAACTCAATTTTTCTGCGAAAAAGTCTCAAAAATTGTATCAAACCAATCAAAAAGTCCAAAGATGCATCACATCACCACAACAATTCATTTCCCAACTTGATTCATTTTCCATCTTAAGAAAAATAATCGTACATCAAGATGAGATAGACGAGAAGAACGTGAAATGCTTCTAAAATTGAATGTTGCCGCTCTAAAGAATCTTAAATATCAATGCTCAGTCATTCTATGAGTGAACTTTTTTATTTCTTTTTCCTGCTCTATCAACATGACCCAATTAAATTTTTGCTGCACACATTTTTTCATGACCCATGCAACCATCACACACAACTTCCGAGTTTTGTGTGTTTTTATATATGAAAAATGAGAGCTTTTTTCCGACCAGAAATGAATGTGTGATATGTGATGATATAAAAAAACTGAATTGAGAGAAATGAAGCTATATTTTATATCCAACAGTACGATATCATATTATATCATCGTCATCATCATCTATACCACAGTATAAAGCACAGAACATATTTCTCATTTATATGCACGATAGATAAATAAACATGACAACTCGTTAAATGCTTGATGATCAAATAAATGTATTGACTACAATTATAATAAAAATAAATTGAAAAATTATTTCCTTCTCCTTTTCTCTGATGCTTTAAATCGATTGTAAATTTGCAAGCAGCAATATCGACAGCTCCTGTCAATTTTTAATGAAACTTTTTTTGTGTTGCTACTCGAACCTTTTTTGCTATTGAAAAGCTTTCATACATGAGATTATTTTGCTTTTACTACTCGAATTTTGTTGACAATTTGTTCGTTTTTTGCGGATTATGAAAGTGCTTTTTGAAGCACATTAATAAAATTGAGTTTGGATTGAGGAGTCAATTTTGAAATGCGGTTATAAGGATTAAGTATAAGTATGTTGATTGAAATTGAAAATGATTGATTGAATTGATTTTGAGGTGCTTTGGTGGTTTAGTGCTTGAGTTATTTAATGAACAAACACTTCAGGTTGAAAATTTTGTGGATTATTTTTGGATGTTTCATACTGTATGGGTATGGTATGATGAGTTCTTCGAATATGTTTTCATAATAGGTCGTTACAAGTGCATAGCTTGAAGAGATACTTTAGTATTCTAGTCACATTATTGGCAAATTTCAAGATTCTGATTGAATTCTAACCTCTAAATAACAAAATGCATTAAATCTTTGCATCATGAAGTTAAAAGTACGTGTTGGAATGGAATTCCTGCAATGGCCTTTGAACAGCATATCATTAAGTATGTATGCCCCTTTGCCATTTATTCAAATAACCCTTTGTTAGGTCAGTGGTAGGAGAATCCGATCGGATATCGTAGGACCTGGTTTCCAATTCCACTCAATCATCCTGTAACATCAACCGTTCAGATGAATGCCATAAGTTATGAAATATTCAACAAGCTTTATTTAAAATTATTCAAAATTAAGATCCATTGTTTATATCAAGTCACTGCAAGTCACATTCAATTATCAGATCTTGTAGCCACAATAAATCTTAATTAAACTTATGGAATACATAAACATATATGACAACATCTTGTCTGAGGAGTTTACACTTGGTTTACATTTTTCATTATAATCAAGACAATCTAAAGAGACACTTATTGCCTATTAATAAAGGTCAATTTAAAAAATAAGATATAAAGTTTCCTTTACTTATGAAAATATTCAGATTTCTGTTAAGGAATATCAGATGATGCTGTTAAAAAATCAACAATAAAGTCTTGATTTCATACTGCACTACACAGTATCGATGGAACTTACTCTATAGACAATATATCGATGGCATCTGCTCTTTTTTAAGTGTCAATATTACATTTCGAACTGTTGAGACATCGCGCAAATATATCAGCCTTAATTTTGTGACATTGAATTTAATGAACTTCATTTGCTGATTTCAACATGATGAAATAAATTAAAATTCGCAATTTTAATTGAGCCTGAATGCTTATATAAATTTCATATGTTTAGTTAAGATGCTTTTTTGGTATTTTAAAGTTGTGGATTTAAGTTTTGATGGTAATTTTTATTATTGTTGTGCTGGATGTTATGATAAGGTTTGAGTTGAGTGGATAGGATGTTGGAGAATGACTTGTGACCATAGATTGCCCGCCATTGATCTAAGTAATGTTATTTATCCAAAAAAATCCACAAAATTTACAAAAATTCCAATCTTTTAGCAAAAATAATCAACGAATTCTATTTAGTTCCGTTTTGTTCCCACTTAAAGCATCTTATAGACTCAAAAACACAAACCAATTTTCTTAATTCTAAGAAGAATTGTTATATCAAGAGAATATTCCACAAGCACAAGTCCTCAATTCAACATCATTCGACGACCAAAACAAATATTTGTGGTTATATCAACAGAGTGCTTGAATTTTAATTAATTAAAATTAAATTGGCAACGACTCGATTTTAATTAATAGTTTGCTTTTCCTCATTTAGCCAATTTTTCCCTCAATGGTAATTTCGGATTGAACCAACAAGTCTGCAAACAAATAATCCTTATGTAAGCAAAATTTTAATGCAATTATTAGCTCTAGATTCTTTTTTTCCGTCAACAAATTCATTCGATCCACTCAGTCTAATAGCATTTGAAGTTAAATGTTTGGAGAGACATTCTTCATATTCTATTGAATGTTTTGCATCTCATGTGTTGATAATAGACTCATTAAATTACGTTTACAACTTTATGTTACATCATGTGAGCGACAAGTTTTACAGCTGTTTACATGTTCAATGTTAATGCACAATAATATTGACATTACATGTCTCATTACTGTCCATAAATTAAGTTTAAATTTACTTTGTCAATGTTTTTTAATTAAATCTCTAAAAAATTCATTAAAAATCTCAAACTGTGATAAGGTTTGGGAATGTTCGTAAGTTACGTAACGCTTAGGGGGAGGATAGATTCTCAACTCTAGACATTGTTTGATCCAGTTATATCAATACAATGTAACTATCCTGAATTTGTGTGTATAGAGTTGATGTGACTAGAACAGCGAAAAAGCACCCAAATTCAACTAAACTATCCCGGGAATTGAACCCGGGTTGTTAGGATTGATCACTCGACGCTCTAACCACTACGCAACTGTTGCTTCCTCGCTGCTTACTAATAATGCTAGTTTTAACTCTAGTTTTATTATTACATAATTTCCCAACATTCCCTTCAGCATTTTTTGAAGCTTTCACAGCAATTACAAATGTGATGAATAATACAAGGCATTTCCCTGCAGTTACTGACAGAAAAAAATCAAACAAATGCGAAAATATTGCAGCTGCTGTGCAAATATTGAATTGATTTACTTTTTTTTTGTTCCAAGCACACAAACAATTGTTGCAGCAGAGTGCATTGTGTAATTTATAACTGCCGTATTTTACACGTTCAACTTTGTGAATCAAGTCGACGTGACACGAACAAAAAGAGAGTGGAAAAATAATAAATTAGTTTTGTTTATTCAACTCTTAATCATTTGATCCAATGCTGGCAAATAAGAGGTTATGTCGTTAAACTCGAAAAATTTTGAATGTTTCGAGTTCGATTTTTTTGTATGCTAATGTAAACAATAAAATTTGTAAAATGTTGTAAAATTTCAATCAAAAATTTTGAAACAAATATTTTATTTTCTAGCTTTAGTTAGCTTGATTAGCATATAATAAAGCATTTACAATCACTAACAAATTTCATCTAGTAGAAAATTTTGCAAATCAATTTTTTACAAATTTTAGCACTTTTCTTTCGTGGTGTTAGTGTTTACAAAACATTCAAATTTTTGACCGTTATTGCTGGATACTTAAATAAACTGTGTTTCATACAACTAGTACAATTATAACAAAACACTGGTTATTTTTAGTAAAAAAATTACAGCTGTAAACTAAGAAAGTGATTTTGTAACGGTTTTAAAATATTCGAATAATTGGTACGGAGTCCGAAAAATTGGTACTCCTAATTTAGGAGTTCGAAAAATTGGTACTCCTAAAATTTCTGTTTGCCAGCATTGGCATTTGATCATATTTATAAAGGAGATTTTCAATAAGTTTTGTTAAGTTGTTGATGAGGATGAGGTTTCATGTTATTACAGTAAATTCAAGGTATGCCGACATGTAGCTTGTGTTACTAGGAATAGTTTGATGACTTTTGGAGGTTATTTATGCAAACCTTGATTAAATTTGAGGAGTCATTGCACTTGAATTATCAGCAATTGAACATCCTTCATCACTAATTCATCCACACACCCACTTTTCTGGTAGTACATCCAATTTTTACATGATAATCTAATTTTCGTAATTTTAAAAGCCTTAAAACTCCGACAAAATTTCACGCATTTGCATTTCCATAATGAAATTTTATTTGCACCACTGTATTGCAAATCAAACAATAGAGCACATGCAGTAAAGACAGCGGTGAAAATTAATTTTCATAAATGCAAATTAAACTTGCATTGCGCGCTAGAAAAACCCTTTCATTGTTCCATTAAGCTTTATTAGCTATGCTAATATTTGAATATTGTCTCGTTTCTATCATACTTATTACTATAATTGCGAACGTACAGACATTGAACGGAAGAATGTGAGAATTTTAAAGTAAATTTCATGACCGCATTTGCTATTACAAAACTTATTAAATATTTGTGCAGATGATGGCATAAATCACGTAGGATAATCGGCCAATTAAAGAACTATGTTGCAATTAAGCTCACTTAATTATCTTTGTACCTTCTTCATGTATAAAATATTGCAGTAATTCCATTTACGCCTCTTATATTTAAAGCATAAATGAGGTGAGATGTGAAACAATTGAATCTCAATAATTGCACCACATAATCTTATTGTTTCTTGCACGTTCTTATGAATTATTAATATTCACTGCACGATGACCAATATTTCATATTGTATTTGCGGATTAGGAGTTGCAACCGGTCAGTTTGACTAAAAAAGCAAGAAATAACGTTTTAGGTCAGTGAAAGGTTGGATTATACCAAATTTAGCACTAGGCTTAATTCACGCCAGCCTAAAGTAGGTGTTTTCATCTTTCTACACCTTATGCTTTCAGAAATCACCCAACAAATCAACAGACAGCCACTAAAAATCATAAAACCAAAAATAATGCAATTCACACCAATAAGAAGATTGTGTCGGTCATCATTTAAGAGTGTCTTTAAGCAAAGTGCTTCCCTGGGGCATATACGTAAGTATAAATAATGGAATGAGCAGAGAGAATGTCAAGGTTTTTATTAAATGCAAGTTACTCAGTTATGGAATGTGAATATTTAATCTATTTTGAACAAGAAATCATCATCAATGATGGTAAATTTAATTATTTATATTTATATTCGTGTATGTGGAAAAATCTAGTGATGATATTGACTTCCTTGTTGATTTTGAAAGGGCTTTGTTAACTCAAAGTTATAACGTTTATTTGAGATTTGAATAATATTTATTGAAGTTGAAAACCCCTTTTCATGTTAAATGTTTAGTCTATTTTTGAACTCGGATAAATAAACATCTCATTTAATTCATAAATCCGTAAGGAAATCGTTTTAATTAAACTACATTTACCATAATTACAAATATTAGTCGAAGATTTTCTGGACTTTTAATTGAATCCGGTACTTCTTGACATGAACATATCAGATATTGTTGATCATTCATTTTAAATATTAAAACAATTAATTTACATCCATAAATTCAATCAAAAATCAACAACATTCAGCAGGTATTCTACAAATGTTCACATGTACCTTTATGAACCTCATTAATTGCCTGAATATTTATTTTGGAAAGGTTAAACTTCCGAATTGCTAATTCTGCTTAAATTGGCTATTGAACTTGGAGCCAAAACTATCCATTAAAATATAGCGTTGGTCTATTGTGTAAACACAGCAATGAATGATGTGCTTCAATTCAGAAGCATAAAAAAAATCTCAAAATAATAAGTTTATTAAAACATTTTTCAATTGTTAGAAAATTCCTGAAGGGAACGGTTCAATCATTATGAAATACAAACTTTTGACTTTTTATTGTTGGCTAATGAGACAATCACCATTGAGAAGTATTACATTCAACGTCCATTCTTAAGTCATCGTGTATGTAAATCAGCATTTTGTGAGGATTGCACAACATTTTGTGGCTTGGGATATTAAGTATTCGCTGTTACTGAGTGACAAAAAGAATGCGAAAATAATATCAAAGTTGAATACTCTTTCTTGACTCTTAAGTCGTACATTCTGACATTTTATGGCAAAGGATGAAAAATTTCTTAATTTTTTACTTTAGAATCTTTCATCCAAACAAGTTTACAGTGACTCGACCTCTTTTATATATTTCATTTTATCTGTCTGTGACTTGAAATTTACATTTTATTCTAAATTTCACTTAATTATATAAGCAGATCTTCCCTGTGGAACATTTTAAAAATAAAATGTCATCTTTTATATTTCTTCAGAAAGATTTTTGATAATTCCCGAATAATCTGCATTCTGGATGATTGTATATAAATATGATAACCTGGGGTTATTAAATGTGCATGTTTCTGAGGAATTTTGAATTTGAATTATATTGAATTATTGAAACAAAAATGGACAATCAACAAAATTTTGAAATTTTAAAACAATAATTTATATTCTGTCATTAATGATCATCTGATATCTCAATATTAATCGATATACTCATCAAATAAAATCTGTCATCATAAAAATAATTATGAATTTTGTGTGAAAATATAATACTTTGATGATATAATTAAACACCGGTCTCATATATCAGACAAATTTAAAAATTTATTGTCGAATTTCAGTCAATTCTTTGATTTTGAGGTTATTGAACTACAAAAGGATTTGAATTTTGAGATTATTGAATTAATTAGTATAGATAATACAATGATATCTTTAAGAACAATATAGTTCCAAAGATCAAACTAAAGAATAACACTAAATTATTCAATTGAACTAAGAATAGCACTAATTAATCCACTTATTACTAGAATTCGTCCGAAATTGCACGTCTACAGACAAAAAACGAAATCCTGGAGTCTTGAACTGTAAGGAACAACCCAAAACTACGCATCTAATATCAAGGAAATGCTGGACTGCGGATCTTTGCCGAATCCTACTTATTACGTTGCAAAATAACAATCTTTTTTCGAAATTGAACAATGAAATGATTAAATCAAATTAATTCCACTACATGCCCCTACACTGAATCTATTAAGTGAATAGCCCCGAACACCAGAGTCACGTCAGACTATTCACTAGTCACTATTTTTCGCTCCCTCCTACACCAAGAGCCTTTTGGGACAGTCTAACAAGCTAATAACAATCAAACGTATCACAATTGCACCATCACACAATTTCGCAATAAATCTCACCAAAAAGTCTTTCAATTAAACTTCCTAAAATGAATATTTAATTTAATTGCAATCACGAAACAAATTTCAATTGTAAAACAGCATTAGCAGTGTCGAAGGTTAAGCATTATAACATCTTTTTCGGACATAAAAAATATACATAACATAGTCAACTCTTAAATATTATTATTATTTTATGTATATTATTCGACTATAACACAAAACTTTCGCTTTTAAGTCACAAAAAAAATAGACGAGGAAGAAAATAAAAAATTCATTTTTGTCGTATCATAAGCTGTTGTTGTGCAACTCTTATAACCGATTAATTTCTTTCTTTTATAAATTGATCATCATCATCAGACGAGAGTCAGTCAGTCGGTCGATTGCTTAAAGAAAAATTCCTTTGCAAAAATCATTTTTAAATAACAATGCGAATAATAACAAAGTGGATGAAGATGAAGCAAGAGATTATGAAGAGATTGCACGAAAATTGGTTTTTATGAGTTCGATGCTTAAAAAACTCGTAAATGTTTCCTTGTACAAGAAAGCAAGCACGGCAGTGAGATTCGATTAAAATTAATAATCACAGGTTGTATAGAATGCATGAATGAGAGTAAAGCGGTAAGAGGTTAATAAGATGCAAAAGTTATATCATGAGAGGTAACAGGTGATTGCTCTTTTGCTTCTGTGGTTGACTTAGCAGTCTTTAGAGAGTTTGATGCTGAATTTTTTAGG
Source organism: Chironomus tepperi (assembly GCF_022539635.2). NCBI lineage: Eukaryota > Metazoa > Arthropoda > Insecta > Diptera > Chironomidae > Chironomus > Chironomus tepperi. Next base: position 1,389,154 of record NW_027226133.1, on the reverse strand, counting down.
GAAATTTTGGTATTCTTGAAGAGATTTAAAGGAATTTTCAAACTGCTCATGACTGTCAACTTACTTAAGTGTTTTGACATTTCTACAAATTATAGCCCACAAATCACCGACTTTACTACCTCAACCCCCTTAAAAATAATCAAAATTTCTTCATGTCATTCTCATAAAATAAGGAATAAAATGATGTCATTGATTACATAAATATTCATCTTTTTGTGTACCTCCGTCCCTTTTCTCTTACTGTGGGCAGCACATTCAAATTAACTACACCCACACAGCACTTATTGAATTTCTATAGAATATGGTTTCGATCCAAAATTGATGTAATTTTAATAAAGTCAATGAAACTTCTCAATTACATGCAACATTAAATCAAAAAAGCCAATTTGTTGGCAAACTGTTTAGTTTTTGACGGAATGTTGTATGTGTCGTGACATTTACGCATCAAGCTGTATTGATTTCCGGCTTAAAGGTCAATTCATGAGCCGGCGTTGTTGTGAACTTTGATATATCAAATATTGTTGATGTAATTGACTTAACGTTCATTTGTGATTTGAATTTTATTTATTGTGTATAGTTGAAAATCCCTTTTTCATGCAAAAGTTCAGCCTGTTTTTGAACTTCAAAGAATAAACATCATTTAGAATAAATTAAATCCGAAAGGAAATCCTAATTACAATTAACCTCAACAACAGTTGCAATAGTAATCATTATATCCAGTAAAACAAGACTAAGGTAAATAATAAGAAAGCAAGCTAAGAAAAGTGAGAAAAAGCCGGCATTTCATAAAAACTCAAATTTTCTTCCAAAAACATTCAAGATCAACTTAAAAACCACAAAAGAATATCTATACCTCCCACATTGCCATCCATACACAAAAAGTAAGAAACAAGAAGAAGTATTTGTCATCCCATGAAAAAAATCGCACATTAATCATACACATGAAGTGTCATTTACTAACGGTAGAATGCGTAGCTCACCAACAGGTTTTTATCACACTTTTCACACCAGCAAAAAAATTAGTTTTATTACAGAAGCATTACAATGAATCCATTATTTGGTGTTTCCATCATCGACGCAAAGTCTATTCTTCTAGTCACTCAAATAGCCGGCGTTTTTGTTCACGCGATTATGAATGAGTTATAAAATTCAATGTGGAATTTATTAAAGGGCCATGCCTTCAATTTTGATGAATGTTTGGGAAGTCTCAAAACCTTGTCAATGATTTTATAATCGTTTGACAAGGTCGGCATGTGCTTAACATAATTGACTCAATTATGATGCAAGTGCTAATATTCATTACTTACTTTTTTCTTTAACAACATTTCCATTACGTTGTGTTGTTGCCATTGAAGCACACAATATGAACACAAGAAGACGTGCCATTGCAATTGTCACTTTCAAAATTAAACTTTCAACTTTTAACTTCTTTTTTTAATTTTCTCTTTTTCTTTTTAGTATCAATTTTATAAGGATCTTAATTCCATTCCAAAAATGCAGTGCACAAAACTTTCTTTTCTTTTTTTATTGCTTTACTTTCAAATAATAATAAAAAAAAATACTTTTTTTAGCCTACTATAACTTAACTTAAATCAAACAACAATAAATTGCATGGGTAACACAACACGAGTACGATGCTTAAAGCATAACTACTTTTTTTACTATTATATTTCTCCTAATTCACTTTTGTTCGCACAATGCTGTTATATCGGCTTGAAGTACAGTAAAAGATTATGATTGAACAGCAAACAAAAACACAAAACATATGAGACGGTCGAAAAGTTATAAAAAGCGGGAGAGATACACAGAGTTGAGAGAAGAAAATTTTATTTTATATATAAAATACGAAAAAAACGTCGTTCTAATGTGTTGGAAGGTCGGACATAAACTGAACCAGCAGTTGCGTTCACTTCATTTTCATTTCTTCTTATGTAGATATTTCTCGCTCGCTTTTTTTTTCTTGTCTTCTGCTTTAGCAGTTGATCAACAAGATGAGGAAAGAAATAAAAGATTCAATAATGCAGCATATATCGGGGCAAGTGGTAGCTTATAAAATTTAATTTTTGTGGTAAGCAAATTTGCAACAATCAACATGTGAGAGAGAAATTTTTTTTAGTGTATTTCCATTTATTCGAGGCGCTAAAGTATCTGGCTTTCAATAAACTCTTTTTTTGTGGTCATTCGAAGCGTGTATGTATGATGCATGCAAAAAAATTATCGTTTTTGGTGGATTTTCTCTTTTGTTTCGGAAGATTTGATGTTCAGTTTGGGTGGGTTTGGTTATTGGTTGACAACACAATGAAAGTTGGGTAAGTATGGCACAGGATATGGCATAACCTGATGATGTGAAGCGGATTAGAACTAAAAAATGCAGGCAAAACAGGTGAATTCGGTACAAATTTTGCTAAAGTTCTAATAGTCGGATTCCAAAGTCAAGGTCGACTCGACATTGAGCTTTGTCTTTAAATTCATCGAACAATCAGATTCATATCTTCAAGAGATTCATGCCGATCTAAGCTAAACTCTAGAATCACCAGTCTCAAACCCTAAAACATTAATTTTCCAGTAATTTAGCAGTCTTTTTGCCAAACATAACCTGAAAAACCAAATCCAAAGCAACAATTCCTACTACTTGACTGCCATAGTCACATCCACTCTTTCTACTAATAAACATCAAGTTTATGACATTTTTAAGAAAAATTGCGCTATTTATTTCTTTTACACATCATCTTCTTGACTTTTATGTCGCTTTTAAGTTAAGTGTGTCATTTTAAATAACCAGATTGTTATTGTCTCATCTACAAGCACTGAGGGATGCATGTTGCATTTCATTGCACAATATTTTGTTAACAAAAACACAGTTTTGTTGTTATTTATTAAATTACTCGCCGTACTTAATGACTTCAACGTGATTGCTTAAAAATGTTTCCTTGGTAATCACAATGAGACTGTTGTGGACTCGTGAGTTGCGAGTTATTAATGGAATGGCATGAATATTGTCAATTACTACATCCTGATGCCATCCACCCCGGAGTCATAGTCATTATCATCTTTGACATCGGAATCAATAAACATGATGACTTTAAAGTTTTCATTCGAGATGTATCTTTGTTTTCATTTTTTTGGTGATATAAGCCTGAATTATAATATTTTCTTTTGTGAAATTAATAAAGAAAAATTTGCATTTCTTTAGCTATTGATGTAATCTTTATGCTTATTAAAATGCCTATTGATGTTCAAGAGAGAAATCAAGACACCCAATAAAACTTGAAGCGAGCTTCATCGATGGGAATTCCATCCGGTCTGTTATGACGCAGTTTTTAGTGCTTTCTTATGCCATAACCAGCCACCCAAACCGCATACCAAGCCTATACGAAAGATGAGCTATAAATAACGCTTACAATCAAAATTGATAAAAGAAATGCAAAAAGTATCAATGAGCACCTGCAAACTGGTTATTTTCTCTTCTTTCTCAAATCTTTGGGAGCCGCAATGTATCTATTTTCGAGTATCTAAATTCACTTTCTTTTCATCGTTCATTATATGTGTGACAAAAAAATGTTGTTTACAAGATTTTTAATTTTTAATATGATTATTTAACGGACAGCAATAAATGTTAGGCCGATAGGAATTAAATGGGGAAATGGAATTGAAAGGAGAGAGATAAAAATATCTTTCTGGTTACACTTGATTAATATGGAATGTTGGTAATTATAATGATTTGATCATTAATTTTGGAGTTTGCAAAGTGTTTGATAAATTAACTTTATGATCTATCAGTCAATGAGAAATGCACAGCTCATTACCTGAGTTATGTTTTGTGAAATTTAGGTAGTTTGTTTACAAACATCATTCAAAACATTGAAACTTTACTTGAAACCATACAATTGTTTACATTAAAACTGTTGAACGGTTTTCAAATCTCACATAACAGTTTATAAAAATAATACCTAATACCAGGTAATAACTACTATTGTTCTGAAACTTATTTGCGTATAAAAAGGATTTTTCAATCTATTTTTTGTATAGTTTGAAAGTTGTGCATCTCTGCATTGCATCATTACAAGTTTGAAAAAAAATAAACGGTCATAAAAAATTCAAAAACGTTCCAGCATTGAAAATTAACGGGTTTCAGAGCTAATAGAAAAATTGAGGAACAAAAAAGTCGAAAAAAACCAATTTACTAAATAATTAAGGAGAATTAATAGCACTAATTGATAGAAAGTGACAGGACTGACATCATCACAAGCAAATATCATCAAAACAGTGTTAGTGAACTACATTTTATAGTGAAATTAACGCGAAATAGAAAAGTAAACAAGTGAAAATTTAAATTGGTTATGGAAAAATATTAAAAATTACGCAAATATGAGTGCATTCACAGAAAGTGCATTGATTAAAAAATTAGGTGACTTAAATACAAGTTCACAATCAATTCAGACACTGTCACTATGGCTTATTCATCATAGGAAACATAATGAAAAAATTGTTTCAATTTGGATGAAGGAACTTTCAAAAGGTAAATTATACTTAATTACACTATATTGTGCTTATCTAATATCTAAAATCTTTCAGCTCCATCAAATCGTAAGCTGGTATTTATGTATTTAGCAAATGATGTCATACAGAATTCGAAAAAGAAAGGTCCAGAATTTGGAAATAGTTTTGCAACAATTTTGCCGAAAGCATTCAAAGATATATCCCATAAATGCTCAGATGATAAAACATTTAATAGTCTTACTAGAATTCTGAATATTTGGGGTGAACGTGGAGTTTATGATTCAGCAAAAATTAAAGAATATTCTTCAAATCTTCGAGTTACTGGATCTTCTTCAAGTGTTAAAAGTTCTGGATCATCGAGTGTAAAAAGTTCTGGTTCTTCAAGTGTAAAAAATTCTGGATCATCAAATGATAAGCCAAAAGAAGAATCGGCATCACGCAAACGTAAGGCTACTGATGAACTTACACCAAATACCTCAAATGGAAGTGATAGTAAAAGAAGTTCAAAGGTACCAACACCATCAAAAGCAAAAATATTAGAAGTAAATGGAGAGAAGCATGTCACATTATCGCCTACACAACAGCCTGTTGGAGATCCACCAGAACCAGAAGAACTTATTAAAATGCTCGAAAGTTTAGAGGAAGCAGCATCAAGTGATGCAGCAACAAGAGAAAAAATCACTCGTTTACCACCAGAAGTTAGTAGTTTAGATGCTCTCAGTAAACTAGAAGATAAAGAAGCTGCTGCATCGTTGCATATAAAAGTGAATGAGGCTGTTCAGCTATTGAAGGATTACAATTCGAGATTAGCGGCTGAAATGAATGAAAGAAATAAGCTTACAGTTATGCTGAAAGATTTTCAGAAAGAGCAACAAGAGCTGTTGGCACAAGCTGAACAAAGACTTGAGGTTTGTGATAAACTTTTGTCATTTTATTTGTCTATGTCTCTAAATACATAAATTTATTTCCATACAGGAATACACAGCAAAGCTCGACAAAGTCAAAGAAGTCCAAAGTGAAATTAAGAATCATTTGGCAAAATTGCCTGACATTTCATTTGCGAATCTACCCGATTTTACTGGAAATTTCGCATCATTACCATCAGCTGCTGACTTATTTAATGTGCATCATTAGTTTTTATTTGAAATCGTGTACATGTTTAATTCACAAAAAGTTTGATGCAAATAATTTTTTGGATGTGATGTACACAAAAGGACGTATAATTTAAGTTTAACATGTAAAAAGATTATTGATATTAAAGAACTCTAATCAAGTGAAAATGTGATGTTTTATTGTTGGAATTGATATTTAGGGAAAAGAACTAACGGATATTCAGAATTCAAAAAGTAACGGAAATTCAAAATTTGAATGAAAGTTCAAAGTTTGAACTTCATCAGTTTTGGACTGAAATTCTCAACATTTATGTTGACAAGAAATTTGCAGGTCCTTGCCATTGCTCTAAAAATTCAATAATTTCAGGCACATCAGTGTGTGGTGACATTTTTGCCGAAACTGTCAACTTGCTGTATGCATCACGATTACATAAGTTTGAGGAACGTTGAAAAGTTATTGGTTGACGTCCTAGAACTGGATATGATGAAATAAGACATACAGAATCGCCCATACCTAAGCTTGATTCATAAAGATTTCGATCATCAACAGGTAAAGCTTGATCCACCTGTTGATCCATGCTTATTGCTAAAACCCAATCGCGAATTTCTTCATGCAGTTTCATTTCATGTTTTAAATGCATTGACTCAGGAATAGGAACGGAACTTGGAAAATCAGTTGATCCCAAATCTGTGTGATCTACTAAATCTCCAGATCCTTCTTCAATAGCTTCACAAATGTCTAAATAATGATTTAACATGACAAATGCTTCTGATTCTCTTCCAACTTGTCTTAAATCCATTCCTGCTTCATAAAATCCTTTATCACATGGAATGACGTCTGTATACCTCAAAAGTGCTACTGAAATCTTCAAACCTATGTTTTGTAAGGCTGACACTTGTCTACATGCAGCTCTGACAGCATAAAAGTGAGCAATCATCAATAAATGCTCAAATTTATCAACAGCATTGCTTGTGTCTGGTGTGTCACTTGCCTTTATTGCCTTTACAACTTGGAATAAAAAGTTTCTCAAGTCTTTCCATAAATTTAAGCCTTCAGGTTCTCGCAGTCCAAAACATTCTGTAGCGATTCGATGATAAACTGTATAATTTTGTGTCAATGCCGGTGCTCCATACTGTAAATATAAGTTTAATGCCGCTGGTGCCTCACTATCTCGTATTAATTGAGCTGCATATTGTGCTAGATACTTTTGCAATATTTGTCCACCGTGTTGCTTTGCCTTCTCAATACATCTCGTCCATTGCTGCTGTTCAGCTAGTAAATCTAGTGCACTAACAATATCTATGTCCGCAAGCTGTTCGACATTTCCTTGATGCTTTAATTTGAATTTTTGTTGAGATTCGACGTAGCTTAACAATGTTGGGTCGATCTCCTTAGCCAATCGTCTAGCCTTGCTCCAATTGTCAGACTGTATAAATACATCAACAGCTTCTTTAGGCAGTTCTGCTGCCAAATAAAGCTGAGCTGCTGGACCAATCAGATTTATATCCATTAATCTTGGTCCAAGTTCTTTTGCAATTTCGACAGCTTCTTCTCCTTCCAAAAACTGATTGCAAATTTCTGCAGCACGGATCAAGGCACGCTCGACTGACTGTTCTTCAGCATTTGTTTGATTAATTTGCAAGAGACATTCAGCAGCTTTCTTAAAGTCTTCATTTCGTGCATATTCTGATGCTTGTTGCAATAAGCTACGAGAATCTCCAGATGCGGAACCACGATTTGATCGGATCTGCATACGCTTTAGTTCAGCTACTTCTTGTGGCAAATACTCCTCGGCAATTCTAATAGCTTCATGCCACATGTTGTATTCCTTATAATGATTAATTATCAAGTCAGGTCGTTCTGCACGAATCAGAAGTGCTTCATATTCATGATAATTTCTCGCTTCTAAAGCAGCACCAGCTTGATTTATCAAAACCTCATTGACTGCTTCTGGGACATACTTTTCAGCTACTTTCAATGCTGATTTCCAGTCTCCACCATGAACATGCATCATTATTGCTTCTCTTGGCTTGTTTGCTAATAAAAATTCAGCTTCAGCTTCTCCGAACTTCCCTTCATCCTCAAATGACAATGCAATCTTGTAATGTACATCATCTGCAGCTTTACCAGTTGCTTTACATAAATCAAGTGCGAAGTCAAACTGACCAGAATCACAAGCAAAAGTTATGGATGTATCGACTAGTCCCATTTTTGTAAGAAGTCTCGCAGCACCATCAACTGATGGCAGTGACTTTGCCCACATATAAGCAACTTGGTTTGAAGCACCGTCACTTCCTTTCTGTTTTGAGACACGGAACGCTTCCTCAAATTTTCCTGCTGAGCAATAAGCATGAACTGCTGATTTCCAATCTCCAGCAGCGACAAAGTGAACTTCTGCGTTCTTCAGCCTTCCTTTTTCCTCTAATTGACGTGCCAACTGAAGATGTGTTGCTTCCAAATGTTCCTTATGATATCTTTCGACAAGTCGAATCATTGCGTCGTACATTTCAACGTTTTTATACATCTCAATTGCTTTATCTGGTTGACTCATAGTAATGTAGACCTTCTCAGCATCTCTGAACTTCTTATCTTCTTCCAATTTCCTTGCAACATCACCAAAAAGTCGCGAAATTTCATCTCCTTCCAAATATTGTTCAGCAATGTCAAATGATTTTTCCCATTTGTTGTGCTTGTTAAGCAACTCAATTGCTTCTGTGTACATCTCAGCTCGAACAAGGATATCCTCAGCAGTTTCAATGTCACCAATGCTTGACAAATATTCAGCTAGTTCCATTGCATATTTCTTAATCTCTTCTGGTTCATCAAGAACTTTCATAATTTGAACTGACTTCCTGTATTGTTTTGCACCCATAGCTGCATCAAGTGCCTTCAATGTGCAACCAGCCTCGATATAATGATTAATGGACGCATCCAATTGCCTTTTGGACACAAGATGATCACCCCATTCCTCTTCCAGTGATGTGACGTCATCAGGTGCTACAACTCGTGCGATTTCAATAGCACGCGAGAATGCATTGCCTTTCTTATAAAACTTTGTTGCCAAATCAAGCTGATTAGTCTTATGTGCCAAGTCACCTGCCAGTTCAAAAAGTTCAGCACGAACGAGAAGAGAAATTATTCTCGAAACTAAATCTTCATTTTGAAGCAACGATGGCGTTTTCAGAGCTAGTCGTGCTGCTTTACCTGGCTTATTAGCCTTCATGTACAACGTCAATGCTTTATCTTTCTCACCACGTTCCTCTAAGACTTCACCGGCCTTTTCTTCTTGATTTGTTGCGAGTAAATAAGCCATTTGTTTTTCTCTTAAATCGTAAACGCCTGGATATCCACGACGTTCTGCTAATTTTATTGCATCATCCCAACGACGTAATTTGATGTACATTTGAAGTGCCGACTCAATATCACCTTGATCAATATAAATTCTCTCAGCAGCTCGTAAATCACCACTTAATAATGCTAATCTGGCACGAACTTCTGGACATTGAACTTCAGATTGTCCTGTGGATTCAGCATATCGTTCACCAATCTTTATGGTTTCATAGAGATAATAAGTTTTGGATGCATTAGATAGTGCTGCAAAGCATCGATGTGCTACACGAAGATTCTGTTGAATTAAGGCAATATTTGCTAAGTTATGCCACATTGCTTTTGCTGCTGGCTTATCACCAAGAGTTTCAAGATAAGTTACAGCACGTCCAAAATCTCCGTCATTTAATGCCGTTCCAAACTCAACAAGTCCTTCATCTAAAGGATACACATGTTCAGTTGCGCCTTCCTTAGTGTGTACTTCTGTTTTGCCATCTTCCCTGACAACATCAAAGACATCACCTCGTACAGTCATGATTGTTACATGTTCTGGTAGATCAATATTATACCATACTGCTAAATTGCTATCAGTTTGAGCAATCACAACGTCACTTTTGCTAACCCATTGCACAAATTGTACTTTACTTAAGAGAGTTTGCTTCCTTCCTGACTGTATATCCACAACAATTAACCTCATTTTCTTATCCCGAAATAAGAGTTTGTGAGCTGTCTCACTCAATTCAAGCCAATCTAGTTTTGAGTCATGAGATATTTGCGTGATGACTGTTTGCATGATCAAGTCGACGACGCAAATCGTTTTCATGTCGAGGAGATATGCTAGCTTCTTATTATTCGTAGAATTTCCTCGTTCATTCAATCGAACTGATATTAGATGGGGATTAACAAATTCTGTACGAACGGAACCTAATATGAAGCTATCACCGTATTCAACTAAAGACAGCTCTCCAGCATTGAAGATTAGACAAACATTTGGATTCTCAAAGTAGAATCGTTCATGACGACCAGTTGCTATCCACGGAACTTCACTAGTTAGTGATCGAGTTAGGTCACAAAGTATTAAGGATTCATCAGTTCTAGCGACTAGAAAGTTGTCTTTACCCATAATGCGGACATCATCAATCTCCAAACCTGACTGTGACTCAACAATCATGGAATTTGATGGTTCTTGAAGTGATTTCAGCAAGACTTGACTAGGTGCTACGAAAGTAATTTCAAACTTATCTTGCCATATTGTTCTCTTAATGACACTTTCGAAATAAAAGACTCCACCACAGACAGTTCCAACTGATAATCTCGCACCATCTTTTCTCCAGGAAAGTGCAGTTATTGAATACAAATTAGCAATTTCCTTCGATAAAGCTTCACTCCATGAATTTTGACGTGGACTGTATGTGTAGACTCTGATACGATCAAAGCTTCCGACAGCTACACTCTGACCATTTGGACTGCATGTTGCAATCATAAATTCACGTTCATTATCATCCCGTGAATAATCAAATGATCTTTGCAGACGTCCTTGCCAGTCATAAAAATTGACTTTCTTATCACAACCAGCTGCAATAATTGTTCCACTGGAACTCCATGCAAGTGCTGCAGGTGGAACAGAATGTTGAAATAATCGACCTGATGGTTCTGAATTCTCTTCAACAATATAAAATCTTATGACTGATCCATCGTCATGTCCTGAAATCACACCTGTACCTCGAGAATTAGATGCTAATGTTATTGCCATTGATTCAGTTCCATATAAATTTTGAGACTTGTTATTTTTACAATGTAGTGCTCGAACTCTTCCGTCTTCTAAGCCAGCAATTATCATTCCAGATGATAGCCATATCATACATGCAACTGCTGATTGCTGAACAAATTTATTACAAATTACTTTCTTGTCATTCCAATTATCGCCAAGTTTATAGACATAAACAATGTTGTCACTCTGGGCGACAGCTAGTTTCGTTGAATCGGGACTAAATGCAATTCCTCGAATTACATAAGATCCACGACTGGCTGATGGATCTCCTGGTTTTGTTGAGAATTTATCTTTCCTTTCTCCATTGTCATCAAAAAGCAATACAGTTCGATCTGCTGTAGCTACAGCTAATTTTTGACAATTCGGTGACCATGATAATCCAGCAATACGACTCAAGTGATCCTTTTATGGTAAATTGAGACTTAATAAAGCGGAAAGATTTAATTAAATCATAATTACTTACTTGAGGCTCGAGTGCTGTCTTTAGATACTTTAACTGCATCTTTTTATGTCTCGATTTTCTCAATTAATTTCACATTAAATTAAAAATAAATCTCTTCTATGAATAGACTGTATCTGCTTTTGTTTTGGATCATTAACGTTACCATAGAAGTGAGAAAAAATGTCGTCGCTATGACAACTGTTGTGTAGCGGCAAAAATGTGGCGATACAATAAACAAAACTAAAACATAAATGCAACAAGTGATATTCAACAGTTTGTTTGATAACAAAGGTTTATTCCCTCAACCTTGAAATTTATATACAGCAGTCAACATAGACATGCAATGTCTTATAGGAATGTATATCTTAATTATTTGAGTATGGCATGCTTTGTCAGTATGATTATTTATATTCTTTGTTAATTTCTCGTCCTATAACTAATCTCCTTATTTCACTAGTTCCTGCACCAATTGTACCTAACATGGCATCTCTTAAGAATCTACCTGTTGGATAGTCATTAATGTACCCGTTTCCACCCAAAATTTGAATAGCATCTAAAGCTACTTTTTGTCCCTTTTCTGCTCCATATAAAATCACACCAGCACAATCTTTTGGATTTTGCTTGCCTGCATCACATGCTCGAGCTACATTATACAAGTAGCTTCTGAATGTGTTTAATGTTGTGTACATATCAGCCATCTTTCCTTGAAGTAATTGAAATTCTCCAATATTTACACCAAATTGCTTCCTTTGATGAGCATAAGCGAAAGCGACATCGATAGCTGCTTGCATTAAGCCTGAAGAATTAGCAGCAAGAACAGCTCTTTCGAGATCTAATCCACTCATTAATACATACACACCATGCCCAGCTTTACCAAGCATATTTTCAGCTGGAACTTTACAGTCTTGGAATATTAATTCTCCTGTATTAGATCCACGATGTCCTAACTTATCAAGAACTTTTCCTGTGCTAAATCCTTCAAAGCCTTTTTCAATTATAAATGCACTGATTCCCTTGTGTGGTGCAACTTTTGTGTCAGTCTTAGCATATACAACGAGAACATCAGCATCAGGTCCATTTGTTATCCAAAATTTATTTCCATTTAAGATGTAGTTATTACCATCCTTTTCAGCTTTTAACTTCATCGATACAACATCTGATCCACTTCCAGCTTCTGACATAGCTAGAGCGCCCATGTGCTCACCAGAACATAGTTTTGGAAGATATTTGAGCTTTTGCTCTTCAGTTCCATGTCTGGTAATTTGGTTCACGCATAAATTTGAATGTGCACCATAGGATAGAGAAATTGAAAGACTTGCACGTGCTAGTTCCTCAATAATCAAAACGTGATCCAAGTAGGTACCTCCAGTGCCTGAAAATGAAAATTTTTCATTGTCCATCACTTAAAAAGTCCTGAAAAATGATTAATTTTACCGCCATATTTAGGGGATGCTGTGATACCCAAGAACCCCATTGACCCTAGCTTCTTCCAAAAGTTCCTCAAGTCCTTAAATTCATTATTTTTGTCAATTTCTTGAGCAAATGGAGCTAATTCTTTTTGGGCAAAGTTGAATGCCGTTTGACGAAGCTAAATAGATAAGAATTTGTTTTTGTTTTTAATCCGTAAGGCTTATTAAAATTCAAATATACTTTACAGCACTTTGTTCCTCAGTTAATCCAAAGAATGCATCGTCAATTGGATAGTGTGTCATTGAACGAACACTAATTGATTTGATACTGCCATTTTTCAGCAAGTTTAAAGTTGTTCTTAACATAATTTTTTAAATGTTGTACCTTAGTCTTTAACTATAATGATGATAATGATTATAATTTATGCTGATAATAAAAATCTTTCTCATTTTATGTAACGTATTTTTTGAGTTTGAATTTTTAAAATTTGAAATTTGCGAATCGCAAAAACTGTTTGTAAACAACGTGCTTCTGATTAAAGTCGACAGGCTTCAAATAAAATTTGCAGTTCAACTAAGAAAGATGTCTTTGGATTTTGACGTAACTATTGATAGTGAGCAGGAGGAAGATCCAATTGAAGACTCCGACACAATATCCAACATACAGGAAGTTTTTAGACAAAAATTCTTTATTGACTACCAAGAATGTGCCACTTTGAAGAAGAAATACATTACACACGCCACAAGCAGCAATGATTTCTCAAAGATTGCAATCGGAATTGGAAATGAGATGCAGGTTTACGATATGACATCCACAGGACTCAGCAAATATATTGGCAAGAATGAATTTGGACAGTTTACTCATCCTGTCTCTGGTGTCAAATTTTTCAACAATGATCCAAATTTAGTGATGGCATCGACTATTGCCGGCGAAATTCACATGTATGATTTACGGTCATTTAAGAAAGTTTTCACTTTTGAAGGTAACTTAGATCAATTTTCTTATTAAATGTTATTAATTAAACCAGAAAATAAATTTTATTACAGATGATACAGAAGTTGTAGTCAAGCCAGTCAATTGCTTCGATGTCAATTCGAACGATCGTCTCATATGTGCCGGAACAGATGAAATAAATCATGAAGTTTATTTGCTTTTCTTTGATATTCAAGAGCGACGTCTTATGGGTGGATTTTTTGAATCACATCAGGAAGAGATAACAGACGTCAAGTTCCATCCAACAGAACCAGATACTTTGGCAAGCGGGAGCACTGATGGCTTGATCAATATTTTTGACTGTAAACAGGAAGGCGAAGAAGATGCTCTTTTACACTCACTTAATACATGTGATTCAGTTAACAAGCTTAAATGGCATCAAGAAAACAAATTATCATGCATAACAAACACCAATGACTTACATCTTTACGATATCACTAGTCAGGATTTGTTAAAGAAGTGGGAAAGATCCGAAATCACAGAAACGATGAAAAGAAAGTCAGTTATGGACTGTCATATTGTTGATTGTCATAATATAGGCTCTGAAATGATGTTTGTCGCTACCTCAAATTACAACAAAGGAGAATGCATCAGGAGTATAAAGTTCAATGAAAAGTCATTAGATCCACTTGCCAATATCACTGGAAATAATCAAATCATTAGAGCAAGCTTGTACAATGAGAAAGATAACGTGTATTTAACATTTGGGGAAGGAGCAATCATATCAATCTGGAAGGAAGGAATATCTAGCGATAATGGTAATTCCTCAAAACAATTGAAGGAAGAATCTTCAATTAAGAAGAAGATGAAAAAGAAAGCCAATCCATATTAAGGCCATAAAGTTTATTTTAATTTTTTAAATGATATAAATATTCAATAAACCAAATGGACATTATGGATATGACAAAAGTGTCTTCTAAATAAAAGCTATATGAAAAGTCACTAATATAATTTCTAAATATTCCAAAAAGTTGCCCGAAAAATAAAGTCGATATTCCAGTAAATGCCATATTTAATCCTAAAGCCCCAGCAAACCGTCTCGGATAATATTTCGTGCAATGCTCGGACAGCACAAGAATCTGATTCACAAACACAATAGCACGGAAATATCCATAAATAGAAAGTGTAAATAGTATTGACTCATATGTTGTTAGGAACGTAATCGTTGTTTTGAGTATTCCAAGACAAAAGACACCAATCACAAGAATTTGTCGACTTGAAAGGCTTGTGTAGTCAGTGATGAAGTGGAATGTAAGTCTGGATATTAAATCGAAGGTTGCCAACACTGATAAGCACGTTGTAGTTTGAGTTTCTGTCATTTTGGTCTATAAATGGACAGGTAATTAATTAAATTGTCAATAAATAAGCATGAATCACTTACATGCAAGAAAAAGGTAAGTATCAAGTTGAAGTCACTAGCAACTGCATACGAGCATGCCAAAACAAAATTCAAAATAATGAATCGTGAATCCTCCAACAATCCCAAGTCCATTGTGTTAATAAACTTTCTCCAAAACGATAAATTGTCTTCATTTACGGGATGTGGAATGTCAATAGACATGGATGTCAATGACTGAGTCTCATCTATCGTTCTACGTTTCAAATGCTTTTCAACAGGCTGAAATAAAAGTGCTCCGATTACTCCATTCAGCATCAAGCCTCCCATTATCATTATAGACTCATTTGTAGTATAATGACTGTTCAAATAATGAACAATTTGTGGAAGTAATATTTGTCCGATTCCTGATGAGAAATGGAAGTTGTTTTGGTTAGAATGATTCAGATTGAGTTCATTTGCTTTGTGATTAAGCATAAATTGTTATTGGAAAGTCAAGTCACTTAAAATTTTTGAAGCATTCCTACCTTCTTAATTGAAGGATTGTTATGTATTTCTAGGGTCAGGGATAGGTTCTGATACCTTTTGCTCTTTAAAGATTGAGGTCAAGCCACAATATAGACTTCCAGTGCCTTGATGACGTCAAAATGTGCCAACAGAGTGTGTCGCTTGACCACAGCACCAGATCAAATGGCATCCTAAACCTAATATCCATCAATTCTAAGCTTACCTGTTCCTGTCAACGAAAGACTAACAGCCCTCTTCTTATTGGTCGTGAAATATGATGCAACAGCAACAAGTGACGTATTAACCAGCAATCCAAATCCAAAGCCACCTATTAAGCTGTATGTAAGAATTGTTTGGTATGCAGACACCGTAAATGAGCTTAATATCATTCCAATACTAATTAGAAAACATCCAGTCACTGCAACTTGTCGAACCGTAAAAGACTTCAAAATAGCACCAGTAAAAATTGATGCTAGACTTCCGAAGAAGGTCGATAAATTCATCACAAGTGAAATTTCAGATTGTGCGATATTTATGGAACTAAAAAATGGCCCATAAAGCAGTGAAAAAACTGAGTTGAAAGCTTTAGTGACCATATTAATTAGCAATGCACCAAGGACCACAATCCATCCATAACCCGAATTCGGAGGTTCTAAAACTACTCTTGATATTGCCATTAAAATTATTTCTAATGTCTATTGCGTACTTGAATCTGTCGATCGATTGATAATGACTGCAGGAGATTGTAAATTGATGATCAATTGAATGCTGATAGTTTTCTAGGACTAGGCATAACAAAACATTCAATCAACACAAATAACGATGTGCAGTAGCAGTAAGCAATATGAATAATTACTTCTTTCAATCCCTAGACTTACTTATCAGCTACATGTGTGTAATTTGTAAACAATTAATAGAAAAATCATCGACTATTATCTCATAAAATTAAATGATGCATACAACTAATTGATTTAGTGACGTAACGGGGATCTCTTATTGATAGACATGAGAAATATGTATTAACTAGAATAATACCCAAATTAACTGTAAGTTTCAAAATTGACGATCCTTATGTTTTACGTACGTAGAATCCTTACGTTTTACGTGCGTATTTTGTTACAAATAATCCTTACGTTTTACGTACGTATTTTTTTTTTCGTAGAATCCTTACGTTTTACGTACGTATTTTTTACGTAGCCAAGTCAAGTCTTAAATTTTTCAACTCTCTTCTCGTACTTTTTTGACCATTTGTGATGTTTTATGACAAAATTGTGTTCTTCAATGAAAATATTTAATTTTTTGACACTTCCGTCGGTCACAACTAGCCACTACACTAGTTTTTATTTATTTTTTCTGCCCTTTAGTTCTCTGAACTGCACTATTTAGTTACTGAAACTTAGTAAGCCAATGTAACTACTTCTTAAGGATGAATTTGTATTAGAAATTACTTGCACTAAGCCTTTAATCGAAAGTAATAATTTTTTCAGACTGTATTACCCATACGTATGAAATACTTTAAAATAATCGCATTTGTAGCTTAAATTTAATCATTTGACCTTAACGGGGTTTGAAAACCGCGAATTAAGAACTTTTAAAAATTTATTAACCTTTTCTTTGTTATTTAGTTGAAAATAAATATAACTAAACATATAGACTTAACAGCTAATACTTGTTTTCTTCATAATATTCTTAACATAATCAATTTTACCTTTATGGCTTCAAAATGCATCCTTTAATCACTATCATCGATTGTAAAAGATTGTTGGGTCTGTCGCATTGATAGTTGCTGGGCAATGTTGGTGCCGAATAATGACTGATTCTTTCCTCTCCCGCGAGTAGTTTTAGCAGCAGTTGTGCTTGTATTAGCCTTACTTGCTCTACCGCGAGTTGAGGGAGCTGCTGCGGTTTTTGCTGCTGCTCTTCCACGACCTCGTCCACGAGCTGCTTTTGGCTTAACTTGTGCATCTTCATCATCGTCGTCGTCTATTTCGTCATCACTATTATTAAATTGAGCAGATGATGAAACTGTTGTTGATGTTGTCGATTGCTTCTTAGATGATAAGATATTTGAGATTGAACTGTCCAAAACTTCCAGACTCTTTTCGTTACGATATTGTTGAATAACTTCAGGTGCTTCATCTTCATTTTTCAAACGAGTGTTTACAAACTTTGCAGCTTCATCGAGTTGATAATCTAGAATATCATTAGCACCGCTGCAATTATCCTTATCGACAATGAAACGAGACATTTCTGAAAGACACTTGATGTGGAATAGCTTCATCTTATCTCGATCATCAGTTAAACTATTGAAATATTTCTCAACAACATCTTCGACTCGATCAACCTGTTCTCGTTTTGAGACTGCTTTGTTCAATTCTCCATCATCAATATTGATTTTAGCTGTTTTAAGGCGCTTGATACTTTTTCTAAACAGCAAAATATCACCTGGATTTGCGACTGTTTCAACAAACTTCTGTCCGAACCGTTTAACATTAAGTAAATGATCAGTTTCTTCAAATTGAACTCTTAGACGAATAAGCGGTAAAGTCTTCTGCTTTGGATGTCCAGTACAAAGTGCTTTTGAATCCTTTATCATTTGCTCAACTTCTTGTTCGAGGAATTTTTCAATTTTATCTTTTGGATTGCCTTTAATTTGCTGTAATTCGTCCTCAAAGTTTTTCAACTCGATAGCTTTAAAAATAAATGGACGAACAGTTTTTAGCGGAATCGTATTAATCTTAAAGACTGGTTCCTTAAGGTTTCTGTCATAATGGACAACTAAAACTCCAACTTTCTTCTCAATTGCTTCACCTTCGCATAATGAAGTAGCTACAGACGATCCAGGTTGAGTCACATATCTTGGTTTTAAATTTCCATCAGTTCCAACGACACTGTATTCTTCCGGTTCAATTCGACAATCATGTTCGTGACCCCAAAGTACTAAGTTCATGTTTTTTGGAAGCAAATCCATTGTCACAGTGTTTTTGGCACCACGATCAGCACGATTTTGATGTAACGCTAGAATGTTGAAGTATTCGTTCTCATCGTCACTTGGAATAGATATATCAATTTTCTTTTCTTTGAATAAGTGATAGAGGCGACGATCAGGAATATGACTTAATCCATAAAGTGCTATTTTTGTTCGATTCTTCTGCAACAAAATTGGATCCAACGTAACTTCTTGAAGACTTTGCCACTTTCCAAAATAGTTGACTAATCCACTGGAACTAAGTATATCCATAGCACTTAAATTATTGATAGTATCATCGTGATTTCCGTGAATTGAAAATACTGGAAAGGACACATTCATGTTCGGATCTTTGAAATTGACTCCACTTGACATGTTAAAGTTTTGATTTAGAATAGTAAAGTTGATTGGCTTATCGCCTAATGTGTAATCACGTAACAATGTTATGCATCTGTAAATATAAAGCCATTAGTTTGCTGATTAAATAAAATATTTTAGATCTTACCGGTTTAATGTATTTGCTGATGGTTGTGCCTTATGAAATAAATCTCCACCTAATAATATGAAATCTACATCACGGCTACTAGCAAGCATAAGTATTTCCTCAAAGGTATTGAAGGAATCATCGCCTAAATAATGACATTAATTAAAATTATGAAATTTGCGCCTTTTTTGGATTATAAAATTCCTTGCCTGCAACTTTATCGGTCTCATTATATCCTAAATGAATGTCTGTTGCTAATAGGATCTTAAACGTATCGTCTGCGGTTGAACGATTACTACTACTACCGGAATCTTCAGATAATGTCATTATAATATCACAAATAAATAAAATAATTAAGAGCACAAATATTTTCGTTATAAACAAACTGCAATGGGTCCAAGATTTTGAAATTTTCAGATTCAACTGATTTTTAGATGATCTTTTAATAGATTTTTGTCACATTATGGTTGAAGATCACTGAAGTGTTATATTAGTCCTTAGAAGCGCGATCATCATGACCTACTTTAATTATAGAATATTAAAAAACCCTTTGGATTGAAAATTTAAAACCATGAACCCCTTTCGTTAAAATTCAAATTTAAATTTATTTTAACTGTTCAGATTAAACGATTCTAGTAAATTTTAGTGTAATTAAATGATTAGGATTGAATATAAAGTAAATTTTGCTAGAATAAAATTTATTTTAATGTCTTAAATGATATAAATATTCAATTAACCATATAAATAATACAGAAATAGAAAGAAGGTTTTCTAAATAAAAGCTATACGAAAAGTCACTAACATAATCTCTAAACAGTCCAAAAAGCTGTCCAAAGACGACGACAAAAATCCCAAAGAACACTAATTTTAATCCTAAAGCACCAGCAAACCTGCTTGGATAATATTTTGTGCAGTGTTCTAAGATTGCTAGGATTTTATTCACAGTAACGATTGCTCTAACATATCCATAAATTGAGCATGCTATAAGGATGGACTCGTATGACGTTAGGAAAGTTAAATACGTTTTTATAATCCCAAGCAGAATAATTCCAACTACCAAAATTTGACGACTTGAAAGATTCATCCAGTCAATCAGAAAATGAAAAGTAATACGCGAAATCAAGTCAAATGTCGCCATGACTGATAAGGACATGGCTGTTTGATTATTGTCCAATTTTGCCGACTCCTGTAATCAGTTATTTTTAGATTTGTAGTATTCATGAAGGTCAGATTTCGAAATCGACTCACTTGCAAAAAATATGGAAATATCAATAAGCAGTCCAATGAAGCTGCATAGTTGCATGCCAAAACAACGATCAGAACAACAAAACGTGAATCTTGTAGCAGTTCCAAGTCCAACGTGTTAATGCATTTCTTCCAAAATGATGTCCTTTTTTGATTCTCATCATTTTTAATACTAATCGGCTTAGAAATCAATGCATGATTTTCATTAACTTCTTTAAGCTTCATATGGCTTTGGACAGGTTCAAATAAAAGTGCACCAATCACTCCAGCCAGTAATATACAACCCATTATCATTATAGACATATTGGCATCAAAATGTAAACTTAAATGTTTTATTATTTGTGGCAGGATTATCTGTCCGATTTCTGATAAGGACTATTTATAAATCAATACAACTTGACATTTGATCTTAATGACACCTACCTGTTCCAGCTGATGAGAAACTGATAGCTTTTGATTTATTCGTCGTAAAATATGATGTGACAGCAACAATTGTGAGGTTATTCAATAATCCAAATCCTATTCCTGCTAATACACTGAAAGTTAGGATCGTTTGATAAACAGACACTGTTAATGCACTTAATGTTAGTCCAACACTCGTAAGGATGCAAGCAGTGACAGAAATTTGCCGGATGCTAAAGAACTTCAATACTGCACCAGTAAATATTGAAGCAATGCTCTCAAAGAAGCTAGTAAGATTCATCACAAGTGCAATTTCGGACTGTGAGATATCTATTGAATTAAAGAAAGGTCCGAAAAGCAATGAAAACACCGAATAAAGAGCTCTATTCAACATGTTTATCAGTAAAGCCCCAAACACTATCACCCATCCGTATCCTCCGTTCGGAACTTCAAATATTCTTTGTGACTCTAGCATTTTGCGCTTAAATCATTCTTTTGATAATTGTACACTAAATGAGTTTTCGAAAAATAATTATAAATTAATAATTTCCTTTATATGAATTGACAATGAATCAATGTGTGAGGATTAAATGAGATTGCGCCTTATCATGTCCACTTGTTGTATTTCCTTGAATTTGTAAGGATTTTTTATGAGGATGAATTTCATTTTTGGACGACATGAACTTCATTGAAGCATTAAATTTACAACAAGCATGTCGTTTCACTCCTTGTGACTAACTGTTTGGTTAACAAATTGAGTTTCTAATTCAAATCTGAAATAAAAAGGGGAAAAACTCGTTGGATTGAAAATTTGAATTTGTGTACCCCTTTCGTTAAAATTCAAATTTAAATGTATAGCAATCGTTCAGATCAACCGATTTTTATAATTTCTAGTAAATTTTAGTGTATTTAATAGCTGAAGCTAAATATAAAGTAAATTATAATTTATTTTAATGTCTTAAATGATATAAATATTCAATAAACCAAATAAATAACACAGATACTGAAAGAATATTTTCTAAATAAATACTATAAGAAAAGTCACTAACATAATCTCTAAAAAGCCCAAAAAGCTGCCCAAAGATGACTACAAAAATTCCAAAGAACACTAATTTTAATCCTAAAGCACCAGCAAACCTGCTTGGATAATATTTTGTACAGTGTTCTGAGATTGCTAAGATTTTATTCACAGTCACGATTGCTCTGACATATCCATAGATTGAGCATGCTATAAGGATGGACTCGTAAGTTGTTAGGAAAGTCAAATACGTTTTTATAATTCCAACCACAATAATTCCAACTACCAGAATTTGTCGACTTGAAAGATTCATCCAATCAATCAGAAAATGAAAAGTAAATCGCGAAATCAAGTCAAATGTCGCGATGACTGATAAGCACGTTGCTGATTGATTTTGGTCCAATTTTGCTGTTTCCTGTAATTGATTATGTGTCAATTTAAATAAAGGAATGTGAGTAGTAGGGTGGTTTGACTCCCAAAACCTTCTTCCTCTTACATATACTCTAAATTTACTCACAATTAACAAAAATGGGAATATCAATAAACAGTCCATTGAAGCTGCATAGTTGCATGCCAAAATAATGATCAAAATAACAAAACGTGTATCTTGTAGCAGTTGTAAGTCCAAAATATCTTTACATTTCTTCCATAATGATGCTTCTTTTAGATTTTCACCAGTTTTAATTTCATTCGACTTGGAAATCAGTGCATGATTTTCATTAATACATTCGAGTTTCATATGCTTCTCGACAGCTTGAAACAAAAGTGCTCCAATCACTCCATTAAGTAATAAGCATCCCATTATCATTATAGACACATTCGCATCAAAATGTTTACTTAAAAGTTTTATTATTTGCGGAAGTATTATTTGTCCAATTTCTGATAAGGATTAGTAATGTAAAACAAAAAACAAAAGTGACATATGATCTTAGTGACTCACCTGTTCCCGCTGATGAAAAGCTGATAGCTCTTGATTTGTTTGTCGTAAAATATGACGTCACGGCTACAATTGTAATATTATTTAATAATCCAAATCCTATTCCCACCAATAAACTGAATGATAAAATTATTTGATATATATGCACAGTAAATGCGCTTAATGTTAATCCAAAACTCGTAAGGATACATGCAGTGACAGAAACTTGTCGGATGGTAAAGAATTTCAAAACTGCACCCGTTAGTATTGATGCAATGCTTTCAAAGAAACTAGTAAGATTCATTACAAGTGCAATTTCAGTCGGTGATGCACCAATTGAATTAAAGAAAGATCCAAAAAGCAATCCAAAGACTGAATAAAGCGCTCGATTCAGCATGTTTATTAACAGCGCCCCAAACACTATCACCCAGCCGTATCCTCCGTTCGGAACTTCAAATATTGTTTGTGACTCTAACATTTTACGTTTTAATCGTCTTAATAAAAGTTATAAACTAAATAAGATTTTGTAATACAATTTTGGATTACATGAAGTACGATTTTCGGCCACTCATGAAGATTATGTGAGATTATGGTGTAATATCATATTAGAGTGGACCAAAACTCGACATAACTGGTTGAAGACAAGAAAATGTTCACTCGTGACTAGACCTAACGTATTTTTGTCCTCTTGTAGTATGTCATATCATGTCTGTTTGATGTAATTCCTTGAGTGTTCAAGAATTTCTAATGAATTTGTGAAGGATTCTATAAAATATCAGAATTCTGCTAAAAAATCGCAAAAAATGTAATTGCTATATGTCATGAATTTCATGAAAGCAATAAATGCACAGCAAGCATGCCGTACAATTGCTTGTGACTAACTGTTTCGTTAAAAAATTAAAAAATTTCAAATTCAAATCTGAAAAAACCGTTAAATAAAAAAGCAGTCAATTTCTTTTCGTTCAATAACTTTATTCTTTCCATTTCAATTTCCAACTTTTGATCTCATTCTGTGTCTACAGATAACTATAAATCGTTTAATAATATTTTGTTTTATATCAAAAGTTATTATTATTAATAAAAATTAAATTATAAGTACAAGTATGTCCTATTATAAAATATTATGCTGTCTCATGTTCTATGAATTGTTGGTATCATTTAGCTTTATTTCATATCACATAAAGGAACTATTTGGCAGTTTGGAATCAACTCAATTGATGTTTTTTTCTTTTTTTAATAATTTGTTATAAATTTTATTGCAAAAAATTTCCATCATATAGGTATATCGATATTAAAAAGTTGTCATTAAATAAATGTGCGTTTTTAATACCAAATTAAATTCTTATTCAAAAAACAATTTATGGAATTGTAACAGCTTCCAACATTGCAAGTTTTAAATCACTGGCTAAATGTGATATGTCGACAACAGAGTCGACCATTTGCTGTACAGCCGTTACACTTGGAAAACTTTGAGCTGCCTTCTTTGTCTTCATGACGCATGTCTTTAGTGACTCGGACAATGAGTCTGCACATGAGAGAATTCTTGCCTTAACATTCTTCTTTGTTACATTACGATGTACAATATCACCAATATTTACTAAATTGTGTGCACTCAAAACGACAAACTTTCCGTATGCCAAGAAAAATTTCGGTGGTTGATTGTGCTCGACTGTCTTTAAAAATGAATCGATTGCTTCTGTGAGATACTTGATGTGTGTACAGCACTGTGATGTATAGTACAATAGAACTGTCTTATCATTGGGATCAAGTGGTTCATTTATGTCTGTTCCAAGTTCTGCACTTTTAACGACTTTATCAAAATTGTGCTTTAAATTATTTGGCAGTGCATTACGAATTTCGGCATTCTTTTTGGCCACATTCTCTTCAGACTCCAATGATACATAATCTGAATCTTCTGGCCATGTCGCTTGACTAACTGGTGTCGATGGTGTTGTGACATTTCTCTTAAATAATAATGATGCATTTCCTTGTATAAAGGATGATGTCTGACGTATGTCTTCGGTTAATGTTTGTGATACAACAATGAGTTGATCAAGTGAATCTGGAGGTAATGATGTTTTAGTTTTAGTATTTTTTGGTTGTTCCAATCGTTGTAAATATTCAATATTCCAGCCTTGTGCGTCTAGAGCATTACATGCTTCATGAATTAATTTATCGGCATCTTTAAGAGCCTTTACTAATGGACGCAATTTTATTGATAAATCTAAAATTGAAATTAAGTCATTAGTCACACAATCAGGTCAATTAAAATTAATTAAAACTTACTCTTATCTTCTGTTTTTAACGAATTTCCAAGAGAACCTTCAGCAAATTCGGCGAGATCATGAAGTGATGTCTTTAAACGGACAACAGCCAATTTAATTTCCATAATGATTGGCTCCAATTTTTCACGAGTTCGCCATTGTGTATTAACAAATGAAAGTAATTTCGTGACACTGATTGTCGCTTCATTCTGTAGCCTTGATAGTGTATCAAGTGCTGATGATAATTCCAATGGCAATTCCTTAACAATTCCTAATTTCTTTGGTGAGTGAATATTAACATGTGGACTGGGCACATCATAATTTTCAGAGTTGAGATCAAGTGATTTTAATGAGAGGATACTTTGTGACTGTGGTGGCGGTGGTGTTCTCTTTATTGACACTGGCTGTTTACGTGGAATGTCATAATCTGGCATATTTGCTAATGATGAGCGATTTGATGATGAAAAGCTGAGACTTAAACTATCGGATGTAAGTAATGATGAGTTTGAGCTGCTTGGTGTCATCTTTCCTAAATTGCTTGATGAACGTGGTACATCATATGAGTCATCCATTCTACTGAATAGACTTGTAGCTGTACTTGATGTAGATAATACTGAATGACGACTTATTCCTTGGTGTCGTGGTTGACGAATAATATCGTTATTGACTGGAATAGCTGCTTTTGGAATGTCGTAATTATCAGCATCAAATGATAATGATGAAGTTATAGATGGTCCGGGACTATTAAGACGACTATTTGCATTTGACGGTAGCAAATCATACAAGTATACGTCTCCAAATTTTTGTGGTGTTATGACCTAAGAAGAAAGAAACAAAATAAAAGATAATTAGATTACTTAGATTGAGTAAAATTAAAAATTAACTAGAATTTTGCTGTGTAAGCAATAAAATTAAATCAGTGGCAATTAAATCTCCTTCTCATCATGTTATAGTCTTCTCGTTTACTCACACAAAATGAAAATAAACCAAGTGGTTCACAGTTCAGGATGAATGTAGAGTGTAGAAGCAAACAAAAAATCGATAAAGCGTAAAGAATGAAAAAAATTGTCTCGATTATTCCGAAATGTTGTGTAGCTACACGAATATATTCACTGCTGTGCGTTTTGACAACTTTTTCAGCTACCGAACACTCAAATATTGTTAATTAAAATTTACAATCAGATAAAAAAAAAATTTAAAACCATTGAGTCACGTCAAATGCGAGATGAGAATGAATAAAAAAATAAATTATGGCACTTTAAAATAAATGAAAATGCGAATTGGCGTTTTTTTGTGAATGTTCTACTTTCGCTTACAAAAGAACGATTGTTGAATGAAAATGGTAAGAAGTTTTATGTGAGCGAGCGAATGATAGAAATTGAGGCTATAAGAGAGAGGTAACAAGCAATCTATCTACTGCGCATGTGCTGCATAAATATGAATAGAATGAAAATAATTTTACACACATTTTAATATCCTTCTTTATACGCTCTATACAATCCCTTTTACGCTCTGTTTGTACAGTTTCAGTATTAATGTAAAAACGTAAAAAAAATACGGATCAACATTTAACTTCCATTCTCGTTTCTCTTGCCTCTCATGCACACCATCATCATGATAATTAAATTTTATGCGTCACGTACCAAAAAATTTCCATGTTTTTTTTATTTATCTCAATTTATACAATAAGGATTCGATATATACATGCATAGTCTATTGATATGGACTTCGAGTCCTTCCTATACATGTGTTTTGACAGTCATATCAACAGGATTTTTATGTCTTGCATCCGTAAAAATAAAATATAAGCAGAATGAGGCGATGAGACGCAAACTGAATACCATTTTCGGAAAGCCGCTCATTCCTTTTGGATGAAAAGTCAACATTTTTTTTGATTCATTTTCCATCATCGTCTTAATGTGCTATACACATACGACACAATAATAAAAGAAAAGAATTCTTTTCGCTTTCTCGTCAACAAAAAAATATTCCATTTTCGGAATTGCATCTTGTCTGACTTTAAGGTTTACCTTTTATAGCAGTTCTTACTTGTTTATTTATTCAGAACAGGTATCAGGTTCATTCTTCTGTGTGTTTTTTATTTGTTATCCATATTTCCCTACGAAAGGCTTGTATTGTACACAATTATTTATAGTATGTGCATACATGTACGGCTCTTTCGCATTGAAAATGAATTATGTTCACACATAAATTATAAAGAATTTTTAACAGAAAATTTGTGTACAATCAGTGTTAAACTTTGTGTCAACAACACTCCTCAGAAAGTAGTATTTATTCTCTCAAAAATCTTAAATTCTAATTAAAATATTTGCACGTGTCATTAAGTGAGTTAACAACACAATCTGCCATCATCTTGTGCATGTGCCATGTGATGCTTGATTTATAATTTATTTATAATCTTATTTTCTTTTTTAGGTATTTACAATTTTTTTCCCTTAGTCACTTCTCCATCCTCACCTACAAAAAAATTTGTAGAACGAGAAAATGGATACAATGAAATTTTTAAAGTCACTGCCATAAATTACTTTATAGTGAGGCAACTGTTGAGGACAATTTTAAGTTATATTATTTCTATGAAATGATGTTTACGGATAATATAGCATTACATACATTTTTAAGTACGTCAGCTCTTCTTCACATTTATCTATTCCATATATCTTCTTCTTCTTTTCTTTTATATCATTCGCATTCCCTTCTTCTTTCAACAAATTAAGGGTCTATTTTGAGTGCCACATTAAAAACTATTGAAATTTTTCCTCAATTTTTAAAATAATATCTAGGATATATGCTGGATGGCAAGCAAGAAACATCTGCTGATAATGTCTATATATGAGCTCACATATTTTTATTTCTGTTGTGTATCATAATAAATAGCCTAGGAATGTTTTACACACGTCGTTTGGCTTGCTTTCTACTATTTGCTCACGCATAAGGGTGGTTGATGGAAATTGTACGTATAATTTTGTTCCTTTCTTTGCTTCTTTACATTTGTTTTCCAACCACTTTGACTGACTGGATGTTTCTGATATTAAAAACGGTTTTTTATTCTTTATTTATTTGAGCTCGCCTTGGGATTATTATGAAGCTTGATGTATTTATGAATCAGTGAATGAATGTTTATTTAATTACGGTTTTGTTTGGGGTCTTCTTTCAATTTAGAAGATTATAAAAGGCGTTATGGTCGAAAAAATTTGACATTTGTTATGAATTTTAGAAAATTGCTCTTTACCATTTTCGCTATAAAGCTTTTAAAGAATCTTAATTTACGGTTTAGCACGTATATGATTATGGTGTGTTAGCGAAAATATTTAAAATTACTGTGAATCTTCAAAACACGTCATTTCTTGACAGAATATGGAATTTAAATGAATATTTTTAATGTTTTGGCGCCATTTTTGCAGGGTAAAATCAACAATCAAATAAAAAAGATTAAGTACATTTCGAAATAATAAAATTCGTTGCAAATAAAAAATGACTTTTCATACCGCAAAAAACGTGTAGGAACTGGTAATATTCATACAATCTATTACAAACAGCAAAGAGAATATTTAAGTAGGATAATCACATGTAATAAAAAAGAAATATAACCAACATGAACTGAATCCCAAGCAGCTACATGCAATGATTAAGTGGCAAATCGAGTACATTATCATCCCAAAAAATTTTAAATTAGAAAAATTTTCTAAACCTCCCCGGTTTTATAATTCGTTAGATTAAAAGTTATAAACTCGTAAATATATACCCTTAAAAAAATTCTTTGTTACTTTTGCAATCTGCTGTTTCATCCCCATTAAAAAATCTGCGAATATTATTAAAATTTATGTATCGCATGTGCTGCCAACAACAACAATATAAACAACATGGATTAAGGGTGAAAAAAAAGTAATCCAGTCATCCTACTTCAATGACTTCCTTACTTATTTCCTTTTGGCAAAAAAATACTTTATGTATTTTATATAAAATATAATAATATCTACAAACTCATGTAGGCGAAGTTATCTGCGCAAGTATATTTGGGGCAGAAGATTTCTCGATCATTGCCTCCTAAGGCTATAAACATACGCACATATACATTTTATTCATTTCCTTGGGCTTATCATTGCGAAACATGAACAAAAAGGAATGTATCGTTGTGAAATATAATAATGAAAAAAGTGGCATAGGCACACGCACGACGTAGGCAACAATAACATATTGTTGTTGAGAAGGAGCCAAAAGGCCATAAATTTTTGGGATAGTTTCAATTTATAATGAAATAAAATATAAAAAAAAAAACATGGAAAGGAAAAGAAGGAGAAGCAGGCAAAAATTAATGATTTTTTATACTCACTTTGTTTGGATTTATATGCCATGAACGTCGCTTTCCTTTGAAATTTTTATTCGATGTATTCTCATACAATTCACTTGTATTTGAATTTTGACTAGAAAATGTCAATGTTGATGCAGACATGCTCATAGATGTAGAGCATGGCGATGAAAGCGGTGATGTTGGTGTATAACATGAACTTGTTTCGTAATCAATAACTCTTAGTCTGTTGCCGGGACATAGTCCAATTCTACCTCGCAATGAACACAGCCACCAACCATCCATACCGTCTGCATTTTGCTCGATAACATCAAGAATTTCGCCTTTACGAAATGCAAGTTCGTCAACACTCTCAGCTAAATTGTCATAAAGTGCCTTTGCCTTGACGTTCTGCCATGTTAAATGAAAAGAAAGAAGAAAAAATAGAGACTTCATAAGAAATATGTCGGCATACTTGAAATTACTCAAAAAAGATGAAAGAAAAAAATGTCAACAAATTGCAGCCATATGTTAATTAACTTCATGTAACATGAGAAAATTTTTCGTTAAACGTTTTCTCTTCGCGCTAAAAATTATCAGATTTCATTAAATGTACAACATTCTTACATAAATTACTTAAGCTTTAAGTTATGATAAATACTTTTTTTGAGAAGTGAAATAATACATCCGAATAGCCTAAATGCATATTCGTTGTAACTGGCCAAGCACCATGAACTTGAAACTCAGCACTGATGGCATGTCGATTGCTGCCAAATATGGAATGTACTTAATGTTGTTTGTATTTTAAATGGAATTTATTTTGTTGATTAATTATTTGCCGGAAATTCTCGTTTTAAATGAGATGAAAACATCACAACAGTTACATTTGAAAGGTTTTGGGAAGCGGAAGTTTCAAAACCTTAAATCATCGTTAGGAATGTGAATGTTTTATCTCTTCCAGTAAGCAAATAAAGCAGAAAGAGTCATAAAGGTAAAACATGAAAATAAAGTTGTTCCACACACCGACTGATATAATTTGTTTGATTTCAAGAAAACGTCAAAAAACCCGTCATGACGTTGCAAAGCGCATGTTGTTGTTGTGTGCAAATTGCGCAAAAAATAAGCTATACAAAACGATACAAAGAAAGTAGCTCTTTTCAATTTAAAAATTCATATTTTTTTTTTTCGAATTTATTAGCTCTTTTCTTAGAGCTTAATTGTAAATACATATGTATAGCGGAATAAGAAACATTTTTTTTTGCTTCTCGCCTTTATATAACGATTAAACAAATGCTAGTTCATTCAACTAATTATTATACATTTACTCAGCTCACTAACTAACCCATTCAATAAATTTTAAGATATTCGCAAACTAAAACAACATAATAATATCTATTCACGAAAAATAATTATGAATTGGTCTTCATTACTAATTCAAATGGGGAGCAAAGTAGGAACAGAAATTTTTATAAAAAGCATATGAATCAGAGAAGTTTTATGATGATGATGTGGTAAAACCTGTTTTTCTCTTTTTTTTACGTTTTCTTAATAAACAAAAATTGCACAGCTTTTGTGGCATTGCAAAAAATGTTGGCTTTTGTATTTTGGGCGAGTAAGGCAGTTTGATACAGTGGTGGGGAGCCTGTGTTCCGCGGCGCACTAGTGTGCCCTCTACCACTGTTAGAATCGCCATGAACCATATGTAGTGTGTGGTTTCGGTCGAGGCTTACTACCAACAACGCAGTTGTGGGCAACCTGTGTGACGCGACACATAAGCGTGTCACAAACGTTTTTAGGAATTGCCAAGAACCGTACACCGTGTATGGTTTAGATCAACGCTTACCACAAAGGTGTACAGCAAATAATAAAAGGTTCCCCACCACTAGACTCTAGTGAGTAGTGAAAGAGAAGTGAAAAGTTAATTAACGGATACAAGACACCACAATAAATACTCACAGAAGAGCCTTGAAGCATAAAAGAAGAAGATGCAATGAAAAATATCATCATAAAGTGTCAGTTTCTCATTCTATCGCCCTTTCTTTTTTATGCTGCTTCCCTTCATCTCCGTCTCGTTTAAGTCAAGAACATTTCTGAGAAAAAATTTTTCACAGTCATGCATGCATAAGCATCACTCATGATTAAGTTCTCTCCTTATACAATTTTTTTTGGGATAACTCTGTTAAGATATTTTGCAAGCACAAAAAAAATCAGCAATTTAAGCAAGAATCAAGGCTATATCACTGACAGATAGACATGAGGAAATGAAGCAAATCAATAGATTCAGTTATAAAAGGGGAGAAACTGGAAATATAAATCCACAAAATGGCAAAAAAACATAAATTATAGATTTTGGTACACTTCAAGATATTCTAATAAGCTCTATTTTGTGACATAATAATATCAAGATTTTACAGACCATTACAGCCACAGACTATAAGTGATTTGGGATTGGAAAAACTTTTCGGAGCTATAAGTTATTCATA
Organism: Chironomus tepperi; assembly: GCF_022539635.2. Lineage (NCBI taxonomy): Eukaryota > Metazoa > Arthropoda > Insecta > Diptera > Chironomidae > Chironomus > Chironomus tepperi. Next base: position 1,357,669 of record NW_027226133.1, on the reverse strand, counting down.
AGACCTTACATTTTACATAGCTCACGCTCTAATTATTCATAAAAAAAATCCATTCACATTCTAAATCTCATGTAATCCCTGTCACTCGATTAGTGAATAAGTCAGCCTTACCTCGCCCTACATACATCAACCAAACAATCTCTTAACTTCCTTTTCTTGTTGTTTGTTTCTTATTATTTTTTTCATTCATTGAATGAAGATGATTGAGAAATATGGAAATGTTGGTGAGATGCGGTGGCAGTGAAGAAGTAATGTAAATAAGGAACAGAAAATATGAGAAAATCAGATCTGATTACATGAAAAAGCTATTAGCATCAGCAATAATTTAATTGATGTAATAGAATAGCTTTTCATGTATCTATACTTGCGATTGCATAAATTTTAATAAATTAATAAAGTATGCCTTGCAAAAAAAAAAGGTTTTTATTTGTTTAATCAATGTAAATTTGGATTATTTATTCATACACACAGCAAGTCATACTTCATATCATATTTCTTTGTGGTCTGGGGTGTAACCAGAAATATTTACTTATTTATGGATGAAGAAATGGAGAGGCAGGGTGGTGTGGTTGCTCTTTACACTAGATTTGAGCCATTTCATTCAGAACTCAAAGTAAACACTGATTTGGTATGGAATGGTGGACTATTTGTAAACAGAGAACGTCCAAATGAGTTGAGTGAGTCTCTGAACGTTTGTATGGAATTATGGGCTAGATGACTAGACTTTTAAGGAGTTTGAAACCACCCTGGATCCCCTTACATCCCCCTTACTACGCCTCATGCTTGAAAATCTATGAATGAACTCTTCTTCGGGATTTTAATAAATACCGCAAACATTGAGGAGATTTTGGTAATTTGAGAAGATGAAAATTCGATATGGGGATTCTCTTTATGCTGTTTCTTGCAATAGAATAAACAAACAGAAACATAAATACAAATGGCACTCTAGTAGTGTAAAAGAAAAGATGAAATAACAGAGTAGAGCATAAAAGTCTGAATGAATAGAAATTTTCAAGTGAATGCCAAAAAAAGTAGATAATAAAATGTACATCTATGAGGTAAAAGGAATGTATGTTGAGAGAAAGAAGAGAGTAGACATGAACAGACAAGAAAGTTCAAGTCATATATTGCAGTGTTTTAAATTGGCGACATAGAAGAAAACGAGATATTAACTTCAGGTTGATCTCAATTTAAACAGCTGCTTATATGGACACAGTTTGCATTGCATTATCTCTATTTCTATGACTATATTTCTAACGACATTTTCGCGTGAAAATTGCTTTCAATTTGATTGTTTGACTTGTGTGGAATGTCGAGAGCTCTTGAACGATGGAGACTTTTTTAGACTTTGAGTTGGTGTTAATGGACACTAATCGTGTATAGAGTTTGTTATCATTTTAAATAGTCGTAAAAATTTGCTAATAAAATTTTTATTACTCTGCGAAATCAGTTTTATTTGTTTTAGAATGTTTCAATTCTTTGAATTAATAACTGGATTATCTTGATTGCTGAAATGTGCTATAACAATGCTAAGAATTTTAACTTAAAATGTCGTTAATTATGAATTTTAATTTTTGAAAAGAAAAAAATTTGATTTTGGTTCAATTTTTGAATTTTAAAAAAGCCGTCGATTTTCAATTTGAATTTTCGAGAACCAATAAATTTTGAACTTCAATAAAGATTTAAATTTTCGAAATACGTTAAAATTTTAATTTCATTTAACAATACAAGGTATGAGCGTGTCATACATCCGTTTCTGACGTCACGAAGTTACTTTTACATCAAGTTTATATTTATTTCTAGTTATACAGAAAACTTTTCAAATCAACTTTTATGGCGCTGAAAAAATTGACTGTAGGAAATTGAATTTCTTTATCTCTTTTTTTCTTTCTTCTTTCACCAGTTTGAGAGTGAAAAGCGGAAATTACTTTCCAATACTGACCTTGAGCGAAGGCTTCGGCTTATCGTAATCCACCTCGACCCATTGCATTTTCATCTTTATTTTTATTTTTATATTTTTCGTTGATAATTTTTTTGCTTTTTATATGCTTATCGATTGACTATTTATATCATATTATTATTGTAAATCCGCGAAAAGCGTAACAGGAACTAGAGCACAGAAATGAAAATTTATGATATCGACAAGAGGTATATCCGTAATTGTAATTTGCGTACGAAATAAATGAATTCCTTTTGTGTGTTTTTATTTTCACATCAAATTGTTCACTGAGGTGTCCTTATCTCTTTTACGAGCCTTATCAGAAAGTACTCCACAACTTCTTCTTATTTCGATTAGGTATTATTTCTATTTTTTATCAAATATTCTATATGTATAAAAAAGAATTTTTCACATATCTAGTCACACAAAAACAGTTGCTTTATTCACTTTTACTTGATAAACCACAACACATCACATGAGTGACGTTATCGAATTATTTTTAAATACTTTTTTTTTCACTGATAAACTTTTACGTTCATTTTTTCTACATCGATAACACAGTAAAATAACTATTAAAACTGGTGTACTGCATATATGTACATGTGAAATAGTCGTGAAATTATTAATTTGCACTTGTATTGACCTTATTCGATTGATTTTTATTTTTTTTTCTCTTTTCCTTTTTCTAAGTAATTGCTGCTATTTTGTTATTTGTTGCACATATAAGTGAAATATTTATGGCTATTTATTTCTTGTGTAAGACGACAAACAATGACACTTTCGGAAGAAGAAGACAATTCGGTCCAATTTTCACTAAAAATGGTGTATACAATAATAAAAAAAAAAGATTCTTGTGTCTTCTTCTTTATCACTTCGGAACGATGAGGAGTAAAGTGTATATAGTAAAATAACACAAAAAAAATATTCAAATATTTGCGGACTGTTGTTGCTTTTCGATCTTAAACTGTCGAATGTTTCTCGCAAACTGAATATGACGGAATGTTGTACTGGTTGTAAATATCTCGCCCAAAAAAAGTTAATGTTTTCAACCGTGAGAGAGCAACCATAAAAAACATTCAACATTCAACATTTGCCAAAAACATTCAGGTTCTCTCTTGCCGTATGTGAGTCTTTGATGTTTTGGTTCATTTTGAATGGTTCATGACCATTCAAAAGATTTTTTAAACAACGTGCATCGAATGTACAATAACGTTTTAATGATGTCATGCGATGCATATTCCTTTTTGAGTCTCTTTCTCTTCTCAATTTATGTATTTATTTACTTTTTCTAAAATAATCTATTTCTTTCATATCGGAGTTATTTCTGACCTGAAATGATACCCTCTGTGTGCTGTGTGATCATCGTGAATAGATAAAATTCAAGAAGCCCAAATATTTCTTCTTATTCCTTCTTTTATGTCATTTTAAATGCCCATCATTATTCACGATTCTTTTATATTATTCATCTAAATTAGAGATGGGCTTTTTTTCATAAAAAAGGGAGAATGAGATGAAAAACAAGAAGAAGAAGAGCCATCGACCCAAAATTATTCAACTTTGCTCTCTTTCCGGATGTTAATTGAAGTGCTATTATCCATGCTTAGATGAATACTCTCAATGTAATAAAGTAATTTATTTATTTATAGAATATTCTGTTCAGCATAGTTGGATACATATCCATCGTCATCGCCATGGCATTTTTTTCGCAAATTCTCTCCCGTTGAGCGGTAATTTTTTTTGCTGTTGTTGCATAAGTCTCTATAACAAGCTAAAAAACAAATGTTTCTTTATGCTGAACCATCTGGAAAGATTGGTGCTGCCATTTGCACTACGTGGTATGAGTCTGATTTTCTAATATGATAGTCCGTGGGATTAACTGGGTGTTTCGTGTCGTCTGGTGTGGCTACATGTGTGTTAAATACTGATTACAACATTTTCTTAGAAAACAAATAGATTGAATAAACACTTGAATGAGTATCTCCGATGTCGACAAAGTCATTTTGGTGATAAAAAAGTTGTACTACAATAATTTGTAGAATGAACTGTTTTTTTGCAAAGTGAATGAATAAATTCATTTCTAGAAATTGTTTTAAATTCAATTTTGGTCTACTTATTACTCATCAGTCTAAATTTATTATTTAATTCATTGAAATACGATTAATTTTAAATTTTTAGCGCATTTTTGAAACTTGTTTTCAAAAAGGTAGCTTAATAATGCACTTTGTTCGTTCGTTCGTTCGTTCGGTCGGTCGGCTGGAACGCGAGATCTCGAAAACTAGACATCGTAGAAAGCTCTGGTTTGTTTTAATAGCTTCGTTCTATCAAGTTATTGGGTTATCGGTCATTTAGAAGTTTCAAATCAACGCAAAAATACTATAATTAACAATTTTTCATTTTCATATACAACAACAACAAAAACAACAACACGTTTTTTCATTGTTTTACAGTGTTTTTCAATGTTTGTTGATGTTTTTACAGTGTTTACTGAACAATGTTTGAATTTTTTTTGACCGTTATGAAGTTTGAATTATAAAAATCCGTTAAATGATGAAGTTCTTAAATTTTTGGAAGTTTTATATAAATCTTGTTTTTAAGATCTGGAAGTTACCTGCAACTTACTGGATCTTGGTTTTTAGGTCTGGAAGTGACCTGGAACTTACTGGATCTTGGTTTTAAGGTCTGGAAGTGACCTGGATCTTGTGTATTAGGTCTGGAAGTGAACTGGATCTTTCTGGATCTTATGTTTTAGTTCTAGAAGTGACCTGGATCTTGTGTTTTAGTTCTAGAAGTGATCTGGATCCTACCGGATCTTGTTTTCGAGGTCTGGAAGTGACTTATCAATCAATTACTGATCGCTGGGACAAAAATGCGCTTAAGTCCCTCGATCAATAACACGAGGACTTTTGTAATTTTTTTGAATCACATCCGCATCACTTCACAATTAAATGTTGAATCTGAATTTTATTTTTGAAATATTCAAAGCTTACCTTATTCGCAAATGTTTGCATCCTTTTGAGTATATTTAGAATGTTTTCGCGTCATTGAAATATTTTTTACGTCTTACCTGAACGATATGCTTCAGATTTATATTATTGCTGTTGTATCAAAAATGGATCAGAAACAGACGTCGGCAACGTTATTTCAGAACAGGTTCATGCCTTCTCGTCAACGCGGCGACGAAGTGATACTTTTGCATCTTTTGAACCTTATTTGATGTTCAAATTTTGAACATTTTTGCATCTTTGAATAGTTTTGCGTCTTTTTTAAGCATTTTTGAATATTTTTTTCTGAACTTTTCAGTTTTAGTTAGCAATTTGGATATATTTGTTGTATTTTAGGAATTTCTAAGCTTACGTTGTTTTTAACAATTTTTAAAAATAATTTAATGCACAACTCAGCACTAAACTAACTAATTAAATCGCTCAATGGCAATCTTCCATATTTTTCAATTAGTCTCATTATTCCATTTTTCACGTTTATACTCTCACGAATTTTAGAGCTCATAGTAAATCTGAAAATTTCTACAAAGACATGACTAATTTAAAACAATTCATTTTAATTGTTGTAACATTTGTTACTATTTTTTTACGATTTCAGCTAAATAAATTAAGTACAAAACTGTGCTGAAAGCAAGCTGACAATGTTTGAGGATTTTTAAAATCTGAATAATGTCATTCATATATTCCAGATACTTGAAATGACCGTTATATATCATGTTACATACCAACCATAGTACTTGAGAAATTCTTGTAAGTTCTACAAAGAACAACAACATTCAACCTTGCGCAACTCTATTCTTTCCTACTAAATATCTTCTTTGTTTTCATAGAAAAAGTGACTTTTATTTATTGAATTCAATTTGATGCACTTACAGATTATCCACAAGCGCCACAACAACTTATTTCTATATTTTAGATATGTAAAATAATAAAAAGTTTAATTTAAAACTTTAAGTGCAACAGTTGGGGCTTAATGCTTCAGCTAAATGTTAAGCATTTGCAATTATAATGCGAGAATTTCAATAAAACGGTGCATTAAGCTGAAAATACCAAACAGCGACTTTACATACTATAGTTACACAGAAAATATATATCGCAATAATGTAAAGCTGGATAAAAATTCCTCATGACGTAATTCATTTATTGAGTATTGTTTGATCATTCTACGAAATATGAATGAGTAAGCATAGTAAGCGGAGATTGTTGTGTTTTTAGTTTTACAACAATCTGCACAATCTCCGATATATATGTGTAAATAAAATCATCAATGAACCAAGCGATTCTTCTTTGGAATTTCTCTCGCATGCTTTTTTATTTTACTCTATTCCATTCTCAATTGGCCTTAAGTATTCATAAACATATGGGGTTCAATGGATGTAAGCATTCCTTTGAAATATAAAACATGTGATTTTTGCTTTCAAATATTTTTTATTTTTCTTCGAAATATTTTTTTAAACAAATATTGCAATATTTTGCATGCCTTTCTTGTCGTTTTCGTTACTTCAACGGAATTTCTTCTTTATTGCTCAATGTGTTTGCATGCAATATGTGGAGATTCAATTTCTCTTTCATATTTTTTTTTTCTGTGGCCAAGGATGGAAGCCAAGAAAAATGACTGAACGTTTGTGGAGAATTTCTAGTGTTTCATATGCCCTTAAGTGAATTTTTAGAGATTCTTTCAAATAATTGGAACAGATTTCAGCTAAATTTTGACAAGTTCAAACAACATTTTTCGCACATTTTCAAAAACTAACTCACGAGAAAAGGAGGAAAGAAAAATGAAAATTTTATTAGCATTCCAGGCCAATTTGCATAGTAATTATAGTTATAATCTCTTTGCTCACAAAAGCTTTACAATTTACGATCGTTTTAAAACTATAATACTGACTAATTAAGTCAAATATTGTCTTTAAACATTGGATGTGAACAAAAATTTTAGGGGAAAATTAGCTTGTTAGAAAAATTTATAATGATGAGATTTTTAATGTTTGACATTTAGGTAGATTGTGACATTAAATTGTGAGTTCCAGCTTCATGCTTCATAACTGATTGAAAAATCTCCTCAGAATCCCATAATTGATCAAAACATTAAAACCAAAAAAAGTTGATTTTCCCCTGTCATCAAATAAATTTTCCTTCACAAAAACAAGATACATTCCAAACTATTAGGGACAAATCAACCTTGAGAATTTTCTGTCAAGTTTTCTACAAATCATCCAATCCATCAACATGTTATCACTTCTAAAAATCTCAATTTTCCCAAACAATTTTCCAGACCCATGAAATCTGACAAATTTACTACAAACCAGATAACGAATGAACAGAACTGAAAAAACGTGCAAGCCTAAATAGATAAATAGATGTCCTAAATGAGAAAGAGAATTTTTTTGTTATCTTAAGGATTCTCATGGCATTCTGTGTCGTACACTCGTAAAATAAATTTCATGTGCCTGGTTAGAAGAAGGAATGTGAATCGAATGAAAATGGATAGATATTTATCTATGGAAACCAATTTGTCAATTTTTGTTTAACGATTGATGGACTTTAAATGGAAAAAATGTATTTCATACTTCATCAAAAGGTGCTCTCCAAGAGATTTATGCTATATATATGAATTATTGGCTTTAGGAAGTGACTTATATTGACATTAGAATGCACGCAAAGAATATTTTTGTCAAAGTAAAATAATAAAAAATTGAAATGTCAACTGCGATGAGATTTACATTTAGTTGACGTCAACGAAAAGGTTTGTTACGAAATTGTTCTGTTATCGTAAAAGCCATGAAAATTGTGAAAAAATCTTTGTGCACGTGAAAAATTCATTGAATTGGACGGAAACCTTACCTTAAATCTCTAGCATTTTTTTGCTCAATTTAGGCAGATCTTTTTGGTTTTCTCGTGCTGTGAACGAAATAATTTGAAATTGGAATACAGCAAAAATCTTTTCTGTGCCAATGAAATTCGAGATGTGATTATTTATGACTTTAATGACTTTCTGAATCAGACGGAAATTATAAATTTTTATTTGACTTATTCACAAGATGCTGTAATAAAATTTTATTTATAAATAATTGCATACTAATGTGTGTATCAAGTGACAGCTAATCATTTTGGTATGAAGTAACATTTTAAAACGATTTGCTTGTTTTCGGACGAGATAAGGGCTGTCAATAAGTATGAGAAGATTTTTAAACAATTCCGATATCTTGCTGAGGTATTGAGAAACATCTAGATACTGTTTTTGTGACATCTGTCATCATAGTTGAAGAATGTAAACACCAGGAACTGTTGAATGCTAGCAGCTTGATGAAATTGTTTATAATAGAAATATAAAAGAATGTTCTAAATGCTAAATCTGAACATCCAACAGTCATTTCAATTGGTTGTGACAGGACATAAAGCTTGTTGCTGTTTCCTCCCATTTACTGTTTCTGCCTGAATTGTGTTACTTCATCACTCTTTATTATTAAAGGTTCATCCTTTAAAGAAACTTGTTACACAAAATGTCCCGCTATTTGAAAAATTTGATTGACCCTTTTCAAAATAGAAGCAAATTCCATCATAAAATTGAAATACCGAAAGGGATTGCTCATTTTTGACATTTATTTATTATTTTTAATAATGAGATCATTCTTTACGAAGTTTGCCATGAGGCTGCTACCTTATTTAATGAGAAAAAGCTACATCTGAACTTTTGTGATAATTCAAATAGAAAACCTCTTTATCTCCTTAAAAAGCGAACATTATAAAGGAACAACCTCATTAAGAACTAATCAAAAGTGACTAACATACTCAACTCTTGTAATAACTTAATCATCTTTGAATCTCTTACAATCTAAAAGACACAAAATTCAATCCCTTGCATTTAAATTGACTCCAAAATAAAGCATTCAATTCAATTTGTAAGTTGACATCCAAAAGCGTCAAGAGTGAAGACGGTATAATTTCAATCGTAAGTAACATCTCAATTGAATTATCTTATCATCAATCTATATTCAACATAACTTGAGAAATCAATGCTGATAAGTAAGAGCACGACGTAATATCAGACAGTTGACTTGAAATATTGAAAGCAGCTCTGAAAGCATAGACGAGTTGAAGGGTAGATACAAGACGATATAAAAATCAATTCACTTGAATGAGCTTGATAATGTGAATAAGTGTCAATATGTTGAAGGCAGTTTCAAGTACCAAACAAACATGTCATTTGTAGTACTACTTAGCTACTGCTTAATTGTAATTAACGACTTCATACCTCTTTGATTATTTGCAGTGTTGTAATTGTAGAGTTTGTCTAGGCTACATATTATCTTAGCCAGGGAGAGATTGTAGATGTTTAGTTTCAGATTTGACCTGACTTTAGTTCCTTCAGAAGAAGTGATGATTCTTACTACTTATTAAAGAAAACAATCAGCCTTCATCGCATCAAGATGACTGTATCATCTCTCTAGAATATGAAGATGACGACATGCAGCTTGAGTCGCCTGTCTGCGACATGATTCTCGAACAGCTCACATGATCTAGTTCAATGCAGATATTTAGGTTATCAACACTGTTTATCGGTCGTCTCGCTAGAAACAGAAGTAAATAAAACTTGTTATCTTTTTTCTTCTTTCTTCTTCGCCTTTTTTTGATAAGCTTTATTTTTTATTGATGATTGATCTCTTTGGATATAATTGTTTTTATCAAGCTTATTAATATCACTACGTAAAATCAGCAATCATTTGTCTTATTATGTTTGTTTTGTCTCATTGTTATTCTTATTATTTTCCATTATTGAGTTGTATCATCATCGACCAATAATATAGCAGAAAACTTTGATTATAAAAATACTTTATATGCCCCTTAAATATATGAATTTCTATTTTTTATGCAATGCATACAGTTGTCCTTAATATCTATTGAATTTGTTGATTTTTGCTTGAGCTACTAATCAAATACTATTCATTCTGTCTTTACGGTTTTGTGGCCAAAATAAATCTAATAGAGAACTAAAAATTGTCAAAAATTTTGGAATGAGTAAAAGCCAGAGATGTTCAAACTGTTAGCAGAACCATCCTTATTGTGTTCTTATCAAGTGATTTTAAGCAATTTATTTTCTAGCATTTAGAATCCTTCGATGCACGCCAAAAATATATTGAAGCTGTGAGCTTCTGTGCATGTGAAGGAATAAAAAGTGTAAAATTTATTGAAGGTTTGAGTTGCGGGTAGAAAAGTTTGAACATCACTGTTGTAAAAAGCCATGTCTTATCGATTTCTTCAATTATTCTCTCATTTTTTTCTTATAAATGCAAAAAGTTTCATCAAAATTTGTCATAAAAGTTTTCAAAAGCCAAAAATATTGGAATTCTTTTTTTTGTCAAGTCTTTGCAACATCATTAAGAAGGAAAGATTAAAACCCTACACATCTATAATTAAGCGACTGTCCTTAATAATTAAAAATATTTTTTTTTGTTTTGTTTTACTCACAACGCGCGTTCTGTTTTGTGATGTTTTTACGTTAAAAGCTCCGCTGATAACACGTATTAATTGTTTTTTTTATAGCATATCATTCCTACATAATCTTAAACAATACATAAATTGTGCTTCGTATTTTATCACAAATAAAAAATATGAAAAACATAAGTCATCACGTTTCGTGCAAAATTAATCTTAATATACTTATAATATAGAAATAAAATGCAGGCATCACGAAGCCTTACGCATGGTGTATCATATTGTAAAATGATATAATATTTTGTTTGTTAAAGGCTTAATTCTTAACCTCTAAACGCAATTTTTTCACTTCAAATTCAAGTTCACGGATCCGTTTGTCAGAAGTTTTCAACTGATTGCGAAGATTTTTGATCTCATCAGATTGCTGTTGAATAACTTTCTTCAACTGTAAGGATAATGAGAGATTATTAGTCATTTTTAACGAAAATTTGAGATTTAAAATTCAAAATTTGAAGACAAAAACCGTTGAAAGTTCAAAATTTCAAAATTTCTTCGTCTAAATCTTAACGAAAGTTCAAATTTTTGAAAAAATATCCGTTAAAGCTCAAAAATACCAACCTCATTTTCAGCATGAACAATGTTGACATTTTCCAAAGAATTAATGTGCTTAGGTGAACTATTATGGTCAGTATCTCTTGGTTGTTGACCAAAAATCGATTGCAATTGTTGAATTTTTGTACTTTGATTGGTATTTGTCTTTTCTTGCTTATTATAAATGCGCTCATTAGCTGGTCGATAATCAGGAACAGTTTCATGAGATAAAAACGCAAATTTCTTTGTAATATTATTGTCAGCAATTACTTTGCTGTTTCTGGTATCCACAATTATTTCCGTTTGCTTATGAACGGCTTTGTTTTCTTCATTTTTGTCTTTATTTCGAATAACAGCATTTTCGTTAATGTGTGTGATTCTTCTTAAAATAACTTCATTCGATGGTTCTCTATGCATCGGCATAAGTATAGGCTTTGCATTCTTACCAAGAACAAACCATTCATTAATATTCATAGCAGGAGTTGTTGATAATGTATCAGGATAAATATCTGCTTGAAATAATGATGACTTTCTTGGTACAATAAAGGATATTGGTTCAACAACATTGCCAGTAGCATGAAGCTTGTAGAAGCGGAAAATTTCACAAGTAGCAACATTTAATGCACGCTTAGGCATCCAACCAAGAGACTTTTGTGGCTGTCCCGAGATGAATTGATTTAAATAATAAATGTATGGTGCCTCATCAACAATCTCATAATATCTGATACATCCTTCACCCTTTCCACACAAATACAGCGTTTTAGTTTCAGCATCATAAAATGGCTGCATAATACCACTTGATGAATCAATATCGGCAGCAACAAGAGGCTTCTTTAAATCATGTTGATTCCAAATAGCATATTGACGATCGCAATGCTTCGAGAATCCTGTTGTAAGTACTTTATCATCACTTAAGAAGATGACTTTTGAACACTTTGTGCCATTATGACATGGACCTTGAGAAACAACAATGCCATTTCTCGGTTCAATAATACGCAAGTTTCTGTCCTTCGACGTTGTTGCAATGTATGTGCCATCGCGATTTATAGCAAGACTATAAATTTGGTCAACATGACAATCAATTATCTTTAAAATATTATTTCCATTCAATGGATTTGGTGAGACATCCCAGACGATAACTAAATTATCGAATCCAATACTGATAAGAACATTTTCGCATGTTGGATGCCATTCAAGTTGCGTGACCTTACGACGATGTCCAAGAAACTCAGCTTTATAATCCGATAAACAGCTTGTTAATCCACCAACAGGAATATTCCACAATTTTATCTAAAAATGGAATTAAAAGTATAATAAACTTGTTGAATTACAAAGAATTTGATAAGTAAAAATGATTATCGTGCATTGATAATGTGTTAAATAGTAAACAACAATGTGCAACAGTCGGGGCAACAATATGACATAAGTTGTTTGTTGAAGATGTTAGCGCATTTTTTAATGGATAATTGAGTGGTTTTGATTGATTTAAACTTGAGATTTGAATGAGTTGATTTGAGAAATTTAAGAGATAGAATTAGCGATGCTCATTAATGTCAGGTATTATCTTAATAGCCGCAAAGTAACACTTGAATGTCAAAGTTACTCAAGGTTACTTAAATGGCAAAAGAGGAAGAATTTAAAAGACTAAAGTGATCAACAATGGACTTAAATTAGTAAGCAAGGATTCGAATCTCATCGAGCTTGATTTCTTACAATGAATCCATGATATCATGACTCAATATTCAAGAATTCAAAATAATTCCATGAAATTCCTCAATTGCTCTTTATTAAATCTGGACTAATTTCGTTCAAAGTATATTATTCATCGATTTCTTCGACAAAAGAGAGTTCCTAGTAAATTGAGTTCATGAACAAATCAGAACAATTAAACTAGAAACAATGAAAAACGCGAGAGACAAAGTGAGCATCAATAAATCAATTTCCTCATCAAAACTACGCTAATACGAAGAAAAAATTCAATTAAAGTTGAAGACAAATGAAGTCAGCATTTAACAATAAATAAAAAAAGACTTACAGTGCAATCATCTGATGCTGATGCAATTTCATAGTCATTGAAAGGATTCCATTTTAGGTCAAAAATCTGACTTGTATGTCCAATGACTTTACAACGTTGAAAGTCAATTCGTCCAGTTGTTGTTAACGGAATTACAATAAATGCTGCATCCGCCTCAATTGCCAGAAAATTTGGATTGACGCAAACTAAATTACCATCTTTTCCATTACGATGAATGCTAATGTCAGTGTAACATTCTTTCCTCGATGATCCGAAAACGTGGCGAAATTTGCTGGCACGTACGCCTTTGAACCATATCTACACACCAGATAATGATCGAAAGAAAGAGAAAGAAAGAAAAACATTAATGCCGGGTTATGTAAAGCAACTTTACAGGAAGAATAAGCAACAAATTATATGTGCAATGGAAACAATAATTTACCTGTGAGTCATTTCTCATTTTTTTCAAAATACAAATAAGCACTTAATAATAAAAATTATTAATCACAAAGCTTTCGATGCACGGAAATTAAACAATAATAAAATCTTTCAATATGCAATAATTAACTAGAGGAGAAAACATACAAAAAAACAAGAAAAAATAAGAGTTAAATTAAAATGTGCACAAAAAACAAACATAAGCAGCATAATAACAAAAATCATATGGACGGATGAGTCATCCTCATTTGTTGATTTTCTTCTTCCTTCACACGCAGCAGTCCTTTTTTTTCTTTTCATAATGAATATGCGATACATACGCCCACGTAATGAGTTCACTCACTTTCTCACGTATTTTGTGTAATAAAAAATTGTATAAAAAATCATAAAATTCAAACTTTAAAATGCCAAATGCCGTGGTCTTTTACCTTCTTTTCCGGTTTATTGCACGAAGATGAGTCAATTAATGACTTTTGATTGGCTTTTATATCATCGGCTATGACTTCTGCCAATATTTTTTCACTCAATATATTTTCCTTATTTTCACCACGCATTGAAAACCTTTTCTTGACTTTTTTATTATTACTTTTTAATTCCCTTTTGATGCACAGAACTGCTAAAACAGAAATGAAACTATTCTATTAGAGGAAAATAATTAGAGAAATCAGAAAATATTTATGGGAAAAAATTTTCTTTCGTGTGATCTCTCTCTCGCGATTTTGCAAAATTTACTTCTATGTATTGGCTTTTAAGCATCTACGATTTACGTACGCAGCTAATGACTGACGTTTCTACAAGGGTTGGCTTGGTATAATATTAGCTATAAATTTCCTATAAAGTTTAATAATTTAGAATTCTTACTTAAAATTTGATAGCTATCGTGTATCATGAATGTGACTGTTGACTTTGAGACAAGAATGTGACGTCAGATCCTTCAAGTGACCTTATTTCTGCAAAAAACTTAATATTATTATGTGATACATCAAATCACATCTACAAATCTATTGACTCAAATCTGCAAGAATATCCTTATTCTGACCTAACATGCCATAATTATGGAATCAGAATCAACCAACTATCTAAAATAATTGCAACTTAATTCATGAAATTTATGTCCTTCTTGAATTCTCAATTTTATTCCTTATAATATAAAGATCCAGTGTAAATTATCTTATGACATTTCTACATCTTCTTGATTGTCTACTTGCTCATTCTCATTTGATTCTTCACTTCCATTTGAATTCCCATTCTCTTCTTTGTGACCATTTGTTTCTTTTGTTTCAACTTCTACGTCTTCTTTTGCTTCAGGTGATTCAGGCTTCTCTTCAGGTGACTTTTCTTCAACTGCTTCCTCTTTAGCTTGAGATAGATTGTTGATTTGCTGAAGGATAGTTTCAATGGCTAATTCGATCTCAAAGTTGCAGGACACAAGCTGAGCCCATTGCTGATTTAGCCTGTTAAGTTTCTCGCCAGTTTCGATTTGCTTTGACTTTCTTCTCCAATTAATTTCTTGAATCTCTTTCTTTAATTCTGATAAATCCTTTTGTGCACGCGCACTAAGACCGACTAGAACTTCTAAAGCTATTTTCCATGATTCACATCCATACTTTTGTAGAAGCTCTAAATTTAAATATCTTATAGATTGATGTTCCAATTGTGCAAATGAGTTGTCAACCGCTTCTTGCCATGCTTGGATTTCTCCCAATTTTCCTGTTGGCGGTGCTGGAAGTTCATATCTTTTTGTATTCATTGTTTCCATTCGAGCGCCACTTTCCAGACGCTGGAATTCATTTTTCATTAGGTCTGTCTCAAATGCTGCTGTGTTAAGTGGTGGTAAACTTTCAAGATAGTTCTTTGATGGCTTATATCTCCTGCATTCTTCATCAACCATTGCCAATGCCTGAAAATTATTTGTTTTGATTATAATTTTGTAAAACGATTAAAGTTTTTCTATATTTTACCATTTCCCGGACTCCCGGCTCGTCAAATCCAACATCAAAGTATGGTAATGCATCTACTAATATTTCATTTGCCATTTTAAATGTGATTCTTACTGTATTTAATTAAATAAATGATTTTTACTGCAATATAAACAAAGTTCTAGAAAATTTTACACATTGATGTGTAACTTGATGTGTAAAATTCAAATTTTGGCCGTTAAATTTACAGCCACATGTTAATGCAATAAAATGAAGTTTAAGGTCCTGAAAATTAATTAAGCAATAAAAACAAGCACAATTAACGTTTTTCAAATATTTTATTTGAAACTTTTCCTTTGAAATTTGTAAAATTCTTTACGGGCATCATGACATTAGATTAGACAATAAATAAAATTCAGAAACAATAAAACAAAAAATTTAACGAACTAAACAAATGATTTGATAGGTTTTGCTGATAATTTTGACCTACTCATAATGAATAATTTTTTCCTCACATTAATATGAAATGTTCCGGGAAAGCTCACAATTTTTTTTTTTTAATTATTTTTTTTATATATGTATATGTATAGACTAATTTTCAGGACAAAAGGAAATTTTAAACATTCATTTCATTTCAATGATAAAGTTTTCTCGAGAAAAAATCACTATTTTTTTATTGAGAAGTTTAAAAATGTGCAACCGCTTTCCTTTTATTATTCATTAAGTTAAGATGTCTTTGTGGTATGTTCTCGAATTTATTTTTGGAGTGGATGTGCTTATTCAGTGTATTACTAGGTGGTAATCATGTAAACTCTACGTAATTTTTCAATTTAAAATTCTTGTGATAGTTATTTTTTTAAATTCAATTATTGAAATTTCTAGCAGCAAGTAACGGTTTGATCCAGAAATGTGACCAAGCAATCCATATCCAATAGCTAATTTTGACGCAAAAGAAATCTTAACTTAATGAAATTTAAATTTCTATTGACTACTTTTTAAAAAATTTCCTTTTTCCAACTAAATCAAAAAGAAAAAGATCGAAGAAAAAAAAGACGATTTTTAATATAAAGACAATTGAATTTGTTTCTTAAAAGTCTATCCATTCATTTTGTTTATCATCGAAAAGGAATCTTCATAGCATCCACATTTGAGATCTTTTAAGAAACAAATTAATTAATTATTTTTTTTTTTCTTTTCTTCTATCATTATAATACTAAAAGTATATAGCTTTCATATTACAATATTCATTTATTATTGTTTTATAGAAAAGCTTATACGAGATATAATTATGAATGGGATATAATTTTAATTAAACGTAGCGAAGCAAAAACTATTTTTTAATGACACACTAAATTGCTTCGCTACGTCTGCATACACATTTTTTTTTTTATTTCTTTGTTTTAATAGATAATAAGTTATAATCAGACATTTAATAAGCATTATGTTTAAAAATTCATTGCAATGAAGAAGAAAAAACAAAGATATATTCTTTAAGAGGAGCTGATTTCGTTATAAAATGTCAAAAATGGCGTGATAAGACACAATACAATTCAAATTCTTAATATTTTAAATATTTCTCTAAAATGAGTATTTAACGTATTTTCAAAATTTGAAATTTAATGTGGTTTGGTTTTAATGTTGCACAACAGTTGATGACACAATCGTCATTTTCTTCCAAATTTCTCCATTTTTATGTCACACAACAGTTGCGTTAACAATAAAGCAACATTTTTGAAACGTTTTTGCATAAACTAGGTTAAATTTCACTCATTTATTATTCACAATATCCACCAAATGTGATGTATTCCAGTTCCATGAATCGTAATGTGAGTTTCCGTTACATTTTTAACACTTCTTAGTTAAATCAACTCCCCTATATTCCATTCATATTTTCCTTTGTGACACAATTAATTTTGAATTCCATTTTTTTTAATAATAATAATAATTTTTATCATGCTACAAATAGGTAGTTGTCGAACAATTTTACATATGAAAATTAATTCAATTATAGTTATAATCAATACTAATTTTTAAATATTTTTTTTTTTCAATTAATTCTGTCGATTCTAAAAGAAATCAAAACTTTTTCTCAACATTTTCCACTAGATTTGAGTCATAAAGTATAAGAATTTGAATGAAAACAATTTTTATGATGAAGAATATTAATTATAGTTATATTATAAGCAGAATAAGGATAATAAAAAGCACTGTTCATGTAAAAAAACAAAAGCACTGAAAGAATAATTCCAATAACATATTTTTTTTATCAATTCACTAAAATATTTGCACATAATATTTCTCTTCGTATTATTTTCACTTTTTTTCGTTTCCATTTTTTTTTTGCGTTAAACTATATAAATCATACTTTTTGCAACTTTTTCGTTCTTTTCATACCGTTTGACATGACTTTTTTTTTGTTATGTTTAAAATATGTTTAACTATTTTGATCCTTTCGGTTTGACATTATCTATTCCAAGCTCACTAAGAACACTGAGTGCCTGTAGACAGAAACATTAAATTAATATTAAAATAAATAAGAATTATGAGTAAAATTACCTTAAGAGCAGCAGAATCTCTAGATTCGTCAACTGTTGAGCCATTACCATGGCCCATATGAGGAGGATCAGTTGATAAAGTGACCAACGATAAGAATTCCGTGTGATTTGCTTTCGGAAAGTCAGCATAGGAAACTGAAAATCCAATTAATTGGGCAAGATAGTTGAGTTGATCACGTGGACTGACACCATTTTCACCGATACCGCTGTCATTGTTACTTGCATTTGAGTTGGGACTTGATGACTGCTTTTCAGTTGCTGTATGATCAGTGCTTTGTAAGGAACTATTATCCTTCGATGATGATGATGTTGTTGTCGATGATGGAGTTGTGACTGGTTTCGATGGTGTTGAGAAAGTTTCAGTATTTGAAACCAGTAAGAGTCCAGGAACGATTTGACGACCGCCACTTCCAGGTGTTGACTTTGCTGGCGTCTTCTTAACTGTATCTGCATCATTGAATTGAACTTTCTTTCCTTTTTCACTCATATCGCTCTTCTTCTTCTCAATAATTGGAGTTTCAATAATAGGTTTCGATGCATTAACTCCCATAGCAATTAATAGATTTTCAGCAGCAATTTTCTTTGCAAGTTTCTTATTAGGTCCTGTTCCTGTTGCTGAATATCCACTAACTGACACTTCAATAACAAATTCACGTCTACGTGCAGTTCCACGTTCATCAACAACCACATATGTTGGTTCTTTTTCCTTTCGTGCTTGTTGAATTTGAATAAGCTGTGATATTGGGTTGATTTCATCGACATTACTACTTTGTTCCAATTTTTCCTTGATCAAATTGCGAGTCTTCTTTTTGACAACCTGGAAATTAGATGTCTAAATATAATTTAGTATCAGGAATATTTCTAGAATTCTAACGGATTTTTATAATTTGAAAATCAACGGATTTCTTAAGTGTTCAGAAATTGAACCTAAATTTCAAATCTTAGAAACTCGTTAAAATTTAAATCACAAAAATTCGTTAAATTTGAAAGTAGCTTACAGGTTGCTGTTGTTGCGTCATTTGCTGCTTACGACGTCCCTTAGTGTTTCCACGATTATTAATTGGTTCTTCAACAGGCGAAGGCGGTGGTAATTTCTTCAATTCTTCCATCATCTTCTCAGCAGCCTTTTTCTTTGATAATTTCTTACCATTTCCTTCGCCCTCAGTCTACAAATGGAAGGATTAATCCATATTCAAGTTAATCAATTAACAATGATTACATACCACAATTGTTCCAACTTTACACAACGTCGTGTAGACTTTCATGTGAGGTGGACCTTTCTCACTTTGCACCTCAAATGAAACTGTCAATTTTCTTTTTAATGCCATTTCATGAACAATTGAAATTGGCGATTTAATGTCTGAATTAATGAGACTGTCATCGGCATCATCTAAATCGCTTGCTGTTGAGCCACTAGTTGATAATTTTTGTGTTGTTTCACTGTCGGATGTCAGTGGCTTTAAAACTTCCAAAGCTCTAAAAAATGAATAATAATTAATTATGAGAAATTAAGGAAGTAAGTAATAAGTACCTTGCAGCAGCATCATGTCGCGCAGCTTGTTGTGTCGGTCCCATTCCAGAGAATGTTCGACTTCCAACTTGTAATGCAATATGAAAGATTTCAGGAGCACTAAAACTGCTATTAAAGCGATTTCCACCGCCACCGCGTTGACTATTGAATCTCCTTTGATAAGGATTTCCACGTCCAATTCCATTAAATTGTGGTGTTTGTTGTTGTCCATATTGTGGATTAACGGGTGGATTAACTGTTGAACTAAGGACAGTATAAACAGTTGGTTCACCACGTTTCATAGCCAATGCATTAAGTTCAACTGTTGGTGTTATGTTGGAATTTCCTTTAGCTGCCGATTGCAAGCTTTTTAATCGATTAGTCTTCAATGGCGGATGCTTATAAGATGTCTTAATAATAGCATCTTTAGCTGCTGCATGTTGAGCCTTCTTAATGCTTAATCCTTCCGCAGCATATTCCTCATCACCTAATTTTAAAATCACTGTAAATCGTTTCTTATGTGCCGGACCTTGTTCGCTCACTAAACGATATTGATGTTCAATTTTATTGAATCGTGCCAGTTCATTAACCAAGCACATTGGTGTCTTTTCCTTTGCATTTGCTAACGATTCAATTCCTTTTTCGGTATTTTCAGCTGATATAATTTCAGTGATTGAATTATTAAGGATAATGCCTTGTGATGATGTCGATGATGATGAATTATTAAGACTAGCTGCAGTCACGACGGGAATTATATTTTCCTTATTTGCACTCACAATTGGAGTTGATGACTTATCGGACTTAATTAAATCAATTTTTTGCTGTTGATGTTGATAATTTGGCAAAATATTTGTCTGATGATGATGTGATAAAGTTGGTGGAACTGTGATTATAGAGTTGGTTACAATTGAAGAATTATTTGTTGGAAGTGTTGCGGTTGCACTATGTGGAACACTCGAACTGCTCTCGCGTTTCAAATTGTTATTATTATTCGATTGAATATTTGATTCTGAAATTGGAATTTTATTTGTTGTTTGTCTCAGATTTTGTTGTTTAACATTCATACTGTCATAAGACAAACGCGACGATACGACGGATGGCTGAATTTGAGAATTTTGTGACGATTGATTATTGTTCACATGTTGCGGTGGTTTTTGATTTAATGTTGCAATATTTTGATGAAGATGTTGCTTTGGAATTAATGGAGGAACTTGATGTTGATTAATGCCATTTAGATTTCTATTTCCATTGTTATGGTGTTGTTGTGGATGTTGCTGGATTTGCTGATGATTTAATCTCTGCTGATAATGATGATGATTCATTCTGTGGACGATAAATATGATTTATTAATTTAAATGACTTACTATGGACGTTAAAATCTCACAATTTTCTATCCTATGCACTCAAATTTAATTTTAAAACCTTATGATGCATCATATACGAAATTAGACAATAAACTGAGCGCAACAATCTAATAAAATTTTTATTACTTCAAACCGCAACCGAGAGAAACGTTCTTTAAGGATATAAGAATCATACTCATTCATCATTTCACCGTTTCTTTTTTTTTACCCTTCGCGATTCATGCTATTTATTCTGAGAGACAATAGGATTGTGTCTTTTCGATATGATCGTGTCTGGCTGTGTATATACACATACAGGAGCTTGACTATTCATAACTGGGAACTTTAAATTGCTTCTGTATAATCTTATAATTGAGCATATACCTGGACATTAAGCCTTTATAATGCATTAATTAGTTAATTGACAGAGTATGAGAAAATGCGCTGCTGACACCTAATCAAATAATGTGACAGAAATTTTAATACTAGTTTTCTATTCCTTAATAGAAGAAAGAATATAAGAAAGGAACAAGGAATGAATGCTTTATATGATTCTTAATGAAGCGCATATAATATAAAATTGGATAATAAGTCATCAAATTTAGCATAGATTACGATATGACATTGATTTTTCAATGTAATTGAATTGATTAGATCTCTAGACTTGAAAGAATAAGCAGACAGTCAGGAAATGTACTGTCTATAAGTTAAAATCCCCGAAAATCATCAACGGAACTGAATTAAAGTATTGCATGATTAAACTGGATTAAACCAGTAAAGCACTAGAATCTCGCTAAAAAGTCCCAAATTTTCAAAATATCCCATATACTTCACAAGATCTTACAGAAATCACTAATTTAAGAAAATTATTGAACTGTTAAAAATTTGCCGTTCATTAATTGCGTTACAATATTGGAATAAAGTACCATTGAGCCTTTAACGCTCTTATGGGAAGGAATTGGTAAATGCGTAGTTATAAACGGCCACCTAATTAAAATACAAATGTTTTAAATGGAAGATGTTCGAGGTCTTGGGTAATCTATGAGTGTGGCTTGATTTAAGGCTGTTATCTTAAGATTTGCCTTAAAATTGTCAATTACGAAGGAATTTATTATTCCTGACCTACACGAAGTAGAGAGTCAGATGTACGGCGATCCTGATCATTGCTACTTATTGGTTGATTTATGTATCATACTTAGAAGTGCCATAGAATTGTCCATGAAAGAGATTTGTGCAATTAAAGACAGTTTTGAGACAAAGATAGCATTGAACTTGGTCGTAAGAATTGCCAAGCCATAAAGCTAGTTTCAGTCGACAGATATATGAGTTCATGGATCATAATTATTCTGTACGGCCAAACAAAGTAAATAAGGCAATTTTGACTATGTAAATGAGTTTAAATTAGGTCTATTCAATGCTTATATTTACAAGCTAAGTTGAGTTAAGTTATTCCAAAAAAAAGACAGTTGCTAGACAATCGGAAATGAAATTTCAAGAGAATTTCAAATTTCAAACTTTTTTAAAAAATTTATAAGAACACGATGAAACATGTTGGACATAGACAAAAAGTCAGACAGACAGTGCAGACAATAAAGCAAGACATTTTTATCTCCCCTTAATTACAACGGGTGCTAAAGAAGAAAAAAGAAAGAGGAATCAAGAGTTGCAGTTGTGATTGTAATATAAGCATTAAAAAACTGGAGAATCAAAACATTTAAATAGTAGTCCATTCTATTGTAATATCGCATGGTGCTGAGAGATACTATAATTGGAAACAATAGTGGATGAGTGCGATGGACTCTTTTTTTTTCAATGTATTTTAATGTTTCTCATAGCTGTATGATTGTTATTTGTACAGAGAAAAAAAAAATTGAAAATCTGGTTTTTATGTCACACATTTTAATAAATTTTTATGACATTGGCTCCACAAGCCATATTTTCCTTTACACTAAAAATTAATCGTCGTGATTGCAGCTGTGGTGGCAAAATTGATGATCTAAAAGAGTCCACGGTCAATAAGAATGTGTGTTAGGTCATAGAAGTGCAAAAAAAAAGAATCTCACATAATGAATACGCGAAAAATCTGTCTTTATGCTGCAAATGAAGACATTCACGAAAAAAGTCATTTATCATCAAAAAAACTAACTTATGAAGGTACAAATTTTTGAGAGGAACCTCAAATGTTGTTATTATTATTATAATATGAATATAATAAAAATAGAAAAAAGATTAAACTCTTAATTTATTGTCAATCGTGGACGACAAAAAGAGGAGGAAAAAAAAGTCTGCGTGTGATTTGAGGGATTTTAGCGCATTTTTTATGACATCAATCATTGTTTGAAATGAGTTTAAATAGCAATTTAAAGATGATCTGGAGAATTTGATGACTTTAGTTTTTAACGGCTTTTTGATATTTAAATTTCAACGGATTCTTAAAATTCAAATATTGAGCAGCTAATTGAAGTTCAAATTTTAGCAAAGTTCAAAATTCAAATTTTACCGGCTCAGATTCAAACTTTAACGGAACTTTAGATTTAAGTTTCAAGGCTCTTAAATAAAAATAAATCCCGCGCAGCCAGTCAAAGTGAATAAAAAAATTCAGCCATAAAAACGCGTTATAAAATGGAAATAATTGACGCGATGATGAGAAATAATAAAAAAATAATTTTATATTTACTTGTCATTTCATTTTCATATATGATAAATAAAATTCAACCCCTACTTTTGTACGAACAACTAACTTATTTAAAGCAAAAACGAGAAACTTAGAATATACAACAACAAAAAAATGAATAATTTTTTCTTCCTTTCTTCTCAGTTTCTTAACAAAGTCTTATAAACTTTTTTTTGCCAACTACGATAAAACATGTTATAGTGTTTTATTTGAGGGGATCATTATAGAGCTGGTGTTAGGGTCGATAACATAAAGCATATATACATGTATTTCGTCTTTAAAATCATATGCACATATACAATAGTTTCATTCTATTAATGCCATCACATTGCCAGATGATCATCCTTTACATCCGCTACGTACATTTAATAAGCGTTTGATTTAAAATAGGGGAAACTAATGCGTTTGTCATTCTGTCTCAGGTATTTTTCAATATATCGGTTTCGTTCTTGCTGAGTATTTGTTTAGTATGAATAGGACTGTGATTTTTGAATAATAATGGCTCACAATTTTAAGAAATTTCAATTATTTCCTCAAAGAAAAACATTTGTAAGGTTTTATGAATATTTAAGAATTTGTAGGGTTTCAAGGATTCGAAAAATCACAATTTTAAAACATTTGTACAGTTTTAGAGCATGCATTTGTAGGGTTTTGAGATATAATTTGAATTGTTTTCATTAATTCAAATTTTTAAAATCTGTTAGATTCTCAAACATTCAAAAAATGCGTTAAACAGTCGATCAAAAATCCCAACTTTCCCTACCAGTTTTTATTGTTTCTTCATCAGGCAATATTAAACGCATTAAATAAATTCCTGAGCATGATTTTTAATTCGGTAGTGAGAGCGAAAAAGGAAGGTATATAAAAGATTATTCTAGCGGAATTTGCATTGTTGTTGATGCCTCAGTTCTATTGTAATTTGATAGTGTTTGACCCCCTTTTTATACAAATTTGTCTTCTTCCTTTCTCGTCTTTTCACTTTCGCTAAGAAGTCTAAGTTCTCTCTCTATCTCTTATTTCTTTTCATCCTATTGCTACTAAAGGTATATCTTTTAAAGATGTGTCTATGCAAGTATCTGTTTTTAATAAAAAAATTCCAGTTTTCTTATTTTCATGGTGATTTATTTATTTTCCTCCGGTGAGAGGAAGAACGATATGATTGTTGGTTTTATACACACACAGATATCTTGAGGCATCATTTTTTTGTTAAATTCGCTACACGATTTGACTGTAATAGATGCAAATATTAATTGGGTCAGCGAAATTTTTTTGTAGATTGCCAAAAAAAAGTCTTCATTTCATTCTTAAGGAAGCATTTCAACAGGTTTCTTTTTCAAGGATTTATGTACATTTAATATTATTAGTCAGTCTATGACTGTTTTGATTTCACATATGATTCCCTTTTCGCGCATAATCAGAAATCACATCACTAGTTTTTTTTGCAACGTCACAAAAAATTTTCATTATAGCCAAAAATACCTTAATATGCTTATTATCATTACCTTTGTGGATTTGTCTGTGACATATTTTGTTGCTGCTGCATATGTTGTGGTGGTGGCTGGGATACATTGATTGGATGCATATGATGATTATGTGGATGGATCATCTTGTAATGTTCTTTACTTAAACGTCTTTAGGTCAATAATTCTCTTAAATTTCTCACAAAACCACACTGTAAATATAATATTAAGTGAATTAGAAAGGTACACACAGATACACTCAGTCAAAAAATAGTGAAATTCAGTCTTTAAAATGTAGGACAATAATCGATGATGCACTTTTAGGCATTTTCTTTTCACGTTACTTCCATATTGAGACTTTTAATCCAATAATAGATTTATTTAAATCAATTCACGACTGTATTATGTTCATTATCTTATAAATAACTCATTATACTTGAACAATCTTATTAAACTTCTTAATTCATGAATATCACTTGAAATTTTTGAGATTTTATTTTGCAATATTGAAATTTTTCATGAGACAAACCTTTTAAGGAATGAATTTTCTGTGATTTTTATCTCAAATGTCCAGTTAAATTCGCAAATTTAGCCACTATACGAACAATTTAAACGTAAGAGCAATTTTTAACAATTCTTAAATCATAACTCTAGTGAATTAACTTAGTTTTTAATAAATTTAATAAATATTATGTTTTTTCCTCTTCTTTTTATTTTCTCTTAGATTTAAAATTTTTCCAGTCGTTAAATCGAATTTCATAAAAATTTGAAAAAGTCTCATTTTGCTTTGATTAAGGCTGGTAATTTCCTTGATTATAGTAGATTATAGAATAATGAAGACAATGGTGTTATTTGAATTGTAAATCATGGTTTAATTAATGAGTTTTTTAGATTTCTATTTTCTTTCTTGTTGGCAGCCCCCTGAGCAACACTGAGCAATGTGAAATTTTTGAATTTTTATGTAACGTATTTGAATGCTCAGAATTTTATAGGAAAGCTAAATCACCTTGATTAATTTAATTTCACAGCATTTCTTTGAATGTTTTGTAAATCACTTAAATTAAACTTATTCTAATCTCTGATCCTTACCAAAAATTTGAATTTTTTTTCAATTTCACTATAAATTTTTATTTTTTGATAAGCCAACTCTGATTGTTCGTTACTTTGAAATTTTGAATTTCGCAATTTCATATTGGTACAATGTTGCTCAAAAGCTCAGGATAATTGAAGAAAGCTTTGAAATCAGTTGAATTTTTGAAAGTTTTACTGAAATTTGAAACAAAACTGAAAAGTTAAAGAGAAGAAAATTAAAAAAAAACGGTAACTTATTTTTATCAAAAATAATTTTATTGCTAAAAAAAATTAAGTTTTTAAAAATGTACATGATAGTGTTAAAAAAAATATACAAAGAACTCAAATAAAAAAAAATTTACAAGGTCATTTGCGAATTGTGCAGCATACTTAATTAGATTTAATAATCCATTAACTGCGATGATAATGAATGACTCTTGAGAGTAAGAGTAAGTAAATAATCTACAAAACAAAAAAATATTATTTTACATTCTAAAAAATTATTATATTGCGTGTTCTGGGGGGAGAGATTGTTGAAAGTATTTTGAATAAATTAAGATGTTATTTGAAAAAAAAAACTTTTTTGTACTTTTTAAACTGCTTAGTAGAGTGAATATTATTATTTTCGCAACAATATTGGTTTTGATTTTTTTATTCCTTTTTTTTAACATTAATTTACAGCTATGAACGTTTTTTTTTGTTTTATTCTAGAATTTGGGGGTTGAGATGGGAAATTAGAGAGTTATTAAGGGTATTTTCAATTATTTTGAGGTTATTTTTTTCAAAATTTCCGATATAACCTCAAATTTTTCAACATAACCTTAAAAATCTTGATAAAATTTTGAAAATTCTCGATATAACCTCAAATTTCTTGATATAAAATAAAAATTCTTAAAATAACCTCAACAATTCTTGATATAACCTCAAAATGCATAATATAACCTCAAAATTATTGAAAATTTCTTCAATTATTCCCCAAAAAACCCTCAAAACTTCACCAAATTCTAGTATTAAGTTTATTATTTTATATTCCTTGCAGAGTTAATGGATGATTAAGGAGAGAAATTGATAGTCATATTGATCATCGTCATTTGAACTTGAAATTGAAGACTCCGAGAACTTAAGAAGGAAATTTTATTATTTTTCCATTCGTTTATTGTTAACTTTAAGACTATTAAGGTGAAAATCTACAATTTTTTATTCATTTAAAATGTATAAAGAGAAAGGATTTGATAGAGTAAAGGTAGAAACTTAAATTAAAAAAAATTAAAATCTTAAATTGAATTAAATGAAGGGGGTGTGTGAAAAAAATGTAATAATCTGCATAAAATAAATACAAAAATACCAGAACCTTAAACACAAAACATCTTAATTTTTTCATTTTTTTCATTATTCATCAATTAAATTAAATATATTTATATAAAAATGGAACAAAAGTATTAGTAGATTGTCTTTTTTTTATTAATGGTTTTTTTTTATCTTTCATTATCATTAGTATCTTGGTTTTTTTGGTGTGTATAAAGTGGATTGGCAAAAAAATGGTAAAAATCTTGGATTCATTTGAGACCCGCTCTTGATCATATTTTTATCTGTTGTGTAAATTAAAACTTTTTTTTTTTTCAGAAAAACTATAGATTTTTTACTTTTTTTTGTTGTTTTCTTAATTTGCTCCTTTAAAATTAAAGAACTTTTGAGGGATTGTTGATGGTATCTTTATGTTTGAGTCATTAGGATAAGGTCAATTGTAAGGATTGAATCATATTTTAATATTTCTGAATCATCAAAATCTATATTTGATTAAAAATGTCGAATTCAGACTTCGAAGTGGATTTAAATATTAAAAGGAATTGATTTGACTTGAATCAACTTTTCCATACAAAATTGGAGTCGACTTCAACCTCTGGTGTTTAATTTGTTGCCATTTTGGTAGGAATTTTGCACATTTATTAATACTTAGCTAGAGTGTTCATCGTGCTGTTTGTATAAAGAGGTGGGTTTCTTACCAGACACTCTAATCAAACCTTGTTAGTGCACAATTTATGGCTTAAAGTTTGTATTTTGAATCATTCGACTACTTGTCTTATAGAAAAAT
Source organism: Chironomus tepperi (assembly GCF_022539635.2). Taxonomy (NCBI): domain Eukaryota; kingdom Metazoa; phylum Arthropoda; class Insecta; order Diptera; family Chironomidae; genus Chironomus; species Chironomus tepperi. Next base: position 1,329,628 of record NW_027226133.1, on the reverse strand, counting down.
TCAAAATTATCCAATAATAGAAAGGAATAGTAGGGGTTTCCGAAGTTTCGGACTTGGCACTTGGAACCCTTAAAGATGAAGTTTTCAGGTAAATCCCAATGCATTTTCAACCAATAAAATTAAGCTTTAGCAACCAGTATACAAAAAGACAACAAGTTGTTACGGTTTTTCCCAATTTATAAGACATTAGACCTCTACGTCGTCGATTCAAATTTAAAGATACCATCAAAAAGCACTCGTCTGTCATAAAAATCTTCATCATTTTACAGTTTTTTATAATAAATTAAAGAGAAATAATTGATTGTGCAATAAATTTCTTAAACGAATTGTTTTTTAGTGCGTGTCAAAGTTAAAAAAATAAAGTTTTTTAACATATTTTATAAATTTTTCTTTGTGTTAAGGACATGAGTTTGTTATTGTCATTAAAAGCTCTTAATCCTTGCTTTCATTTCAATATATTAGAATATAATCTTAGTATATATAAAAAATAGTAAAGTTAAAGAATGTATGACGCCTTTTTCTGGGACAAAAATACCGAAAAAGGCGAGAATTTTTTAAGTTTTTCCCAAAAATATATTATAAAAATTTTTTAAACTTTTTTTTTTGTGTAAAATTCCTAATATAAAAAAGATGTCCCAAAATTTGGTAGCTTAATGTTTCTTTTTACAAATTTCTAATCCTCAGCTACTTTAGAATGTATAAAATTTTGTTTTTTTGATATATAGAAAATATCACTTGGGCAATTGATTAAGTAAAAACATTTGGTTTAATGGCCCTTATTTCATTTTTCAATAACAACTATACAAGAGTTAATTTTAAAAATTAGGAAAACGCGGATATAAAACTTTATCTTTCATTTTGCTCATGTTTCTTCATCATCAACGTCTATATCCTCGTCACAATCATTATCCTTTTGTCATTCATGGAGATTTTTACTTAATAACAAATTATTATGATGTCCTGACAAGTGACGTACGAGCTCTTGGAGTGTATCGAAGTATAGAGTACAAAAGCAACATTTATATCGACCACCAGATTCTGGTGAATTTATAATGTTTCGATGAACTGAACACAAATGTTTTAATAAATGAGCCTTTTGTTTAAACATTGCTACGCATAATCGACAAGCGAATGGCTTCTCGCCTGTGAAAATAGAAAGAAATAAACGAAAAAAAAAAATATTTAGAGCAAGTTCCAACAATTGTATACACATTAATACATACCCGTATGTACCCGAAGATGCGTCTTTAAGTTCCATGACATACCAAATTGTTTACCACAATATTGACAACGATACTCTCGAACTGGCGTTCCAGTTCCAGAATTTCCTGAAGTACCAGAATTTTGATTATTATTACGGGAATGATGATGATGTTCTGCCTCCTGTTGCTGAAGTGCAGATTGAGTAAGTCCAAGGAGATCATGTTGACCACCTGGTAGTGCGGCTGCTAATGCAGCTAAATTTGCGGCGGATGATGGATGAGGCCATGGAAAAAATGAAGGCGGTGGAAGATGAGGCGACGATTGACCAGCGGCTTCATCGCTTAAATGACGTCGTCGACTATCGTTTAAGTTATTACTATTGTTGTTTTTATGATTCTGATATTCGGTGGGAATGCCTCCTCGAGATGGTGGCTGTGGCGATGATATTTCACGGCGGTCATTTATGTAATCGAAATCTAGATTGGAGAAAGGTAAGAATTAGTTGAAATGTTGTATCGGTCATTTGAGATTTGAATAATATTTATTGTTCATAGTTGAAAACCCCTTTCAGTCTGATTTTGAACTCTGATAAATAAACATCTAATTTAATAATTAATCCTTGAGAAAGTAGTTTTTAATTAAACTACAATTACTAAACATGTCACAATGATTCAGACATTTTTGAAAAGAAGTCTTTCAAAGACAGCACTTGTCGAAAAAAGTTTTAATCGATGAATTCAATGAAAAAATTAATAAAACAGTTCCAGCTGAACAAATTTAAAAATTTTCATTAAAACTGCTGCGCAAAAGAAATTAATTTTGAAAAAAACTCAAGCTTACCTGCTAAATATGCGGGAGGTGCTGACAGAGATGGTGTTAAAAAGTTTTTATGCGGTTGCCGCAAATCTTCTAAATAACTTGGTACGAATGGTGGATTTTGTGCGGGTGAATTATGAAAACCAGGACGACGTTTACGATGTGGCGTCACAACATAATTGTCGGGATTTGTTGAGTTTTGGAGCAGATCGTGCTCTGGTAATGATTTGAGTAATAAGCTTTCGTGATCGACGGGATTAATGTATAAAGCTTTTCGCTTAAGTCGATAGGGGTCTAAGTAACGGGCAGGCAATAATGACTGTAAGTATGAAGAGAAAATTATTACGTTAATCAGATGAATATTTAAGCCAAGACTAAGGCAATTCATGAGAAAAAAGTATAAAGCTTACTTTTGTGGGAGCATTACTAATCGTTTCGACATCAATATTTGCATCATCTGAGTCTTCTTGTTGACTCTGTTGCTTATTTCCAATTGACAAATTCACAGGATCTGATGATGATGAATGTCTTCGTCTTGATATTGATACTGAATGTTTCCTGTTTACGTAGCTATCTGATAAATTTCCATCATTATCATCACCTAATGGACTTTCCTTGATCGTTGCCATTTCATCATCATCATCATCAATCTGTTGGCTTTGATCACTTTTCAATGTCATTTCACGTTTTCGTCTTCGTCGCTTCTTCTTTTTGTATAATTTTGATTTCTCGGAATTAACTTTTGATGTATTTTGATTTTCACGAATTTCACCTTCCTCACGCTCATCATCCTCATTATTATTATTGTCACCTTCATTCTCTGATGCTGATTCAGGCGACTCTTCACCTGCACTCTTTTCCGGCTCATCCAATTTATCCGTTTCCGTCTCACAATGTGATCTTGACGATGATCTCGCAATTCTTTCACTCTTTATATTTATAGACGGATCAATGTCATCGGATGGTAGCTCATTGTTAATTATGTAATTACTACTAGTTGTACGATTTCGATTGTTATTGCTATTGTTATTATTATTTTTGCTAATTAAATTTAAACCGCCTTCATTACAACTATCTAATTTTTGGGAATCTTTTCAAGTTTATCGTGGACAAAAGAAGTAAATGAAACAAAAGAATAAAAAAAAATTTTTTGTTAGAGAGTGGAAGTAAAATAAATAACGAAATTTTTATGATCATAATTTTATATATATTCAGTCTATCTGTGTGGTTGAGTATGACATTGAAAGACTTGCAGTAATTTTTATTATTTTTTTGTATTTACGTCCGTCGTCTCTATGATGTGTTTTTTTGTCGTGAGTCGCCAAAATTATCCAGTAGAGCAAAGAGTAAAATAATAGTGATTATTGTCATGGAATCTCTTTTATGACCCTCGGTACATACATTATAATATACCCCAAAACAACGAAATGTAGTTTGGATGGATTTACATAATAGAGTACATGTCTTTGTCAAGAAATAACTTGTTTGACGACCAAATATTACCAAAAATATATAATAATGAATGGATGAACTGGATGAGAGAGTTTAACTTACCATTAACAATATCTTTTTTACTATCACCGCTGCGCCATATATTTGGTTTTATTTGTAATAATGCTAGGAGATCTTGTAACTGCTCTAACTCATCGACTGGTACAAATGTTTGTCCGGAATAAAGGAAATCCAATAACATACGAAAAAAGCTGATGTGAATATCGGGAAAGTGTATTGTTGTGTGTCCATCATTAAGATGGCAAGGAGTATCTTCCAGTATTGTTCTGTTAATAATGAGGAAATAATAATATAAAAAATTAGAAGTCGTGTCGAGTAAGACAATTGAGATGTAATTATTATTATTTCATAAGACCTTCGAACGACCGAAGGTGAAAATGAGAAATCTTACCTTATGAGTGGACTTGCGGCCGCAAGTACAAGCTTATGGGCACGCAATGTTGTTTTACTTCCATCACATATGATTTCTAAATCTGCTGGATGTTCTCCCCGAAATGCTGCACCAATTTCTTGGAGTATACACTCGCCGTGTTTACTATATTGCAACATCAGCATCCTATCTGTGAATGAAATAATAATATTAAGTTATTATTACAAGAGTACATCCAAAAAATATTCAGAAACAACAAAAAGTGATTGTGTTTTCAACCGGGAAAATAATATTATTTATGAAATAAAAATAAAAATGTTTGAATAATGCATCGGATGCATATGTATGAGAGAAAAGAAGAGGAAGAATCGACAGTGAGCAATAAGGCCGCATGTATTTGCCTTTTTTTTGAAAGGTGATTTATTAAATTGCAAAAAAAAAATCCATTTACTCCAAGCAACGTGAACGATCGAATGAGATTAATGCTATTTGTAAAGGAAATGGGGACATGCACGTTTTGTTTCATCATCATTGCAAAGTTTCTCTTACTTCAATGCTGCTTATTTTTTTTTGTTACTACTTGCCTTGGTGACGAACATAAACCATATTACTTCTTATGATTTAACTGTGACCGCACTCAAATTATTTTTTACTATTTTATCAAGTTAGTCTTAATATCGATAATATTTCCGAGACACTAAACTTAATGAAAACTACTTGCTGCTCTCGTTGTGAATAGTTTTGTGAGTTTTTCAATAATTTCTCGTCCAATAGCTTAAAAATACATTGTATTATAGTCAGTTTAAACAGCTTGTTCTGTACAAATTTTGTGGAGCTATGCAACTCTCTACTAATAAAATATTGATAGACACATAGGGGAAGTAAAGAAAGAGAATGTGTGTAAAAGCCCTTGAAAATTTATTATCATTAAAACTATAATGCTTTTTTATTTTGGAGTATAAGCGTCGTTGTCGACTTCGTATTACGTATAGATGTAGATGAAAAGTTAAACACGATTTTTTTTTATATCACACGAAAGAAAAAAAGTGACATAAATGTATGCGATGATAAAAAAGTGTGAAATATTTGGCTAATCGGAGACACGAAAGAAGAAAACAAATCTCCTTGATAGCGCAGCGAAACACGGAAATATTTTCACAAGCACCGCGAGATATGGAATAAAAAAATATCTACAATGACACACCGCAAACCCGAAAGCTATTTATTATATCTCTCTTTCGAAACTTAATGTATAGCTCTTTAGAAATAGTAAAAAAACTTCCTCGTTGAATCTTAAGATAGATGAAACTGTACAATGGTTCACGGTTTTAGTTTCGCTGCTATTTTACTGTAAATCTATTTTTTTTGACACCTTTTTTCGAATACAATTGTGCTAATGGATTCAGTTTGACTGATCAAGATTTGCTTGTGTTGTGGTTTAAGCGTTTTTTTAATGGAAAAATGTGCTTTCAGGTTAGAATACTTATTGTTGTAAAACCTTGAAAAGTCTTTGCTTAACAACTTTTATTTTACTCGTGTTCTGTTATTGCCATGTTAAGCTTTCATTTTTAATGTTTTTCTATTCATATTATTGCATAATTGTTGAATAAAAAGCAATAAACTTTTTGAAGTGAAGAATGAAATTTTAAGGTTCAAAATTTGAACTTTAGAATATTTACTCAATTCTTATTTGATTTCTCAAAGTACTTTTTGAATTAAATTACGCTTTAAAATGCGCTTTGATCTTCCGCCTTCAAAGAACTCTCGACACAACAATGTTTTCATCATCCAACCAAATAGTCAAGACATTTACGAGAGAGAAGGCAAAAAAACCTACGTAATAATGTTTTTAAAGTTTCATTTTCGTTAAATGTATATAATTAAGTGTATATAGACGAAAAAGTACAATATTAAAAGAAATATACAGCAATTTCAAATGTCCTTCATAACTTACAAGTCTTCACTTCTTGATTAATCACCGTAAAAATGAAAAAAAAAAATGTTTCCTCAACTTGGCATTAGGCTAAAAGAAATATGAAAAAAATGTTTGAATGCACGCATTGTTAAAGAGCTTTTTGGCTGAAGACTCGACTCGACTCGTTTTCTCATTCTTTACAAATCAAAACACAAACACATTCACGTAAAAGAACATATGAAAGTCATAAGAAAATACACAAAATTCAATGCTGTTTCAAATCCAGCGTTGCTATTTTTAGAATTTCAACTGGAGAGAATGAAGAGAATTCTTTATTGAGAATTGGAAGCGCATATTTTCTAAAACTCGAATCTGGGTCACGAGTCAGATGTAACTGCCGAAAAAAAAATTCTTTTTTTTACTTCCATTTGACTGATAAGACATTTGAGAAACATGTGCGGCGACAAAATATAAAACAAATACAAAAAAATGAAATGGGGGAAGAAGAGGAACTTCTTTTTTCTTTTCCTAGTTACTCCACTTATGTATTGTAATCAATTCATTTTCTGAGAGTTTAATTATCATCTTGAAAAAGTATATGTGCGGGAATTATTACTTCATTTGACCATGAATTCTCTTTGACGAAACAGTTGAATTGATTTATAGTTCCATTCGCTAAGTAATTCTTTTGCTGCTGCTGCTGCCTTTTTTTTGTGTGTTGGACCAAACAAAGAAGAAGGAAATGTTAAGTTTTTAATGAATTTTTTCACAATGTAAAAGTCATCACGCGATTCGTCATTTTGTCTTTTTCACGCGAGTCTACACTTCTTCTTATTTTTTGAGGAAAAGCTTTTATCACTGCTGTAAATTTATTTTTTTTACGCAATATACGGAAGCATTAGTTATCGGATGATTATTTCAGACCTCTCGAAAATTAATGAACCGAGGCTTTTGAAATGGTGTAGAAATTAAAAGGCATAATTTTGACTTCCTATATAGGAAATTATGTTGAAATTTATGAGATGGGACAGATGTACTTGATGCTTACTGATAATTTGTGACAAAGTCAGATGGAAAGCCTGCTATTGTAACCTTGACTCTATATAGGAACATGATTGCAGTAAGTGAGATTGGCTTGATATATGAGAATTTTTGAGGGGTGTTTGATGCTCAAAGTGATGTCAAGTATGTCAAGAAAGTTTCTTTCCAGAACAGTTACAGCCGAAGTTGCTGTAACGGCACCGCGACTGCTGATTTCGATCCATTATTACAGGTTGTATGAATTGCCAAGATTAAAGTCCTTGAAGTGGTTATGCTAGTCATTTAACATCAAATTCTAACCAGACGATCTAATATATCCGAAAAGATGAATTGGATGTTGAATAACTGTATCAAATTTCACACCTTTAAACGTGGTTGTGAATGGAAATTTCCGAAAAATCATTCTTAATCTGATAAGTCAACCTGAAGCGCTGTATCTCATGGAAAGAAGCTGTAGATAGAGATGGTAATGCACTTGGCAGGTGGTAGCCAGCTTCAGATGAATAATAAGGCTATGGATCACGTCCAGCGAAGTAAGTAACCAGTAAGCACTAACCATCCATAGAAAACAAAAGGAATTCCCATTAGATAACACATTTTTTTTCTACAAAATTTTTATCAGTCAAATATTTTCAATGCCAAAATTTTTTTATTTAAAATTCATCACCATCCAGTTGTCTAAAATTTTCTGTACACAAAACATTCATCAAATAATAATTCCACACATGTGCAAATGTGTACCTAATTTAGACCTACCCTAATAAAAAAATTTGCCTATTCTCTAATAAAATATTTGTCAATATCAATAAACTATAAATAAATAAACACAAATGCGCTGTCTCTGTGTCTCAATACATATTTCCAGTGCTATTCTTTCTTCGATTTTTGGGCAGCCAATGAGTGACTTTTTTGAAAAAAAAATCTCAATGTCTCTCGACTGTCACATTCATCATCACCACTATCAAAACAAAACATGCTTTGAAAAAAAAAAGCTCATTTGACATAGAAATAGACAAAAATAAGGAAGCGAAAATTATCTCACGGCATACAAGACCATAGCTTTAAATTATTTATTTTTCTGCTTGAAAAGCTTTTAAAAAAAATCTCGATTTTATTTTTTTCTTCATGATTGAAATACGGAAATGGTTAATTCCAAAATAACTTTCAATGACTTTCAACAACAAAGATCGTTTCTTGAATGTATAACAATCAATTCTTTATATTTCGGAATGTTGTTGCCTTATACAAACATTGTGTATGATTTGTGAGCGTACACACGAAGAGTCTGCTACTTATAGTAGATATAAGAGGTATGGAAAAGAAGAAATAAAAATAAAAACTTCACAAAGCTCATTTGGTGTGTCAGAAAAAAAGGCGAAGTGAGATGGAAGAAATATACACAATAAAAAAAAGCAGCAGCAACCACTTGTTGAGTCTTTTAGCGCTTCGACTATTTCAATGCCAATGAGTATTGTTAGAAATATTTGAAAAACGCGCAATTTCCGCGGGTTTCCATAAAAAAAAGTTATTTAGGCGCTTTTTATAACAAATGGATATAGCTTTGTATGTGGAGATAGATGTAGATTGATAGTTTTTATTTTTGTGCTGCTTTTTTTTACGATCCCGCTAAAACATAAAAGTTTATTGTTCTCGCGCGCGCTTTTTTCATTCCATCTAAATAGCTTTTCATGTTATACTTTCTGGAGGCTATTTTGACATGAAAAATTATTCAATTGTTTTCTATTTATGTATGTATTACTGCCATTCATATGTCTAACATTATGATTGTGAGTACAGAGATAGATGCGGCATTTCATGTCTTTATGATGCAAACATGACACAAAAAATCTATGTCATTGACAGATTGCGCCTATCTTAGAGTGAAATGTTGAGTTATTTGAATGGAATTTACAGATTACTAAGATAATTTTTCAATGTAAATTCATCACTCGAGATGTGTTGTAAGGTAAAATGTATGAAAAATAACATACTCTCTTACTCTTTCTCTATCTCCCTCTCACTCACATATGTGATTCAATAATGCCAATAGTTCTATATCAGCTTTTTCTCTTCTCTTCTCAGTACGACATCGTCGTCGTTGTTGTGTTTCTTTTCAAAGTAATTTACACATTCATTTTTTTTATATTTTTCATCTTTATCTTCTTTTTTCTTCATAAATAAAGTTTTTTTCTTTACGAAATATTCGTTTTCTCTTTTCGCTCGAGCGGCGGCAATGAGATAATATCAAAATCGCTTGAATGCTATTTTTCCCTCCGTCGTACTCTTCCAACACATGGAAAAATCGGTTTTCAAGGTCACTTTTTGTATTTTTCCACTATTACTTTTTTATTTCTCTCTCTCTCTCTTTCCCTCTCTCTTTTTATTTTGTGTTTAATGTTGCTGCTGCTGTTGTTGCCTTTTCTTTCTTGTTGCGACGCTGTATATATTTATATAATTCTTCAAGTTTGCTTGATCGTTCTTGATTCTTTTTTTGAAAGTGATTCTTACACGCGAAACACTACTGCTTGATCGAGCTATTCAAGCTCGTTTCTCTTTTTTTTTATTTTTTGCTGCTTACTAATTTGTATTTGTAATTTAGAATTACTGCTGCATTTTCCGTGTTATTTGAAACTTCATTTCTTAATGGTTTGTGTTGTAGTTTGAAGAGATCATTAGATGAGGTAATAGAATGCGATGTCAGAATATTTATGAAGCAAGTTCAGGAAGGCATTTGAAGGATGATTAATTAAACGCATTTTCTTGTTTGTTTTGATTAATATTTTTTTTATTTTAGGCAAATGAATGAGTTCGAGTGGGTTTAAAATTGGAGTTAGTATGTCAATACTGATCATTTCCATAATTGAATGAGAAATTTGTTCTAATTATTTGTAAATTATTCAAGTAACTAATACCTAAATTTTTTTTTTCACATATGTAGCATGACTTTCACACATTTTAAAATGTTGAGTGGGACATGGATACAACTAGTTATTTTTTTTACATCAATTGATTGAAAAAGTTAAGTACTTCCTTTCATTTTTTTATTGTAATGGATAAAAGCTGATTAATTTTTATACTAAAGATTTAAGCTTGACTTGAGATTGTTGAAGAGATTTCAAGCTGAATATTCTCTTTTGTGACCAATAACATTTTATGTAATTTAAAGGTGTGGATGGTTTAGTGACTTTAAAAGTCAATTCTTAGATATGGACCTTGGGTAGACCAAATAATGAAGATTTATGGATGTTTTAATCTAATGGACTAAAAGGAAGGTTTTTGGATCCAAAATGAAGCTTTTGACTCATTTATACAAGAATTTCATGAATTTTAGGGCAACTTTCATCCAGAACTTGATGGAACAGCTCAATGGAAAGCTCCACTTAGGAACAAGTAAGCAACTTTCATCCAGAATTCAGAGTTTACTTAAATTTTGAATAGAAAAATTGATTTGAGTCAATTCAACTTCATCCAAAATTCCAGTCGACTTCCAGCACTGCTTTCATCTTAGAAAACATTCAAAAATCCACATTTTGCCAACTTCCACTTGAATTTTTCGCAATTATTACGAAAGATTTTGAATTTCCATTTGAAATTAAAGTGAAAATATAAATTCAAACAACAAGAAGATAAGATTACGTAGTCAATATATTTCATGCTTGAAAAAGTTTCTCCAATCCAATAAAATTCTCATGCAAAATAAATTAAATATTTTGATCATTCTAAACATGATTTCATAATTCTTAATAAATCCTTTCAATACACCTATCTAATCAAGAATTATTACATCGAGTATAAATGAATAAATCAAAATGGCATGACATGTATTCCCACATTAATTCATGTTGCATTTTAATTTCATACAAAAGCAATCACAGTTGGATATTTTTGTTTGAACAATAAATATAGCTCCGTCAATAGAAGGAACTGACTTAATAATTTTTTGATGATGATGATGGTGATTCGTTTTGCAATTAAAGTTTTTGACTAAAAAGAAGGAGACACAATGCGAGTGTGTGTGACTCATGGATGGAAAATTTAACAAAGCACGAAATATTTTTCATTTTTTTTTCCCATTCTCAAGTCGTGAATGCCTTCTGGAATCAATATAACAAAGAAAAAAACAAAATAATCATTCCATGTGCTCTTTCATATCATTAAAACCGTTGCGAATGGAAATAATAATGTTGACATTTGAAAGATCATAGCATCAATTTCTACTGCTTAAATTACAAGTTACGAATGAAAAAAAAAGCTTTAATTTAAATATAGGAAAAAAAATAGTTAAGGTGTGGTATTGAATAGTAAGTGGAGAATTGAATGGAACAGCTGAATAATAGATAGTTAGATTCTAAAACTGCAACAAAAAATAAAAAGTGATCGATTCTGATTATTTAGAATGTATTAGTGCTTTGCTATATGACTATATGACGTATGCAAATTCTTTATTTATTCCACATTCTATTCTACTTAACTTGATTTTTTTTTATATTTTTCTCTCGTTTCGTTGAACGTTTTGTTGTTATTGTAATCATACTTAAAACATGTGGCTAAATAACTGTTACATAATACAATATGAAACTTCCAACTACCTAGTTTCGATACTTAAAAACACAACAAATAAAGCATTCAAGGAAGAATATCGAATAAAATTAAATAAAATTCCAAAATCAGGTCGACAAAATCAAATTTCATTTAAATTGTAAAATCCACATACATAAAATAGAAGAATAGAAAAATTGGAAATGCTTTTTGTTGAAAAACAAAATTTAATTTAATACAGAAAATAACACACCCAGAAATGAACTTCCATTCCATAATATATATATAAAAAAAACTCAATTCAGTAATCATCATCGTTGATGATTGAAGAAGCTGCATGATCTATGAGGAAACAAAAAAAAAATGAGAAAAAAAAAGATTGAAAAAGGCAAGCAGCAAACGTTGATTTATTGCAGTTTCGCTTTAAAGTAAATTGCGCAAATGTTGTAATAATAATCAAGGGATGGAGATAGATTGGAGAATCAATTGATTTGGATGCTTTGTGGGATTGAGTTTGGAATTGAGATGAAAATTGGCTTTTTGATGAGATTTTTTGAATGAAAAGTTTGGGGAAATTTGGAGATTTTTATGAAATACTTGATTAAATTCCAATCTGAAGTTGTTTGAATTGGGGCAGCGAAAAATCTGCAGTAGGATATTGGTTAGAATGTCGATAGGCCAGACCAGAGGAGTCTCTCCAACTTGGTTTCTGTATTCACAACACTCAAATTGCGGCTAGGTACATTACATTGGAATACCCTGTGTCATGCAACTGTGTAGTGTTGAAAAAAGTGTCTGGAAGTCCTCCATATTTCACATATTTGCACGTTACCCAAAAAACACTTGTTCCCTATTAATAGACAGCATATTGAATCATCATCAGTACAAAAGAAGCAAAAAAGCACCTCAAACCCGATATTTGGGGCTAGACAGTACTTAGTAAATCTTAGAAAAGCCCATAAAGATATCTCCAACAACAAGGGAATACCCAAATGGCATAATGAAAAGAGTACTTTATTGGAAGCAGTAAGTCAAGTTAAAAAATTTGATAAGATATGAAACCACCAATGAACACATGCGATTCCAAAATCCACAAACAATCATGAGTTTTGTGTCACAGGTTCACAAGAACTGAATAAAAAAATGTGCGCATCTAAAGTTTCATATTAGTCAGCATGGAGAATAAACAATCCTTGCAAATATTGCACAACTCTCGGGTAATAACTGATTACCTTCAATAATCTATGATTCGATAGCTATTCCGCAACCCATGATCGAATGCATCGTTGAAAGATGAAATAGCAGCAAAAAGAAAAAGTAATCAAGTTTTTCTTCTTTTTTGTTATTTTTAATTTTTCGTATGCTATAAATAGTCGCCTATACTTTGCTATTTATACTTCATTCAGAAGTAGATTTTGTTTTAATTACGATGACTTCTTCTTATCTCGTTTCGTTTCTTTTTTTCATTTTCGAACTACTAGGAAGCATTTGTTACTCATTACAATAATAATAATAAAGAGTTTCTTCTCTTCTCTCTGCGCAGCACATACTGTGCCTACCTCACATTCAATTGAGTAAAAATAGTGAATGAGTTTTTTTTTTCTCCTTACAATTTCAAATTATAGTAAACATTGTGTACGATTAATGGATTGTTATTACACAGCGAGATTATAGATATTGCACCTGAGGACCTAATAAGCATAGCCTTGAGTTATATTCATCTTTATGTGATCGTCTTTATGATTTCGCGCCTACTGTCACGCAGAAAGTTTCTGCTTTTTTATTGCTTTCCTTTTTTTGGGTACTTTAATAAAAAAAGTATTTCTATTGATAAGATAAAGGCACACACTTTTCATATTTTCTTCTAAAACTTCACATTCAGTTTTTTTTTGCTGAATAATACCATGTGATATACGAAGAAAACACGTAAAAGCGAAAGACCTTTAATTGATTTCATATTTTTTCGTGCCTTCTTCTTTTCGCGTGAAATGAAAATGAGAGTAATTTTATTGTTTTACACATATTGATAACAATGTCGCTTAGCGATTACAATATGCCGAAATATTTTGAGGCGTCATGGGATTTCTGATGATTTTTTGGACATGAGGAGCTTGACAAATGAAGAAGGGGCCTCTACGAAGGTTTTTAGGCTGCATCTAACCTCTTTTATTGTCATTTAATGGATGTCGACTCTGTTTGAAGTCCATGTGACGGCGGTTTCCATTCCCACCTATTTATAACAGTCATATGGACGTTACATGGTCATATGGAGTCTTCTATATTTGTGTCGCTCGGTTAATTACTCAACTAGGCTAAAAACTAAAACTTTCTTGATATTTGTGGATATGTATAGTGATTTCTATCATTAGTTATACTTCCTGTTAAGATAACACACAGAAATTTCCTTCAAAATTAAAGATAATAATTTTTAATTCCAATGTCTCATCCAAAAAACGTGTGTAAATCGTACAACGAAGACTGAATGTGAGCTTAAACTTAATCTTCCTTATTTACTGACCAAATACTTTTTCCTTCAAATAGATCAGTGCTGTCTGAACTGTTTTGTGGTATGGCACACCTTGGAGGTAATTCACGACACAGAGTGTGCCGCAACACACAGTTTGGACAGCACTTAACTACGAAAATAAACCCAAAAATATAATCCATACTCAAAACTTTTACAATTTATACTTAGCGCATGATTAATGATTTCGACAATATTTTTCAAAGCCCATATAAACGAAAAATCATTTATCATAAATATAAAATCATCGACTATGGTTACATGCTAATTAACATTATGTCATTACAGAATTGTTGGCTCTTTCGTAAAAAATGAAAGTTGTGAATGAATGAATTTCAATTAATATCTTAAAGATCAATGAAAAGTGATTTTCTTTCGTAACTCTCGATTACCGTGAGAATTTTGTGCCTATCGTATGAATTAAACGTGTTAGGTACAAATTCCAAAGGTGACATTCGCGTGAGAAATGTGCGATTTTTCGAGACCAACCAAAAAAAAAAAAAGTTTCAATGTCAACATTTGGCAAGAAGTCTTTGAAAGAAATTATGCAAAGCTTGCAGGAAACTTTTTTTTCGCGAAGATCAGGGACAAAAAATTGTGTGAAGTTTGGCAATAGCTTGATATTGAGACCACACCACAAGCCATGCACCACATGATCAATGTGCCTCCACCATCGTTCTACATTTTTATATATAATATCAAATCAAATTACACTGACTTTTTATTCAGCAATTTGTCACGCAGAAAGCACCGATGCAACATATCGCAATTTATATAAAATTTATATCTCAAAATAGAAAGGAAATATTTAATTTCAAAATCAAAAAAAATATATGTCATTAAGTGAACCGCTCAGTTGCTTCATAAGCTGCAACGATGCATTAAATAGTCACTGCTGAATATAAAAAATAAACGACAAAATAAATTCTTCATTAACTCAATTATAATTCTTTCTGTGTCAATTGTTGAACTGAAAATTGACTAGCTTAACATAAGATTATCTTGCTTCCTTTCAATGACTCACAAAACATTGAAAATTTTTTTTTTATTTCTCAATATCCATGAAATGTGAATAAAAGAAGCGGAAAGCTTCGAGAAACATTAGACCTTGAAATTTGTTATTTCTTTTAAGTTTTAAGGTGTTTTTTTTTCTTCTTTCCATTCCATTAGAGGAAGCATAAAGGCTTTTATTGGTATAGAGAAATATACATCTATAGCTTTATATATAATGTTAATTATTATTATTATTATATTGTGATGTTGCTGATGATGATGAGAGATGAAGCCAAAGTCAACAACAAAGCCCGAGCAATGCTTTCATAGTCGCGGAGAATGTTGTTTGCCTTTAGAAAGATTTTTTTATTGCTGTCTTTATCTTCCGGTGATATCAAATAACAATTTTTACTACTTTTGTAAGCACATGGAAGCAGAATTTTTTTTTATGAATTTTAATGAATGGAATTTCGTGACATGGACATTCCTTTCACTATTTAGTCAGGCTATATTTTCTAATTGTTCAAGATAAAAAAAACTTTGTGCCTTTTACTGCCGTTTGCCATAAAAATATATTTTTAATCTTAAAGAAATTCAATACATTCACATGTGAATACAAATAAAATTTTAAACTATTATTTTGGAAAATTAAAAATATTTTTCTTTTAAAAAGTACAACATATAATTCAAAAGTTATTATATAATTATATTTCATGCTTGAAATTCATTAGTAACTTATATTTCAAGTCAAGTGCTTTTGCTCAAATGGGTTTTCCAATTCATTAAGGAAATGGCAATTCCAGTAATTTTAAAGTCATGAATTTAGTCATAAAGAAATATTTATTTTTATTTTTTAAAGCTTTTAATGCTTTAATTTCATTAATAGAGTTCAAAATTGAATTAAAACACGAAGTTTGGTTCATAAAACTCAAGAAACCTAGAATTTCTTATTTGACATACTTTCTATGTTAATTCTTGACGTAATTCCTGAGTTTCCTTAGACATTGTTGTGTTTGAAAAGAGTGGAATTTGACGAATTGAGGCATGTATAGGCAATTTTGATAGTGAAAAGGTATAAGCTTTGTGGTCGAGTGTTTAGGCATCAGATCCAATATTTGTGTCGTTTGTCACTCTTTTATGGATATGTGAGTTCGATTCCCACCAAATATAGTCGATTCTGGTAGTTATAGAGTCCTTTACCCTCATGGTCGAGTGATTAAGGCCGCAAACTCAATATCTGTATGATTTTGGACCTCTTTTCAGAATACGTGAGTTCGATTCCCAGAGAATGATCTCTAAATCATCGAACAGTGTTGTCGATATGCCGAGGAATCACATATTGCTCATGAAAGCTTCCCAAGCTTGCATTTCCTGCAGTTTTCGGATGTCTTTTTTAATTCATCCAAGACTGCAGGTCAGCATTTATTCCCTGCAATTCTACAATTTTGATGACAGCAACGAAACATCTAAGCATATTGAAGCCAACCGATCAACGACCACCCAAATCATCATGCACAACTCGGACATTGTAATAATTTACGTAGATTGCAATTCCTGATACTTTATACAAAATTGTAACATAAGTATTAAAATGACTCATTAAGATTATATTATTTTTTGTACACCTCTTTGTCTGTAATTATGGTAGCTATTTAACCATGGCGTTAATGAAACAAAAAAACTACACAAAAAGAAATCGCAACTTTCATGAAGTGACCGCTAAAAATTCATTTTAATTCTTATGTTTTTTTTTTATTATTTCAAGCATTTCGTAATTCTTCCATTTAATAAAAAAAAAATTCATTTCAACAACCAGCGACTTTTTGTGTGAAGGCAGATTATTAAATGTTAAAATTTATGCTTTTTAAAGTCAATCTTTTCACATATGTTGTGTCGCATATATAGTCAAGCCAAAAGCATTTACGAAAGAATATGAAAATGAGTGAGTGAGTGAGAGAGAAACATAAAGTAAATGTATGTGCAATATTGAGTAACTAGCGTGATATATTGCAGCTATGCAATGAAGCTGAATTAACAAAAAAAAACGCAAGAAAAAAAAATAATAAAAAAAAGTTCAAATGTGCTCAAATCTCGATGAATAGAGAGGCGCATTATGAAGTGAATAGTGAGAGTTGGAAATATAAAAATATTTTTTATATGTATACACATTGACGCTCTATAGCACAATATTATTATTGTATAAGAAAAACTAGGTTAGTGAAAGTATTTTTTTTTTTCAATTTCGTTTTCAATATACACAATGCTTTATTGTGAAGTTTTTTTTTTTTATAACATTATACCATTCAGTTCGAAGTATGAAGTAACTTTATGTATTATAAAAATATGCAATATTATGTATTCGAAAACCAGTTTTTCACTCAATTTTATATATACATATTTTAGCGCAGTTTATGTGACACACATGGATGAAAATGAGCTGTATTGGAAACTTATCTCGTCGTTGTTGTCGTTGACGACTTTCATGGATGGACCATGCTGTTACTTTTTTTATTTTTGTGACTGGGTCATAACTTCTTCTTCCTCCTTTTATGTTTCGCTGTCGTTTTTTTTATGATGGAGTGGAAATAAAGAGAAAAGAGACAACGTGGATGTGTGCCTTAATATTTTCTCCACGCATAATATGTTATTTCATTTCAATTTCATATGTGCGTAATGTAATCGTCGTCGAAGGTCAGTATTTCACGAGGATTTTAATTTCAGTATATTTTCGGCTTTTTAAATAATATACTCGTATATAGTCGAGTACATATATACTCGTTATGTCGCGTGAATGTGAGAAAGAAAATGAAAAGAAAAAAAAAAACTTCCGCATGTATCGAATATTGCCTAAAAAAAGACTTCTTTTTTTTTGTGTGCTGTTGTTAATCAATCAGCATTTTTATGCTTCTCCCTGACTTCGTGTCTGCATTTAAAAAAAAGAAATAGTGAAGGAAATTCAATGAATAAATATTATTTGTTATGCAATTGTTTTATATTTCACTTGAAAGAAGTCCATACAACACCAACAACAACAACAACAACCATCGGCATTTAACAGAAACAGTAACAAAATAGTTGACTTTCGTATGTTGTAGTATTGGATAGTGGTTTGGAAAAAAGAAGTTGAATTTTCACCTACATTTACACATAGTTGCAAAGCCAAGCGCAATCGACGAGTGGAAACCTTTACTATAAAAAAATAATTTCTTCGTTTTTTTTTTGTGTTCACTTTTGCCCTCGTTAAGCTTTTTTACTTCAATCAAATCGAGACTGCAATTCAAAGCTTTTTTGCAAATGTAGGTTCATGTCGAATGAATTAATTACTTTGACTAGCGATCTCATCGCGGATTATTTTCCCCTGTTTGCATGAATGATTCACGTTTTCTTTCACTATACTCACAAAATGATGAGTCTTTTTGGCTGCCGATGAGATTATTTCTCTTTCTTTCTCATTTTACAAATGTGATTAAAATGAACAAAATGATTTCAATGAGTGAGATTGACCCAGTAAATGAACATGTCGAAATTTTGTGGCGTTAATGCACTTGCATGTATAAAGTTATTAATTATTTAATAATGAAACTGAGAAGGCATTTCTCTCAATGAGATTATGTAACATTTTCATTTTCATTGTAAAGTTTTAAAATTTTCACAGAATAATAGTGAGAGTGAGAGATAGACAATAATGAGGTGCGTACTAGCTTAACTATCATCTAACTGGGTGAAGTTATTTACATTTTCTAGCATGTTTTATTGCGATAATTGTAATTTTGTGTACAGTTTGAGTATATCAATGATTATTATCATGTAAATTTACAAATTACGCGTTTTGGAAAGTTTTGGATTATTTGTGATTTATCGGTGCCATCTTTCTAATGGGTGTGGGATATGAATTTGTAGGAAATTGCTTATATTTGTTGAAAATTTGACAAAAAACATTTTGAAGTGAGAAATTTCTTCCATAAAATATTTGAATTTCAAAAAATCGTTGAAAAAATGAAAACTGCAAGTTTCATTGAACCAATGCAACAATGCGCTCAAATAAACAACTTTATGCAACTTTTTCGCATATTTCTCAATGAACTGTTTACGCTGAAAGAAAGAAGTCGTCGGTTTAACTTCTTCTTATTTGCATTTTCTTGCTTCATTCATTAAGATTTCATTGAGAAAAAAAGCAACTAATAGATTGAGACAGTGAATTCTTTTTATTTTTCACAAATAGATCTTCTTTCTATTTGTTGCAATTTTTTTTTTTCATCTTCTTCTTGCATCTTTTCTTATTTTTCGCTACGACGGCATAATAATGAAAATAAGATTGTGCAAGAGACTATACAACAGCAAAAAAAGACTTGCAAAAGCTCATTTTTTTCTACATTTACATTTTTTGTTTTCTTCATGTTGAGAAATGAAGCGATATTTTGCAATTCTTTTGCTTTTTGGATTAGTTTTATTGTTTTATTGCGTGTGAAAATAATAAAAAAAAAGAAAATGAAAATTTCTTCATGTGACTATGAATGATGTTGCATAATTTTTGAAATTATGTTTCTTTTTACGGTCTGGAAAACAATGAAACTTTTTTTTTTCTTCTCTTCTCTTCGTCGTTGACGTCGTTTGTTGCTGCTTGTCGTGCTCATGCAATATGTGTGTACAGAAATAAATATTAAAAATTCAAAAAAAAGAGTTAACTTTATGAGACCTTTGTGAACATAATTTTCTTTGTATTGAGAAAGGCTAAATATGTACTCAATTTGATGTTGAGGTGAGAGTTTCTCTTGCACTCGTTCTACTTTTTTCATGTCTGTATCATTCATAATTAAGATGGATTATGGGCTGTCATAATCTCTTTAATGTCGCACATTTTGAGGTTTTTTTTTGCTTTGCCCTTTCGCTGCAAATTTGAATCTTTTTGCTTTTTACTCTTTCGGATTGCGTGAGGTAACAATTTTTGAAAGTTTTTTTCAGACAGACATTTTGCCTCTTTTTTTTTCGTTTTGTAAATAGAAAGATAATCTCGAAATATTTTGTGAAATGTGACTGATAATTGCATGTGGCTTTCATTATCTAAGTATTTCTGAGGAAGTGCATGTAATCAGATAAGAAATAACAAAATGCAATGAATTAACAGATTTTTGATTTCGTGAAAATTAGAGTTAAGGAAGTTGTGAAATTAGAAGTGAAAGTTTATGACACAATTTTGAAATATTTCCTTGTGCCTTACTGGATATAGATTGAAATAGCCATAAAAGTATGAATTCCATTACAAGATAGCCTTTAACTAATTTCATGGTTTCCAAAAAAGGAAATGTTATAAATTTTTCAAATATTTTTAATTAAAGTCAAGAATTCCTTCCAACACCACAACCTGAATTCCCACAAAAAATGCTCAACTTTACCATGAAATCTTAGAATTCTTTCATTTAATACTTTCAAAAATGAAATCATAAACTTCTTTTATAATTGCGCATTAAATGCTGAAAATCTAGGAATTGTTGACACAAAAATGTGCAATCATTGACAAAAAAACAAAATGAGAATTTATTGCAATAAAAATTTGAAACCAAATACCTTTAACTAACATAAAAAATTGAAGTCGATTGAAGTCGTACTAAATAAAATAAAAAAAAATTGCATAACTGCAGCAAAAAAATAAAATAAAATAAAATTAACACTTTTTCACAATATTAACTGAAAAACTTCCATAACAGAAAACAGTAAAATGCTTTTTGTGCCTTTCAATTTGCTGCTGCAGCTATTTTTTTCCTTTCCAATGCAATACATATTGCAAGTTATTGAGAAAAAAAGACTGTTTTAATATATTATGTAGGAGGGATAGAAGTGAAGTTGAAGTTGAAGTTAAAGTAAAGGAACAGACAAAAATTATGAATTTGTTGTAGCTTTGTTCGAAAATAAAGAAATTAAATTCTATTCCAGGATGAGCAGCATAAGAAAATCACAGAAATTAATGACAAATTCTTTTTTATGGTCGTTAAATATGTCGTGCATTTAGAGACGAAGCATTACAAAATAGAAATAGAAAACCATTTCATTAAATTTGATATTTATGAGAAACAGATAACTTTATTGTATATATCGACATTATTATGCTGTAGGCTGCTTTTAGTTCCAAAAAAAAAGACTAAAATGTCATTTCAGCATAATTTATGAGTCTTCATATGATGTTTTATGACTTTTTTGCCTTGTCGTCTCTATCAGCCTTTTGTGCTACGCACTCTCCCATTTCCAAAATATACAATACTTCCTCTCCCTCACATTTCTCGCTTCTGATTGGTTCATTGAATATTAAAAAAGGACATGTTCACATTCTTTTTTTTCATGCTTGCTTCTTCTTCTTCTTTTTTCCATTTTTTCCCATTCTCTCTGCATACATACATTATGTTCGGGATGGTAATAGAATTCTGTACAGAAAGTTTTTATGACTTTTTGTCGTTATTTTCTTGTTAATGGATTTTTATGTTCTTCTTCTTGATTCCATTTGAAATTTAGAAATGTCTCTTTTTTTCGTAAAATGGATGTGAAATTTTTTTGACATTCATCAATGTTTTTTCGTTTCCCAAAAAGGTTGAATCGACAAGCACCAATAGATGGCATTAGGTGTCAGTGTTGTTCATAATTTTTTATACTTTTTTTTATTGAATTGAATTTCTTTGATATGAAGGATGATAAGAAGATGTTATTTTTATGGAAGTTAAATTTGAACAACACTGCACTGCCGTGGATGAATTTTATGATAATGAGTGATATAAAAACTCACCTGCTTGGTGATCCAATGTGAATGATTTTATTGTGTCCGCGGTCACAAGAAATAAACGATAAAAAAAAGATATTACAATTACGCGTCTTCCGTCAAAAAGTTGGCTGACGTCTGAGGCAGTTTAGCGATGTTTTTTTTTCTTTTCTTTGCTTTTGTTTTGCTGTTGAAAATTAGTTTTTTTTTGTGTTTTTCTTTTGCGATTCTTAATCCGTAAAAAAATTGTTTATCGTCTTTTTTTTGATACTTTATTGTTATTGCGTATTACAACCTTTGAGAATCATCGTATTCTATGTGTCTAGTGTCGTCACATCAATTACACATTTGTTTTCATTTCTATTATTCGACTCTCACTTCAAAAATTATTATTATAATCAGTAAGAATGTTTTTTATCACTTAACGTGCTATAGATATGAGTCATATGAACACAATTCATTTTAGATGATATTATTGAATCCATCATTGCAATATTCTCATCAAACTTTCCTTTTTTTTGAGCTCACAATGTGTGTATAATGTATTATTGTACTGCTCGATCTTTATAACACTCACAATTTAACCTTTAACCATTTTCATCTTATAATTTTTTTTTATCATCCAAGTGAGATGTGAAAATGAAAAACTTGCTTTATAATGTCTCAATACGACGATGATGATGATGTTGATGATGAAAAATTAAATATACGACAACAGCTTGAAAGCTCTTTCACTCTCTTTCTCTGTTTGAGTTCTTATGTAACATCCAAATCTTCCAAATTACTTAACAATCGTGTTAAAAAAAGGTTTTTTTTTTCTTTTATTACAAAATCGTTTATTATGTGAAGTTAAAAAAAAATTTAAATGAAAGTAAAAGTTTTTTTTTCTTTCTTTCTTTTTTCTTAAAAATGTGAAGGTTTCTGCTCACGAGTTTATTTTATTATAAACTTTTTCTTTATGATTTCCAACAATTGTCACTTAACTTCTTATTTTTATTATTATAAAAAATTCTTTCTATTTTTGTTTGATTTTGTCCGAATTCTTTTTTATTTTTTATATCGCTTCCTTATGCGTCAAAACAATCCGAATTGATATGAATGTCCACAAATATTTCATGATTAATAAAACTTTTTTTTTGGCACTTAAACTTAATTTTTTTATCCTTTTTTTAAATTGTATTCCTTTATATTTTTTGGTGGTAAAAATTATTATTGTTGATAAATTAAAATACACAACACTGTGATCCGTAGCGATAGCCGAAATTCTAACTCAAGAATCCTCAAAGGTTGATTTAAAATAAAAAATTTATAGAACTTAACACACGAGAAGGAAGGAATTTTATTTTTGCTGCATGCAAATTTAAACAAACAAAAAATTATAGTGAAAATTAAATAAAATTTTTTATATATATTAAAATAAAAAAATAATAATAATCTTGGAGAATCGAGCCGCTCTGCGCGCTTACACGGCCAAAAAAGAAAAAGAACTAAAATGAAAAAGTTTTCATTATTTTTTTTTTCACTTTGCCTCTCAATCGCCCGAACTCCGAAGGCCCCGAAGCCTCACTAGCACGTGCGTGTATGTATCTGTGCATTAAAGAGTGAGTCAGTGTGTTTGTATGTCGAGCTCTCGAGAGTCGAAAGAAGAAAAAAAAAATTTTCGCTGTGAGAAATTTCAATGAAGACAGAAAAAAAAAAATACATTCAAAATATAGTGTGGAGTGAATGAATGGAATGAAATAAGCGCAAAAATATATACACTATAGTAGTTTTTTTTTCACATTTCATTTCTATGTGTATAACACTATGAAAAGCATTTTGTTGTACGAAAAAAAGAGTTATGGGTAGGAGTACATACACGTTCTATTTATTTAAAGTTATGCTCAATGTTTTTCCGTCTCTAATATTTCTTTTTTTTATGTTTTGAAACTATATAGTAGTATTTACTACTTCTTGACGAATTCGTGTTTTTTTTTTTTTTGAAGAAATTGCACATAGGAAGTAAAAAACGAAGCCCTTTTGAGTGTTACGTCGACGGAAGATGAACATAATACTTAAAACAACAAAAAAAAATTATTATGTACATTATTAACGATTACGAGTAGAAAGGAAGAGAGCAGAAAAGAGATGTGGGACAGTGCTGTAAATCCATCAATAATCACCTCGTAAACTTATACTCCAACCAGCCCATAAGTCGTGTTTTCGATGTATGATCTCCTTCTTTCTTTTCTGTACTTTTTTGCATAAAAAAATCATCAAAAAGATCATCGCTCAATGCTTTTTATGAGATGATGAGGAATTGGAGGTTCCAATGTCTCGTAAGTCTTTTTTTTTAAGCAATAGATTTGCTTTGGCTTTTGTGTACGGTCGTGTGGACCTTGAAAAATGGAGAAATGAATTATCAAGGTTGATGGATACAATTCAATTTTTTGTGTAAGATTTGAATATTTTTGACGGCGTCATTGATGCTGTGAAATTCACACTGTCTGATGCAAAAAAGAGAAATTTGGTAATTTATGATTGGTAATTTCATAAAATTGCTTTACATGACTAGCTTAATTTTTGGCTTAGTAATTATAAGTAAGTTAGCTACTGTGGAGTTTGAGCAGAATGGAGTTTGGAGTATCGAGCCATAAATGTATAGACGAATCTGTTAGAGTGAGACTAAGGTCTCTGTGGCCGAATGGCTAAGCAACAGACCAGATATCTGAATCACTCGATTGTGAGTCCATTGGTTCGATTCCCATCAAAGACAGATCATATGGAGTCGATATGACAAGAAATCGCGCAGCGATTAAAGACTTTATTGCTTCCTTCCTTGGCTGGGGTGCACGAGGGTCCATTGTCGCGCGTAGTCAATGTCTAACACGTCTAATCCAAGAACTCTTCGGTCTTCCTCGCGATCTCTTGCCATCGATTAAAGAATGTCAGCTTAACGTTCAGACAGATAAGTTCTGCAAACAAGGTGGCAGATCCAGCAACAGAGTCAGATGGAAAGCCATTCATTCCATTACCTAAGGACCACATAGCAGCATGGTTGCAATAAGTTACTAAGTAATTCGCGCACTACTCACGACTTTACAGCTGGCAACTGATCATGCCTAATGACTAAGCATTTTTAATTTAATTTAATTTCAAACTACATATCAAAAATGATTGTGAATTTAGAAATTTCTTCAAAAACCACATCCTACAAAAGATAGCGTTGGCATTACTCCCTAACTATTTAGTAACTCATCATCATCAAAATAAAGTGATTCAAGCAATTTTGATTATCATTTTTGAAACTCATAAAAATTTCACATGTGACTAACAATTTTTTTTTCGTTGTATCTCAATAATCGTACACATTCAATGACTTTTGTATCTTATGATAATAATTCTCTTATCATTTTTTATATATTTTGCCCATTGTATCAGAAAGTGTTGTAAAATAATTTTGAAAATTTTTTATGGTTTTCTGATATGTTGGCTTGTTGTAAAGGAAAAAAAGATTATAGTTGATGGTGAAACTCGAGTTTATAGTCGATAAAAAAGCTAGAATCGTATCACAAGTTTGGGGTTTTGTTGGAACTAATGTCTTTTTGGGTTAACCTTGGTTTCAAGACTTAGCGATTGATGTAACCTTCCTGAGTGGACAGGATAAGGAGTTATAGGCAAGTTAAAGTCTAGTTTCAATGGTTTTTTGTCAACTCGGGCTTGTAGAGTTCGAAGTCGACTCAGATTTTGTATGAAAAAGTCGACTTGAGTCGACTCGACTCCATACAAAATCCTTGTCGACTTTGATGTCTGTGGGGTTCTTAAGCTCTGATCTGTTCAGAGCCGGACCACTTAAATTGCTCATATTGATCAAAAATGTATTATAACTAGTTAATTTGCAAGTTAATGTCCAGTTGATGACTAGTTTTGACGTATTTTCGGTTTGACATGATTCAGTTTGTTATTATCTTAGTTATATTTTAATATCTAGTTACTAGCCCGATTTGATAGAGTTTTATTTGACTAGATGTAAGTCTAGCTCTAAGAATGTCGAATATCATCAAGATGCACTAGAGTTAGACACGTAATTTTACTAAAAATCAATAGAAATGGCTAGAAAGTCCAGAAAGTCAACCAATAATCAAAAAACTCCAAAAGAACCCAATCTAACCTCAAAATCAAAACAACAAAATTCACCACCAGTCCGAACAACAAAATAAAACTATTAAATCCATAAAAACATTGACGTACAATACTTCTTATCACCTGTCTGGCACGATACATTTCTTTTGATTGGCCAAAAACCGTCAAAAAATTTCCAACGATAATGACTCAGCCAATCTTGATCTTCCACGCGACTTACAGGATATGCTAAATGATGAATCATAAACAATCTACTCAGAACCCCTAAACAATGAAAATGATCTCAAAGAATAAATAAGTGTGAAGCATTTCACTGATGCGATATGTGAAGAAAGAATGAAAAAGAAAAAAATTATTAAGAATTTTTTCTTAATGGCAAATTTCTGTTTAAGTCATTGAAAGATGACGTCAACTTCTTTATTTTTTTTTTGTTGCTGTTTCTCATACCGACGAAAAAAAAACATTTAAGATTCACTTTTTACTTTTATTTCTCTTCTACGTCGTATTTTCTTTCTATTATAGTAAAGAAATGTGAGAAATTTTGTATTTGTCTTTAAATATCGCGTTTGTCGCTAATGACGAAAAGGCACCGCAAAACAATCGAACACCAATGAATGGATTATGAGCAGCTTAATTTTATTTTATTTTTTTTTTGCCATTTCGCAAGAAACAATATACACATTTTCCGCACACGAAATTAAAAGTTTCCCTACTAGTAAAATTGCCTGACGGAGCTAATTTTGCTATAAAGACTCAACTTACTTCGTCATTTAAATTTGTGAACAATTTTTTTTTGTTGATTTCGTTTCGTTCTTTAATTTCAAATCTCAAATTATTTGGATATATAGAAATAAGTTGAAAGTTTTTGTGTTTATGAAGAACTAGAGTGCATTTTTTGTCTAGCTATCAATTGGCATTGTAGTGTAATCGGCATTGGAAATTGGAAATTGAAAACCAGCGATAGAGTTAGCTTCAGGCGACACCTATGGCAGGTCATAGATCACAATTGATCTGTACGATCAACGAAGTAAGTAAATAAGTTAGATCAGAAATTGATTGACAAATAATCACATAACAAAATGTTTCGTGAAAATTAACGATCAAATTTTGTTTGAAAATTAACGATCAAAAAGAATTCAGACCTTTGATGAGGGGAAATTCGAAGAATTTTGAAAATAAATTGAAAAATTTCATAGAAAAATCATTAATTAAAGAATTTAGAGAGAATTTTAAGCTACCAGAGCAAACAATAAGCCAATAACTAGATAGGACGAAGCTAATGCGTCATATCTTGGCTCTCTAGAATGTCTGGTTGTTGAGATCGCACGTCTCAGTAACGTTGTCAGCTAACCAGCCAGTTAGTTATCCAATCAGTTAGTAAGCCAGTGTGTTCGTTAGCCAATTAGTTGGCCAGTCGATCGACCATTCAGCAAGCCAGTCAACCACCCAGTCAGCCATCCAGTCACTCAACCAGTCAACTGATCAAAGTGAATTTATAAACGTAATTTTCTTCAGAAGTTCGCATAAAAAATATCAAACCTTGCCCATTTGCATACTACACTGCAAAAAAAAAGGTATAAAGACTGTAAAAAGAGCATAGACACGCAGTAATTTAATTCAATTCGCGTCACAAGATCGATTTCCTGAATAGTTTTTTAGCGCATTTTTGAAATTTTTTTCAAAAAGGTAGCTTAATAAGACACTTTGTTCGTTCGTTCGTTCGTTCGTTCGTTCGTCTGTTCGGTCGGCTGGAACGCGAGATCTCAAAAACTAGACATTGTAGAGAGCTCTGGTTTGTTTTAATAGCTTAGTGCTATCGAGTTATTGGGTTATCGATCATTTAGAAGTTTCAAATCAACGTATAAATACTATAATTAACAGTTTTTCATTTTCAAATACAACAACAACAAAAACAACAACACGTTTTTTCATTGTTTCACAGTGTTTTTCAATGTTTGTCGATGTTTTTTCAGTGTTTACTGAACAATGTTTGAATTTTTTTTTACCGTTATGAGTTTTGAATTATGAAAATCCGTTAAATGATTAAGTTCTTAAATTTGTGGAAGTTTCATATGGATCTTGTTTTAAGATCTGAAAAACTTGGATCTTACTGGATCTTGGTTTTTAGGCTTGGAAGTGACCTGAATCTTACTGGATCTTGTGTTTTAGGTCTGGAAGTGAACTGGATCTTACTGGATCTTGTGTTTTAGTTCTGGAAGTGACCTGGATCTTACTGGATCTTGTGTTTTAGGTCTGGAAGTGAACTGGATCTTACTGGATCTTGGTTTTTAGGTTTGGAAGTGACCAGGATCTTACTGGATCTTTGTTGTTAGGTCTGTAAGTGACCTGGATCTTACTGGATCTTGTGTTTTAGGTCTGGAAGTGAACTGGATCTTATAGGATCTTGTGTTTTAGTTCTGGAAGTGACCTGGATCTTACCGGATATTGTGTTTTAGTTCTGGAAGTGACCTAGATCCTACCAGATCTTGTTTTGTGGGCCAGGAAGTAAACTGGATCCTACTGAATCTTGTTTTTGAGGTCTGGAAGTGACTTATTAATCAATTACTGATCGCTGGGACAAAAATGCGCTTAAGTCCCTCGATCAATAACACGAGGACTTTTGTAATTTTTTTTTTATTTCTATATTTTCGTCTATCAGCATTTGATTAACTTGAAAGAGGAAAAAAAAAACAAAATTTCAAGTTTACTAATAAAATATGTAAGTCTAACTACTTACATAGTTATGTAAAAGAAGGAAAAAAATACATAATAATATAAAGTAAACACCCATGACAAAAGTTTATCACTGTTTCTTGTAAGTAACAAGAAAAATAAGTAATAATTTATAGACTTACACTTACAATATATTTTTGTCAAAAGATATACATGCTTCCTCAAATTTATTCGAAAATGCTCTCTACTTTTGAGGGAAATATATGCGAGTGATGTTATAGTAATAGGGTGTATTAATGTTGGCTTTATTTCGGGAGAATTCGGGTTTTTTTCTATGGAAAAGTGATTCACTGATGCTCAAGTCTTTCGTGTGTTCATGACTATGGATTAATAATGGCTAAAACTTTTTTGTTGTGGATTGAAATTTCTTTTCAAAATATATTAAAATGAGGCAATTCGTGGAATGGAATTTGGTTATTTGATTGAGTCATGGACGTTATTTATGTTTCATACTTTCGACAATGGCTAATGGCCAAGAATTCATATAATTAGTTTTGAGGATCGGCAATGGTGGTAAAGGGATGTTAGGGATTGAATTTCTTTTTATGGGATTTTCACCCTTTTGTATTTGCGTACGGGCTGCCATTTTTGTTTTTCTTTCTCTGCTTCATCATTAAATCGTTAAAAACTGACATACAGCTTTTAAGGGATGAGGAAGATCTGTTCTAGTGTGAAAGAAGCAAGATAAAGTCTAAAATTGACTGAGAAAACTGAAAAGCACGTGTGTCAATTGCCTGATCCACACAATCAACTGGACAAACCCTATATCATTCAAAATTGACGTCTACTTCGAGCTCTGGATCGAATATTTCCTCAAAACTTTTTCATGTCTTCCAAAAATGATGCATAAGATATCCCAATAATTCACACATTCATTCCTTTCCATTCTGTCAAAATATTCACTCAATTCATTAAATTTCTTCCATATCAAGCAAAAAAACACATTTGTTCCCATTCAAAAAAAACATCAATGAGTTCCCTACAATTACGAAGTCATAAAAAGTATGAGGAATAAAAAGAAGATTTCACATAGAAATGAATGAACATTCTCCTCATATCATATGTTTTTATATTCCCATATTGACCAAGTGCTCCAATATATGAGAAGACATAAACATGTGACAGTAATCGAAATGTGAGAGCTTTTTTTTGGCTTTCTAATAGACATTAATGTATACATATATGTGCGCATATGAAGTAAATGGAATATGTCAGTGATACACAGCTATGAATATGTAGCAATAAAAAAGAGACCTTTCATAAACTCGCATTGATGTTAATAAACACACAGTCGACAAACATTGTGTACATAAAATAAAAAAAAACCAGCCTCTATATATACATATTATTCGTTTTGTTACACCATTTCATTTCTCTCACGTAATATCGACCTTGAAATTTCGAAAAAATTATTTTAATATTCAAAAAATGTTCCGCCGAAATGTAGAAAAAGAGAAATAAATAAATAAAAAAAAAATTCGATTTCAATTGTGATCGTCATTCGTCTACATTTTATTTGTGTTTGCCTATTTTAGACTCAAATTTTTTTTTTGCATGCATTTTAACTCTTCTTTGTTTTGTTGATTCTTAATTTTCCTTTCTTCCTTTTTGACAGTTCAGGGTGGGATTGGAGGTCTTTCATGGTGGTATTTCATCAAATCTAAAGATTTTCAAGGTCCTAGTTTTCTATATTTAAGCTTTTTCTTCCGAAATTTCTCTATCTAATCAAGAAAAAGGTTATCAATTTTTATTTGGAAAGTAGAACAATTAGTCTCAAGGCCTAATTATTTTTGAATCATTTTGTAGGAAATTTGGACTATATTTATGGGAATAGTGAGTAAGTTTAGAATGAATCTTAATTTCAATTGAAATTCTGGATATTAGATTATTACTTGCTTACTTACTTACTTGCTTACTAACTTACTTACTTACTTCCTTGACTGGGGCGTACGCGAGCTCATTGCCGTTTAAGCTTCTCATTTAAGAATGAATTTTAGTAAATTAGTTAATATAATGTGAGAATTGTGTAAATTCATGCCATACTGACAATATTCTTTGCATTGAGATTGAATTTCAGCCTCTAGCTACTGAATTCTAATCATTTGTCTATTTTACACTGGTAGATTCGACTACATGGCCCGAGGGTCCTCGTTGGCAACGACACCTAGGAATCAAAGGCTAGCAATTTCGAGGCTCTTGTAGAATTGACTTAATAGAGAACAAGTTCACATTCTAAAGTAAAAAGACAGTTGAAATAGTAGTTTTAAGCGAGCTGCAGCCATGATTAACGCCTATGACTGATTTCAACATTTGAGAAAAGCACAAATTGTAATTAAAGTTAATTTCTATTGAATTCACTGCTTTCTACAGCTAATGCATCTTAATTACTGAATGGAATTTCCTAAATGAAGCTCAAGGTTATAATTTGACATGATTCAATAGAGTTAAATCATACCAAGTTCACACTAAAAATACCTTAATTGGCGTGACTCTTGCATAGTACCGGATTTAAGCTGAATATGGCATCAAGTCAAAGTCATCTCGGGACTAGGGCTGGATTTTTAATCGATTAATCGATTTGTGGTAGTTGGGTTAGTAATATACACGTATTAAGCTCAAATACTAGTGTCATTTCGTCCTCGGCTGATCCTTACTATACTCTATTCTATCCTAGACTTTAGTTAATTCATATAGTTAGCTACAAGCAGCTTTAGGCGTCTCCTAAGCAAGACCATGGATCACAGTTGATCTGAAAGACCAGCAAAGTAATTATGTAAGTACATAAGTAAGTAAATATGTAAGTTAAAATAATATGTAAGTTACAATTCTAAATATGTAAGTAAGTATGCAAGCAAGCATATTTGTATACATTAAAATTGGCCACCCCATGAGCCAACTCTGCCTTTAAATAAACGAAAAAAAAACAAATTTTTTGAATGACTCAAAATCATCTGTTACCCTCTATGATATTTCAGTAATTTGAATAATAGCCAAAATGTGCATGTTAATGGGAAAAATGATGGCAGGGGATGGTAGAGTATGAAAAAAGAAAGAGAATGAAGAAGAAAAAAGCTCATTTCATGGACAATTTCGGTGAAAGAGTTTAATGGCAACCTCCTATGTCATATGGTTGAATTTTTTTTTATTTCTTTCTTTTGTTTTCCTCTTTTTCCTGCTTATTTCATTTCATTCTCTCTGATTACTTTTTTTTGCTGCTTTTGTTCAGTCGGTATGACTCGAATACATGCAAAAAAAAGGCCACGATCACGAATTTTTTATTTCCAATTTTTCTCCTTTAGCCAAAATCGAGACTTTCACGCGTGAAAAGAAATTGACTTATCATTTTTTAGGTAATCTATAAATAGACGATGTAAAGTAATTCAAGCTACTTGGGAGATAGAAAGTGAAAAATGAAAGGGAAAGGGGAAGCCCTTGAAAAATTCTCAATTTTTTTTCTCAACAGGTTCGAGTGAAAGATTTTTTTTTTGTTTGTAAATATTCAGATCAATCTATAATTAGAGGGAATATAAACTGCTGCTTTGCCCTTCCATGCCTCGTATTCATTTCACTTTCTGTGAAATTTCACATGCGATACTTCAGAATAGAAAAAAAAAATGTGAATTCATCAATGTTTAAGCACATTAAGTGCCTGTCCCCCTCCCGCGATCACATTGCGCGTTTTGTGCTTAGAAAGCAAGAAAGAGATAGGAAGAATGTAAAAGAACACAAAAAAAATATAGTAGAAAAAAATAAAATTCCAGAAAAGAAGAAATACTCATTTCGTCACTTTCAGATTATACATTCGATGTTGCGACGAATTAAAATGAACAAAAAAAAAACGCTACTACTAACACACAAAAGCATATTATTGCGTGGCCTTGAGATACTAGTTTCTCTCATATATACGAAATTTACTTTTCCATTATGATTTTTTTTATTTCTTTTTCGTTCCGAAATAACAAACAAAAAAAATACAAAAATGAATAAATTTTTTTAGAAGGACCCTTAATTTCTTAACAATTAAAGAGAATTTCGTATTCAAGCGGTTTGCAAAAATTTCCTCCTTTCATGTGCGCAAAAAAAAAAAGAATAACACATGAATAGGGCTTGATGGATAAAAGGGTGAAAGAGGTTTTTATATATTTTTTGAAAGTACTATGAACAGCTATTGTGTTTCTATTGTCAGATGTTGTGCAAAATTTCGCTCTCTCTATTGCATATTCACTGGTTGTATGGAAATTAAAAACTCTATGAGTCTTTTTAAAAAATATCATGTTTTTTACTACAAGATACCGTCTGTTGTGATTTTTTTTTTTTTTTATTTTTTCTTCTCCTTTTAAAGCTCTTGAGAATTTTAATGAGATTTTAATGTGTTGTGTGAAGCTTTCGTGTATATACAGTTTTATTTTTTTCTAACTATCTATCCAGGAAATATATGAACAACTCATGAGTTTGAAGTAAAGCCTTTGGAAATTGTTGATTGATACAAAGAGCTTCGAGTGATGTTGAAGTAGGACGGTGGGTTTTGGTGCTATATGCTGAAAATGTTTGGTCTTCAAAGCTGACTTTCTGTACGCACGGTAAAAGAGCTCGTTGATGTCCAAAGACCTCTTGGAAAGAAGCTGTCGATAGAGATTGTATTGCGATTGGTATCAGAAATTGGCAGGTAGAAGCCAGCGATAGAGCCAGCTTCAAGCGTTGGCTATGCTGAATATTATCATGATTTCAGTGATTTTGCTAAGAATATGTTAACTGTCGTTTAATATTCAAATTATATTAGAAGCTATAGCTTGTTGAATTCACTCGACATGCCTGCTAGGTTGTATCTCATAGTATGTCCAAGATTACAGACCTGGAATTTTGAATGATTCCCCCTTAATGCTTAGCAGTGAAATCGTAGAGTATACGCCTGTTTGAGTTAAAAGGTTATTAGTAAATCTTCCTGAATTATTGGAATTCCCAAAATTCTTAACAAAATGGACTTTTCACCAATATTTTAAACCAATTTCTAGTTCCAAATATTATTCAACTACGTCAATTCAAATTCACCTGACCAAAAACAAGCCAATCCCAATTGTAACCTGATATTCCAATTTTTTTTTTTTATCAAAACCTAATGCCAAACTGCTATATAGAATTAATAATTCAGTTCGATTCTATAAAACTGACCTCCAAACTTCAATTCCATTACTTACATTTTCTACACTAACAGAATTCTAAAAAGATGTTGAGTGATTTGTTTTCGAGTATTGAAAAGTGATTGTTCTACACGGTTCACTAAGTGTCAGTTCTTAATTCTTTGTTTATTTATTTTTTCGTACGTTTCTTAATCCTGCTTTTAGTTTTTTTTTTTCATAATGAAACAGCAATAGCAATACAAAAATTGCAATACGTACATGTGTCAAGGAAGTTTGCTTGTTTCTTAGTAGAAAATAAAGTCCAATATTACATATGTCCATGACACCTTGAAGAAAATAAGTAATTTAATGGATTTATAATTGCTATTACAAATAACCAACAAGTAATTATCCTTTTATATAATTGAATTTGTTACAATGATTATTTCTACTTGGCTTAGTTTCAATTTATGCGAATTTTTCCCTTGAACAATTGCTCTTTGTTATTGATTAAGCAATTGGCTCATGAAAGCATGAGATTTGAAATTGGTCAGAAAAGTGCCATTGACTGGCTTTATTAAAAATTAGCAAAAAAATTATGAATTTCCAAAAAAAATGTTACAAATTGATTATTTTCAGTAATATTTAGCAATCTTCCCTTGACAGAGTGCATTTAATGCTGAAAAGCAGTAGGAGGCATTAATACTTTACAATTTTAATGCTTAAGTGGTTTTGGTAGTTATATGTAAATTTGTGATCATAAATTTCATGATTTTAAGAGCAAAGTGACATGGAAACAGAGGTCAAATGAGTGAATTTTGACCTTTCTTTTCGTGACATTGCTTGGGTAAGCTTAATGAGTATGTGATGTAAAAAATTTTTATTTTGATTTTCAAGGAGATTTTCTTGCAGTTCTTTTTAAATTTACTGTTATGATTTTAAAATTGAGTTTGAAAGTTCATCGTTCAGCAATAAATTTAGAATTTTCTTCCCGAACAGCACATGATGGATAATTGATCCAAAATCTGGCACCAGACCGACGTGACTCTGGAATGGTACCAGATTTAAACCGAATTTAGACCAAATTCATCCTCAAGTCCGAGTCTCGTTAGGTTCGATTTGAACCCGGCATCAATTCAGAGTCACGTCTACATGACATTGCATTTTGGATCGATTAACCGACTTGTGCTCCCAGAAAGTACATGACGTAGAATATCCCACAGATCATCGTGACTTATACCCAAGGCCATATTTGACAAAATTGGGTCTCAGACCATTGTCAAGATGGCGTGTCCTCGGATTTTTGACCATTTCTACACCTTGTGTTTTCCAGAGTTATTCAGACTCACACCTTTAGCCAAACAATTCCACAAAATAGAAATATTCCGAATATTTTTCACAAACATTTCCTAGAAAAGTGAGTAAACCACATTCCACAAATCGATTTAAAAAGGTCTTTCGAATTCCATCCGGAAATAACATAAAAATTTCCCCTAAAATTCAGCATTTAATCTGCAAATTTCATATTTACCATAAAAAATTCATAACTCAAAACAATCTTAAAGCTCATTAAAATCAAAAACAAGGAAGTAAATTCTTAAACCCATCGTATTTCATTAGAAACAGTAATTTTTTACTAGGAAGACCATTTGATTATTTCATCATTACTAATTTCTGTAATTTTTTATTATTTCTTCAACACAACACCGACATGAAATATAGTTAATCCAACTTGTAACAAGGAATTAATAAAAAGTCATATGAAATGCTTATGTTTACACTCTATAAATAGATAATAAATTGCGCCACAGTCTGCGATGTAAGTGAGATTGTTGTAAATGGCTCCTAAGAGACCCGGCTTATCACAAAGAAATTTGTTCACATATCACCTGTTTTTTTTTGAAGAATTAGAGATAACAGGAAAAAATTGAAAAAGTTCTAGATCATATTGAGTGTCTTGAGCGCATTTCGATTTAAAATTGATCAGTTAACGGTTTATTGCAATTCAAATTTTCTAAGAGTTTTGAAAAATTTGAAAATTTTCTGTAAAAAGTTGGAATTTCATAAAGAAAATATTATTTGTAACGATTCCTAGAAATTCAAGTTTCTGAACAAAATTTGTCATTTGCAGCCAACTTCAGGTATGTTTACAAATGAAATATTGAAATTAAAATCATTAATTATCGAATTTAGGAATAATTACAAGATTTAAGACTATGTGATGTGTCAATAACTCAATAAAACTGATATATCAAGACTAATTTGGACTCTACGATGGCTGGTTTGCGAGATTTTAAGGAAAGTCAACAGACCGACTGTACAAAGTGTTTTATTAAGTAGCAATTTCTTCAAAAATGCTCTAAAAATAGTGCGTTGGAAAAGAATATGCGTCTTTTCCAAAACAAAAAAAAAGTAAAGACTAATGATGGAAATAAAATTAACTAAAACAATAATTGTAAGTCATGCTCGCGATGTTTGATTAAAGTTCATTGCTGATATGGAATGATGGAAATAAAAAAGTGAAAAATGATTTTTTTTCGTCGCAGTTCCAAGGAGACAATTAAAATTTACAACATTGTAAAATGATTTCTTAAAAAAATTAATTAATTCATCTTACTATATTATAGTTAATTGTATTCTACAAGCAGCAGCAAGCAAAAAAAAAAATGAAGCAATTAATATTATTTAAATGCACATGTATAACAGTCAGTCAGTCAGTAGTCAGTTGGGAAAAAAAATAAGAATAATTGAACAAAAGTCTTTGGCTGTATGTCATGCAAGTGAGTGAGTGAGAAAGATAGAATAAGTAAGGAATGAAGAAAAAAAAAATATTTAATTAAAGTACTTTACGATTTAATGTGCTGCTAATTGTGATTTTTGCTTCTAGTGCTCTTCACCTCGCAATCAGATTTCTTTGAACTTAAATACAGGAAACATGCTGTATTGCAGAACTCTCAATGTCATTCAATACTTGATGATGATGCTTCTCACTCTCACATGAATGTATTATTCAAGACCTTCAGAGCATCCTTGCTTTCTCGAAGTTATTTTTTTCGATGCTTGTTTTACTTGAATGAGAAGAAAATAGAAGCTTCATTCAACGGATTGCGATTGATGATGATGATGTATTGGAAATTGATTGATAAGAGAAATGATCGGCACGCAATTCAAAAATATTGGAATGCTTGAAAAACTAGTTTAAGTATATGTTTAAAAATATAACGTTAATTATTGCTACAGCTACTTGATCTAGCATCCATTCCATACACAAATCATTCTTTTGCATTTTGGATGGCAGGGATACATAATTTTACTTAATTTCTGCCGATTTGATCTGAAATTTTTCATCGTTTGGATAATTACAGCAATCAAAAAGAAGTAAGATCCCAATTATTTTCCTTATGTCCATTATAAACTGATTTTATGCTGTTATTAACACTGAAACAACACGGAAGCATTGAAAAATACTGCTCAATTAAAGACTGAAGAATTAACTGGTATTGGGCAAAAGTGTTTGTACTTGAAAGATTTTTCATGTCGCTTTTTAAACAGAATATGGGGATTGTTATAGGTTTTTAAATGCTTTTGGGTATGTTTATGATTGAAATGTTGAAAACTATTAAAGATATACTCCTTGTTGGTGAAACTGAATTAATAAATAGAAGTTGTTGTTGATCCACTGTGAATCGTAGGACGATAATAAAGCGTTTGGACAAAACTGAAGTAATGGATGATTATTTTAAAAGGAGTAAGGAGTCGTCACTTAATACGTAATGTTTATAAATGATTTGTGACAATTTGGTGGGAAAAGATCGCTAGGTTGTCCGAAGAATCCATGAAAATAAGCTGTTGACTCTTTCAACAGTATTAAATTGGGTATTAGAAATTGGCAGTCGTATCTAACGATAGGATCATGTTCAGCCCACTTCTGAGAGAGGCCATGAGGCACAATTGATCTGTAGTTTATGTTAGGGTATGGGTGGAAGCTTCATAATTCAAAAAAATTGGTATTTTGAGCTCCGTATTAAGAATTTTAAGATTATTCTAAAAAATAATGACAAATTTTCAAATCTCAGGCTGAGAAAGTATGCATCCCTCCACAGTCTAGCTAAATCTTATCATTCAGTATCACAATCAATTAAAGCAAAGTAAGAAAAATTTGAACTCGGAACAAACAAATGAAAGGGGATCGCCTTCAATAAACAATATTCATATACTATTTTTTTCACAATAATATTATGATACATTCCATTCAACAAATGCGTTATAAGCAACAAATTGACATAATCAGATTATTTTT
Source organism: Chironomus tepperi (assembly GCF_022539635.2). Classification (NCBI taxonomy): domain Eukaryota; kingdom Metazoa; phylum Arthropoda; class Insecta; order Diptera; family Chironomidae; genus Chironomus; species Chironomus tepperi. The sequence continues at coordinate 1,291,698 of NW_027226133.1, read as the reverse complement.
ATACAAAATCAACTTTCTATTGGCGTCTATGATGAGATTTTACACACAAATACTGTCTATCATCATTAATTATCTAATGCAATTCAAATGTGTATGTATAATATTCTATGGCAGTTGTGGTCAATCTGTGTGTTGTGGTACTCCAATGAGTGGATTGAAATGCGTTAGAAATAGTCACTAACTGGACATTAGATTGCTATTAACTAATTTGTCATCAAAAAACCGTTATAACTAGCTGATGGTAAGTTTAGATCGAGTTCATGACTAGTTTTAATGTATTTTTGTCCACTTGGCAGCTTGGTGGTGGGCTACAAATGAAACCGCACACACCTGGGTTCATGGCAAGTAACTGGCGTAGAATAGTAATGAAGGAATGACAGTAAGATGTCAAAACTGCGAATTTGGACAAGCTTTGTAATTCGGAAAGCAATAAAGTCAGATGAAAAACCTTTTTCAGCAACTTAGGCTCTAAGTCTGATGCCATGGTTCCAGTAAGTAAGTAAGTAAACGGTTCATGGCATTTCCAAAACATTTTAGTGACACATTAGTGAACCTCTTAAGTCCGCAAGTGAAAGATTGTGATAGAGCCAGCTTCAGGCGACTCCTGTGGAAGGGAATGGGTCTCAACTGATCTGTACGATCGATTATACAGACTAGTCGCTACCAGCACAGTAAGAAAGTTAGTGTGCCGCAGCAAACAGTTTGTCCACCACTGCTCTATGGCATTGATATGTTCTACAATATATAAATAAATAAAAAATTTCTAACTTTCATTAACTTGAGATGAGATGAATGGAGGAAAAAATGAAAATAAGCAATTAATAAGATTGAATAATAATAATAAATAAAGATTGAAAAGCATCACTTCCTATAAATGAAATCATTTGTCGAAGATTTATTGAAATTTTTCAATTCAATGTCTATTTTTAAGTCTCTCCCAAATATATGTATGGGATATAAAAAGAAGAATCAATCAGCATGAGTTTCAAATTCACATTTAAGTGCAAAAGAGGAATTATATACATTTTTTTTGTTAGTGCTAATTAACAAACTTGCCGATGCACACGAATTAAATAAAAAAAAACTGAAATAAAAATATAAGAAGCATAAGAAGAAGTTTTTTGCGAAAATAAGGCAACAAAAGAATAATTATTTACAACAACCATTCCTACTGAAATATATATAAAAAAAAGAGCCACAGCAGACATTCATAAATGTAAGATCACCTTGAAGATGTTTGAAAACCTACAAAAAAAAAAAACACAACGCAACATTCGGGTCTACATTATAATACGAAAAAAATAAGAGAAAAAAAATATAAATTACATTTTTGTTCCATCTCTCTTTCCGCGGCACTGGTGCTGCTTTAGCTTTGCAATTTCAGCTCTTCGTTTGCTTATTTCAATCTCATCGCTATTCGACCATATTCCATTAATCAAAAAGGCAAAATAAAAAAGAATTTGGTAAAGAAAAGTTTTTGGTTTCTTTTCAAATGTGTGTGCAGCTCCTCAACAACAGTTCGTTTTTTTTTCTTCTGCAATTCACATCTCTTTTTCGTCCCCTCCTCATCTTCAACATTCCCATTTAGATTCTCTTTGTCCCGTGTGCGCTTTTATTTAGCGGAGATTTTGAAAAAAAGGGTGATTATTAATACAATTTGTTTGGGTGGCTGACCAACAGGCTGGCTAGCTTGATAGCTAACTGACTGGCTGGCTAGCTGACTTGCTTGCTAGCTGGCTGATTGGCTAGTTGACTTGCTTGCTGGCTAGTTGACTAACTAGCTGTCTAGTTGGCTAACTGACTGACTGGTTGACTGACAAACTGGGAGGCTGGTTTGACTGTATGGTTAGATGGCTGTGTAATGGACGAGATCTCAACAACCAGACCTCGTAGAAAGCTCTAGTTTAAAGCATTAGCTCTGTGCCATCGAGTAATACCAGTTTCGATTATCCTGGAAGCGTAAATCCATCTCTTTGCACTTTAATTGATGATTTTTTATTAAATAAAGAAAATAAAAACCATTTAAAGTGTTGCTTGCAGTCAGTTTAAATTTTTAACAACCGTTAGAAAATTTAAATTTTAAAAATCCGTTATTTAATAAAATCCTTTTAAAAAGTGCATTGTAATTTACTGGACCTTATTAATTTATGTTTTGTTAATAATTTGTATTATTTTGCAATGCTGGGCAACATGTGTGCCACGGTACACTGTGCAGTCAAAATTTTTGAAAATTCCATGAATCGCATGCCTTGTATTGCTTCGTTCGAGGCTTAGGCTCTTCAATATGCGTCTCAAAAAATTAAAGGTTTCCCACCACTGTTCTATTGAATCTCACTAATCACTGTAACAAAACTGCGCCGAAGTCGCTCGATAAGGTCGAGTACATTTTGCATTTTCATTTCTGAATTGTTGTTGTTGTGCGCATGGTGCCACGACCATTTCAATTCTTTTTTTTTGCACGCGGCGAGAGTTGTTAAATCGGATATTCAGTTGCTATAGAATTGCTGTCGAGAGATTGAAGAATATGAATAAAAAAAAAATTTAACCTTTTCATTCTTTGATGATTTTTGCTTTTTGCATACATATTAAGAGAGAAAAAAATCACTACAAAGACTGGAGAATCTGAAAGAATATGACTTAAAAAAATGTTTTTTATTCAATAGATTCCGTGAAGTTTTTGTAATGACGATCTTTAAGACGAATCGTCAAGGTTATTTTGACTGAAAAAAAAGTTCTCCTTCTTCTTCATCATCACCGACAAAAATAATACACAAAAAGTGATTAAAACCTGACATAAATTGTAGAAATTACAGTCCATCTTTTTTGTGTTGCTGAAGGTTAGGCTGCGTTAACGCATTTTAAAATGTTGTCATGGCGCAAACATTTTGTCACATTTTCTTTTTCGGTTTTTGAGGAAGAAGAAGTTTAAAATATGTTTGAAATTAATGATTATATGTTGCTAATTATATACAGAAAAAACTTAAGCTATTAGCTGATCAACACAAATTTTCTCGCTCCTCATTGAAATGTGGTTAGCATACACACACTCTCTCTCACTCTATCTCTATATAAACTTGAGAAAAAAATATATAAAATAACAATAATTTTTGGATATTCTTTTATGATTGAATTTTTTTTTTCTTTGTTGCGAAGGCAAATTTGTAAGGTTAAAGCTATGAATTGAGTGCCATCGTTGGGTCAAGTTGTCTTGTTCGGGACACTTAAGCTGCCAAATTGCATGACAGAAACTCATTATTGCCGTTAGAAGAATTCTTTATAAAGAAACAACGCCAAAATTGTCTTAAAACTAAAAAAAATAACAAAAAAAATCTTTTCTATTCTCAACAAAGACATACCACACTTAAGATTCTGACCAAATTTCCCAAGGCCACACGAGTAATATTAGATTCCCCACTCTAAACTTTCATCATTTCAATGTATATAAGATCTTAACTCAAATGATTCGCTGTTTTTTTTAGCGCATTTTTAAATTAAACACTTTTTCTGGTTGTTTCGTTAAAATCTCGATAGCCAGACATCGTAGAGAGTCCAAATAAGTTTTGTTACATCAGTTTTATTGAAACAAACTTGAAGTTGGCTGCGAATGAACAATTTTACTCAGAAATTTGGAATTCTGAACAACCGTTACAAATAGAATTTGCTTTATAAATTAACAATTTTCTACAGAAAAATTCAAAATTTTCAAAATCGTTAAAAATTCAAATTGCCAAAAACTGTTGATTAATAAATTTCTGATCAAAATGCGCTAAAGCCACCAAATCAGAACGAATAATTTTTTAAAATTTTTACTATTTTAAAGGAAATTATCTTATTTATGATATTAGTGCGTATTAAATAGGAAATAAAACCATTATTTTCATGAACCATTTTTTTTTTTTTGCAACATGTTCGTAAATATTTCATTGAAATGGAAATGTTTGAGATTTACCTTCTGAAAGCCTTGAAATGATTTTTTTTTCTCCATCAAATAAAAGTCTTAAATAATGTGTGTTGTATGTGGATTTCTTTTTTTGTATGATGAATGTAGTCATATTTGCAGATATTCAAATGAAATTTGAGTTTTTTTTTGGCATTTTTCTGTATTCGTGTGTGATTCATGGTGAAAAATTCACTTTGGAAATGATATTGGATGGTGGAAACACCTTGAAATGATGAGGAATTTTTGGATTTTTTTTCTCGTGTCCCGAGCAGACAATGAGCATGGCAATGAGTTTGCTTACAAAATTTGATATAATTATGAGAGTTGAGTATACTCATGAGAGAGGTGAGTATACTCATGAGAGAGGTGAGTATACTCATGAGAGAAGTGAGTAAACTCATGAGAGAGGTGAGTATAATCATGAGAGAGGTGAGTATACTCATGAGAGAGGTGAGTATATTCATGAGAGAGGTGAGTATACTCATGAGAGAGTTGAGTATTCTCATGAGAGAGTTGAGTATTCTCGTGAGAGAGTTGAGTATACTCATAAGAGAGGTGAGTATACTCATGAGAGAGGTGAGTTCACTCATGAGAGAGGCGAGTAAACTCTTGAGAGAGGTGAGTTCACTCATGAGAGGCTCAATGTCTGTCAGGGTGCAGATCACCCAGAATCTTTAAAAGCATACAAAATCATGATTTAAGAACTCAACAGCTTAGTGAACGAGCACTTTGTAGGATCAAGTCAGATAACAGTCATCTCAAAAAATGTGGAAAAATATGCATTTAGTCATGAAATTTTCGCAATAGACATCAGGTAGCCGTTAAATTCATTTGAAATTTCACAGCCAATTCTCATATTTTTGATCAAGATTATCGAATTTTTTACAGCTTAAATTCTAATCTGCAAAATCACCTAAGCCATCTCATGCTGAGTATAACTGGCTTCAGAAGCTAACTGCATATCATAAATTTATTGAAAACTTTAAAACAATATGTTGAATAAAAAAAAAAATCCCACAAAAAAAAGACTTCTGAAGGTATTAGATAACATAATGGCACTCAGGATAGCTTAATTCAAGGTGCAAAGAAGGTAAAATTTCATTTCTCATGAATCTAACATTTAAAGTGTTTCGTGTTTCAAAAATTGTCTTCTTTTTACTAATTTTTAAGCACATGAATCGTACCTTCATAAATTTTTTTTTTGTTGCTGCTTCCATCACCAGCACATACAGAGAAGTTAATGATTTTCGAAGAAAATTAAACGAATAGGTCTATTGTCTTATTTAAATGCTTGACTTTCCACAACGTAATCATAAAAATATAAGCGAAGTTATGAAGCTCGTAATATGAAGCTTAGCTTAATACTCCGTCTTAATCGGAATGAAATTTCAAATTTCCACTTCAAAATAATTTTTTAAAGCATTTTTGAAGAAAAGTTGCTTAATTAAACACTTTGTCTGGTCGGTTGGCCAGCTGCAGTTAAAATCTCGTTAACCAGACATGGTAGAGAGCTTAAATAAGGTTTGTTAGGTCAATTTTATTGAGTTATTGATGCATCACATAGTCTTTAAGCTTGTAATCATTCAAAAATGCGATAATTAATGATTTTAATTTCAATATTTCATTTGTAAACATACCTGAAGTTGACTGCTAATGACAAAATTTACTTGGAAATTTGAATTTTAAATGAACGTTACAAATATTATTTTCTTTACGGTTCTTAATATAATCATGCTTTTTCAAGGATTTTGAATTTCTGATTACTCGAACTAAAATGCGCTGAAGATGCAAAACTTTCAAACTTTCCTGGATCGTTAAAACATTTGAAGTGCAATAAACCGTTGATTAACCCATTTTTAATCCAAATGCGCTTAAGTCACTCAATAGGAATGAATAATTCTTTAATTTTTTAAATGAAGACTACAAAGCAAGCAAAAATTTTGACAGAAATGCATTCGAGTGAATTAAAAAGAAGTAACAAAAGCTAGTCACATTTTTATAGGAATTTGGACGAAAAGAATGAAAAAATGTGTTAACGCTGTCTTAAGATATCGAAAGTAAAGTAAGTAAATCCTTTCATCACACTCAATCCCCCTCTAAGAAATAAGAAGCATGAATAAGAGAGTTGAAGAGCAGAAAGAAAGAAGAAAATCCAAAAATAATAAAACGAGATTTTTTTTGGGATATAAGGTCCCGACAATAACGACAGTAGCAGCAATAACAACAACAACAAAATTGCGCATTGTTCCACGACGTCGACTGAAGCCTTTATGATTTTTTTTTCGAAATTGCTTTCGTTCTTTTCTTTCAATTTCTTTCGTTTCGAGCTGAGCTATTGTGAAACACTTTTCTTTAGCATTCTTCTTTCAGTTACTGCTTCTTAATTTTTTTTACCCATTCTTTTTTTTATACACAACGCTCTCGATTAGATTCTTAATCTTCTTTTTACTCCTTTTTTTATTATACTTTTTTTTTCGGTTGTGAAACTCAATCAACAGGTCCGTGTTGAGGAATTTTTGGTTTTTTTGGCAAGACACACATATGGAATGCAATTATTGTCTAACTTACCTTCAAACGTACTTCTTTCACCCATCTCGAACAATATAAAAGGATTCTTTCACGATCTCTTTTAACATTGACAGCCTTTAGCGTATGCTGTGATGCGAAATGTCTTTGGCGCTTGATTTTGATGATTTTATGTTCAATGTTGACTGTGATATTAATGGATTGCTTTAACTTTTCAATGAAAATTGTGTTTTGGTTTTTTTAATTAATTTTTATCAAATTTTGCAACTTCCTCTATTAAGATTTAGAGATTAGGATGTTAATGACAAATCATTTGTTGTTAATTTAAATTGCATAATTATGATAAAATCTAGTTTTATTCAAACTTTTCAGCAAGCAAATTCGAAAAGCACACGTCGTTGAAATTACTGAATATCCGGCGCCAGACCAACATGAATCTAAGTCCTTGCTAGATTTGATGGAATCCGGCCCAAGGACAAATTCATGTAGGACTCAGGCTGGATTTTTAGTCATTTCTACACCGTGAACCTTCCGGGGAAACACAAAAAATTCGAAATTTGAAAATTGGAAAATTAGATTTACACCTGAGATCATGTCACAATCCAGTAGTGTGTCGAGGAGCAAAGTTTGACAAGCTTACTTATTTACTTCGCTGGTCGCTGCAGATCAATTGTGATTCATGAACTCTCTATGATGTCGCCTAAAAGCAGCTCTATCACTGGATACCCGGCGCCAATTCCCGATTCCAAATACAATACTATTTGGATCGACAACTTCTTTCTTTGAGTTATTTGGCAGTCCTCGTGACCTTTTGCAATCTCCAAAGTCCGTTTTTAGGACAATACTTGCTGGAACTTCTACATCTTAACAAGGATAGCTGAAAATCATAATTTTTGGCAAATTCGTGTTTTGAGTGTTAAAATTTCAATTATTTACCCGAGCGACACAAATGACTTAAAGGAGTCTTAAAAATTCCTTGACGAAACCTTAAAAATTTCATGACGGAACCTTCTTCATTTGCGTCACTCAATTTGCAACATTTTTTGGTCCATTTGATTAAAAAGGTTAAAACAGATTGCATTATCTTACCTCAGTATGTAGCTAGGAAGGTTTGACATACCTAAGATTCCCTAAATGGCATTAATAAATGTATAAACTTAAATATAGTGGGTGAAAATTAATGAAATGCTTTAAAACTGAAAGTTATTTTCCCTTATTATAAAACTGTTGACAACATTGTGTCTTTCTTCATTCAGAGCTCGAATTTTAATGAAATAGCAGAGATTTGTCTAAAACTACAATTTTGCAGCCTGCAAGGGACACCAAAAACCTGCGCATTTAAAATGCAGGTCCGTGGTTCTTGTTCGAACCATAAAAATAAACTCGTGTCCTGATGTCACATTTAACTCGAGTAAACTTGATACTCTGCTAGATTCTTAATTAATTAGAAACAAAACGCGTCACCAAAAGTCAGCCAAGTCAATAGAAACACAAATATTTTATAGTAAAATATTAATTATGTCCACAAGTATGATTAAGCATTCAAAAAATCCGAAATTTGATCCGTCTGTCCCCTAATGTTATGCAAGTATAATTTATTAATATCTAATCTGACTCACCCTGAAGATTGACAAATTTTACTTCCGAAAACGTCTCATAATGCTTCATTTTTCTAAATCCTCCATCGATCTTTCCATCTTATGTAATATTCAGAGTAAAGCATCATTTCCGGACTTAAAATTTCTGTTCCAAATAAAAAATCTGCAGACTCATGATCCTTTTCATAATTTTTTTAAGATCCTCATAAATCTCCCAGTATTTACGTAATAAAAAGAATTGCGCTAGAAACCCTAATCGCAGCACATGTGAAGCAATATATATTCTAAGACATATATTGATGTCTAACTGATTTTTTATTTTCGTTCCCCAAAACTTCTTCTTCTTATCCAAAAAATGCGATAAAGAAAAATATTTGTCTGGCTGGACATCAGGCAATAACAGAAGAGAAAAGGCAAAAAAAAGAGAGAAGAAATGACGATGAAATTGAAATTGGTTATTATGGCTTATATGTATCTATATACACACAGCACAAGCAACAAATAAAAATAAAAAAAAAAAATCAAGACTATTGAAAGGCATCAGGCTTGAAAGAAAAGAAAAATATTGACCTTGAAAATTGCTCTGACTGTGGTGCTGTGCCCGAGCAATTCGAGACGAAAAAGAAGTAAGAAGTGATTTTTTTTTTCTTTTTTTTTTTGTTGCTTTTCAAGCAGAAACTTTACACACGAAATGCTGATTTCTTAACCTTTTTTTCTCTTTTCTTCAATTTTTAACATTTATTTTTTTTTTTTTTCTTTTAACAATTTTTTTTTTCTTATTTTTGACGAGAGGATGACTGACACATTTCAAGAATCTTTTCTTTTCTTATTTCTCTCCTTTCTGTATGCCTGTAAAGAATGAAATATGTGTGTGCGATGTGCTTATGATGATCATGATTTTGGATGACAACAACAATGAAGAACAAAAGAACTCAAGAATGACACCGAAATGAGCATCTTTTGCCAATTGACTCTCAACTTCTTTTTGTGTAATTGCAAATATCGCATCAATGTGGACAATTTTCTATTTATTTTGCGATTGCCGTCATAAGCATGGCTCATTAAAATATGAAAATATATACAACAATTTTGAAATTGCAATGATATTTTGCAATGATTTTTTTATATTAAGATCATGTCTTGGGTGACCAGGGGATTTTCGCAAAATTCATACTAACTTCTTGAGTTGCCTAGACGTTCTCTCCGCGGGGCAATTGGTCAAAAGCCGGCTCATCCGACTTCGAGAACTTCTGACAGTTTGGAATGTTAAGAACTTTTGCGTCCTTTTTTACACATCTAATTCAGGATGAAAATCCAACTAATCGCCCTAATTGGAGTGCAACAAGTAATGACGCGTCTTACAGATGCTCATCGTCCTTCAACTTCCCATACCCAAGCACCTTATCCACATCATCGTAGTTTATCCTTGCTATGCCAAATGTAGAACTAACGCAGAAGGTTAATTGAGATCGTGAGGTGAGGCCTGGTGAGCCATTTCCAAATTTGGCACTATTGGGGATCTAATAGGCAGCTGTGATCTATGGTTTCTTTCAGTTCACATCCAAAACTGGCTCTATCGCTGGCTAATCTATGCTAATTGCCAATATCAAGTGCTTCACTGTCTCTATCAACAGCTTCTATAAAGAACTAGTTAAATTATGTAAAATTCGAACATTTTGAGGTTTTGTCAGGACACAGCAGCAAAGGAGAATATAAGTCCCAACAATAATACACCAGATGGCCATCCTAATCATGCCCGATCGTGGCTTGTTGACTGTGTGCACTGTGCTTATAGACACTCACTTTCAGTTTCATTAAACTTCAGCATCGTTTTTCCATGCCAATCTAGTGCACATTATGAAGGTTACTTCCATAACTATGTTAAGTTATGGTTTGAATTTTTTTTTCTCTTTCACGTTTGTTTTAGTAGAAAAAAATACAATTTCTTGTGCAATTCTTTTCACCTTTTTGCTGACTTTTCAAGATTTTTCTATGACAAATTTATAATTTGTTGGAATATTTTTGAAGGATTTTTTGTGGATGGAAAATGAGGCTTGAAAAATTTTTTATTTTTAGTTTCAGCTCATTTTAATTAAGTTGTTTGATTTTTACAATTATGGACGATGATTACGTGTTGTAAATCAGATAGTTGTTTTCAATAAAATTTCCGTTTTACCGAGCATTCATATTTCTTGATTTGTTTCTCTTTTTGTTCTGTGCAATTTTCATAGTTTTTTATTTGTAACGGTTTATTTTAGCTTACAATGCCTTCATTTTCATGGATTAATTGTTATTTTTGCAGATTTTTGAGTGGTTTGTAACTGTTACTTGTTTACTTCTCTTCAAAAGAACTAAATTTAGAGCTATAGTGAATTCTCAGAAAAATTGCGAAAAAAAGAGATGATAATAAAGTATTGAAAAACAGAATTGGCCTAATTAAGTGAAGAAAACATGTTTTTAACTCAAATTGATAAATTTGTTGGTTTTTGTAGTAATAAACATGTTTTTAAGTAATTAACCTATATTAAAAACAGTTAGATCTTTCAATATCTCTTACTTCCATTTAAGATTCTCCTATAGACCAAAAAATCGATTAATCGATCAAAAATCTTGTCCAAAGTCGGATTTAAATGAAAACAAGCACCAAATCAGAGTCACACTGGCTTGGGGACGTACAAAACAAAGTGATCAATCCCCGGAAATTACATGGGATAGAAAGTGCCGAAAATCCTGTCTCTGGCCAATTTGACTAAAACTTGAAGCCGAATATCATTCAACCTGGACTAGAATCAGAGTTGCGCTAGCTTGGGAACGAATTTTCGGGCATTTCTTTGTTATGTTCATTCTGGGATCTACGAATATCATTAGATAGCACCTAAAGTTGGATTTATTACTGGCTGGTGCTTGTTATTTCCTAACACCAAGTAAAATATTCCCGAGTAAACAAAATTACGATGAAACTAGTTAATGACAACTTAATGTCCAGTTGACGCCCTTCAATAGCTTACTTTAATGGAAAAAAACCTTTAGCTATTCAGATCTTTAAGTTCCAGAGTTGCGCTAGGGCGATTTGCGACTAATCATTGTTTACTTTTATGAGGCTCTTTCAAATTGTCTAAATCATCTGACCGTCCAAATCAACAATTATCCACGAACATCCTTAAAATTGCACTGAAAGGTGCTAATTACATCCTCAAGTTTGACACTACAAAGACATTCTTAATTTTTGTAAACACTTTTCAAAAAGGCATCTATAATTTATTTAGATATATCAATACGTGTGTTAGTTCTACAAATTACATGTCCACATCAACAATTTCCAAATTAATTCCATTTTCAAAATTAAAATTAGAGATAAAAAACACCAAGTTCTTAAATCTACACAAAATAAAGAATCAATTGATTTAGCTTCAAGTCATCACGTCAGCCTTCAGGTCCACAAAATATTTGCTATATGATTAGTTCTTATTACCCAAAAAAGATTCAAAATGAAGATCGATATTAAAGGAAATATCGATCAGTAACTAAAATGCAAACGACTTGACAAATTCGTGATCGTCACATGCCTGGAATTTTGCGTGAATCGAATTTCTCAAATTTCAAGCTTTTTATGGCCAGGAATAAAATATTTCAAATTCCCTCAATACAAAATTAAAATTGTGTCGAATTTCAACATAGCCAAAAGAATGATCATTCAATTCCTATGTATAAGCAATGAATTGGAAATAAAATAATAACGGTTTTTAAATAGCCAATTCTTTATTCTATTTGAGTTCAAGTCTAGTCATTTCAATAATTTAAAGCCAGCATAAGTATTTTACCGATATTTCTCCACACATAAGCATAAAAAATAAAGTTTACAGGCAGCACGAAAAAGGAAAAGAAAAACTGAAAAGAATTTTAAATTCAGCTTGATAGAATCAGAAACCGAAAAAAAGACGTCTGCAAAAAGAGAAGAAAAAAACACGAAAGCGAGAAGAAAAAAAGCAACAAAAAAAAAATTGCGATCGTCTGGAAGAAATTGATGAGGAATGTATTTAGTAAAAGGCTTCAGCCAACAACAATTAAAGAGTAGAAGCAAAGAGTGGACGAGATCGAGGCGAAAAGAAATCGAAAGTAAAAAAAATCCCCGACGTGACTATACGGTAAGAGAATGTAAAATTGTATGAGAATAGTCGAAGTAGAAAGAAAAAAAAGGAAGAAAGAAGAAATATAAAAAAAAATTTAGCACAAAATGTGAAGAGAGAAAGAAAAGAAAGAAATGGAGGAGACCGAAAAAGTATTTTTTTTTTTTATTTCATTTTAAGTCTTATTCTTCATTCTTACTTTTTCTTCGACTTTTTATCAGTGCTTGCTTGCTGGCTGTTACACATTCACGAGAGGGATAAAAGAAGAAGAAAAAGAAAAATGAAGGAAGAAAAAGTCTTTTTTTTTGAATTGTGTAATGTCTTCGACTTATATCATTGACAATAAATCTGTAAGGAAAAGGTGTGGAGATTGTGATCGACTTTTTGATGCACTGGAGCGCATTTTTCATTTTTTTGATGTATTTTGTAATAAATTGAGGATTTTATTGCTTTGAAGATTGCCTTTTATTGAATTTTCTTTCGATAGGAACTAGAACTAGGTTACTGAATCTCTTATGAAGTCTACTTTATAAGCGACACAACTACAAGCACCGAATGGCCACATTCTGCCGCAGACTGAGCCTTAGCCAACACTTCTTTGGTTTAGAAATGTTCAGTGCTGTAACTAAGCATTGATTTTGTGTTTAAGCTAGCTTCGAGTCAATTTTGAAGTAATCTACAAGTCAGTTAGTCGATTCGGCACCAGAATGATGTGAATCTAGCATAAGACGAATTTGAAAAGAACCGATACTTACTTACTTACTGGACCCATGCTCCTATATCCAAACGAACCTATATCAAATCAGAATCACTCCGGCGTTGGGTGGAATTTTTGATCGATTGACCGATTAGTGCTATTCGGAGATTCTTGATTAAATCATTAATTAAATTTAAATTACGAAGTTGAAATTTGTAAAAATTACCGAAAAAACAGTCTAAGTTTGCCATGATTTGAATTTCAAATATGAAATGAAATTTTAGTTTGAATTCAATTTTCCCATAAAATAATTGTGCTAATAACAAAGTAAATCCAGCAAGCCTTAAACGAAGCCAATTAGACAAAGCAAATCAAAACTTCAACCTCATCAAAATATCAGCAAAAAAAGGTAAGAGTGAAAGATTAATACAAAATTGCGCTTTTTTTCCTCAATATTCCAAATCATTGCACCACACACATACTGCAACAATGCAAGAGAAAAAGTGATCTATTCCCAATTGGGACACTGAGTCGTATTCATGATAGAAATTGATTAAAGATGATTCCATGACTTGAAGGATATTCTCCTTTTAATATTCATTTCCCTAAAGAGATGAAATCAATAACAAATTTTTCTCTCTTTTTTTCTGGCTTTTTATTTATTTCTCAATCCCACAAGAATCCAATTCTTCTTCATTCTATTCATCTGTAAAATTTGTTTTGATGTGCATCAATTTGTCATTCTCATGAGCAAAGAAGACTTCAAAATCCATGACTTTAGCAGGAAGTTTAATGAGTCTTTTTTTACTATTTACTCATTTACCATAATATCCAATTTATCAAGTCACGAACAATAGATTTGAAGCAAATGTGTCATAATATTTATGATGTGCCCTCCCTTTTCTCATATAGCGCTCATGTATTATGCTTGATGCATAAAAAATGTTTTCAATTTCACAGAAATCTGATTACTTTTCATTATTGAATTATGATACAGACGATAGGAATGAGACAATTGATTTGATGTTTTGGGAATTAAGGAAGCAACGCTTTTTTGATTTTTCTGGGAATTATTCGGAAATTGAGTTTTCGATGTACTTACTTACTTATTTACTACGCTGACAGAACAGATCAAATGTTGGTGTCCAAAACTTGCTCTATTGGCAAGTTTCGAGTTTTATCGGCCAGTTACTGGATCTACAGGCTTGTTATTGACTCTATAGACTTTTATCAGTCAGTTACTTGCTTTATCGGACAGTTACTGGCTTTATCGGCCACTTACTGGCTTTATTGGACAGTTCCTATATTTATCGGTCAGTTACTGGCTTTATTAGTCAGTTACTGGCTTTATTAGTCAGTTACTGGCTTTATTAGTCAGTTACTGGCTTTATCGGCCAGTTACTTGCTTTATCGGACAGTTACTGGCTTTATCGGCTACTTACTGGCTTTATCAGACAGTTCCTGGCTTTATCGGACAGTTACTGGCTTTATCGGACAGTTACGGGCTTTTACGACAAATTACTGGTTTTATCGGGCAGTTACAGACTTTATCGGCCAACTACGGGCTTTATTGAGCAGTTATTGGCTTTATCGACCAATTGCCAATACAATAAAATTCAAAAATTATCAGAATTGGAAACAATTTATAGAAACTCAACTAAAAGTACATTTCAAAACATTTTCGATTGCTCAAAGCACAGCAACTCATCATTTAGAAATGAAAGTATCGCCTTGACTAGATTTCACTTTAATTTACAGTAGATGATCCACGTATATTAATCAAATGGACAGTTATATGCATAAAAATCCCATTTATTATGAAAAGTTTGCTAATATTACAAATTTGTGAACGGTAAGCATCTACTCCTTTGCACAATCTAATGGAAAATATATATATATATAGTATCCATTACTATAAAATGAAGAAAAAAAATTGCAACGATTACAAAATTTTCTTCATTTTTTTTTATTAAGTATTAAAAAATTCATGATAGTCATCATTTTTTTTGTGCTTCTCTTTTGACTCGCCAATGGCTTCAAGCCTTATGTTTACATTTTTTTTTTCTCTCCTCAATTTCTATTTTCAATTTGTGTTAAATAGTAATGCAATTAAGAAATCTCTTGTTGCATCTACATTGTGCAATAGAATTTCAATGCTGTGCAAAATAGAAAAAAAAATTATAAGTGATTGCAAAAGCATTGCGCACCTCATAAGTATATACCTGTTCACATGCTTTGAAGTTTAGTCGTTTTTTTTTTTCTTTCCATTTTAAGGCTTTTTTTGTTTCTTGCATCGTGCATTTTGCTGCAAATTTTTTATTTTTATTTATATCTGTTTTTTCTATGTTTCTCTCATTTCTTTTGAGTGCAAAGTGAACGCAAAATGCAAGTCAAGTTGGGAATGTTTGTTTTGAAAATTTGAGTTATGCAGCGCAGTTGTTTGGGGGTCAAGATTGATTGAATGGTACGCAATACTCGATAATGTACTTACTTACTTCGCTGGTCGTACAGATCAATTGAGATACTTGATAAGGAGTCTGCACTATCCATAACCCATTCTAGGATTCTGTTAGGAACCGACTGTGTCTCTATCTAAGATAGCCGATCCATAGCACTGCCTTAATCTGGTTGCTGTCCACTACTTGCTAATATTCGCTTCCATCTATCGTTATGAACAGCATTTTTGATCCAGAAAATCTAATTTAATGAGAAAGATCACTTGCCATTGAGAATTTTACAAGAAAAACAGTCAATTCAACCTCAACAAATCATATCCCCCATAACTATGCTAAAAAAACTATCTTTAAGTGTCTTTGTGCATTCAGCATTAAATTCAAAGACATACTTGTGGCTTTTTTTCCATGTAAAACAAAATAATGTACTTGATTGTGGCACTAATAGGTGAGCAGTTACTTATTGGATTCTATAGCTCTTTTTTTCCTTCAAAAAACTCTCAAATGCAATTGAATTATTAGAGAGGCACAAATAAGCACACTTTCAATTTGACTGTTTTTCCTACAAAAATCTCCCACCTTTCCCATTCCGCTGTGTACAATTTCGTCATGAATTTGTGAATTGCAAAACAACCCAGAGCACAGAGCAGCAAGCGAAAAAAAAATTGCATTCTACTAGTGCAGCAGCAGCAGCAGCTTCGTTGCAAATTATTTTTTACAGTCATGTACACCGTGTGTTAAGATTTTTTTATTATTTTTTTTCTTTCCATGACAAAATGCAACAATGTTTTCTAAGGTTTCACAAGGCTCTTTTTTTATGAAATTATTGGCATTGTACAATCGCTTTTTTTTCCTTCCCTCTCTCTATGCTGCTGCTGCTCTCTCATTCTTTTCATCTATGTTTTCATGCAATTTATAAAGAATTTTATTTTCTCATGTTTTAGTGCACTTTTTGAATGAAAAATGATGCTTATTATTGCAGTTTGATCTGGCAGGTTGGGTTGTTTGATGAAGCATGAGATCTCAGCAACTAGACATCTTTGAGAGCTCTAGTTTGAAGCATTACCTTTGTGCCATCGAGTTATTGGCTTATTGTTTAGTTTGCTAGCTTAAAACAATCTCTAAATGCTTTAATTAATGATTATTTTGCTAAATACACAAACCCTTTTGATGTTTTCCCTTCGTCAAATATTTGAATTTTGTTTAACCGTTAATTTTCAAAAAAATTTAACTGTTAATTTTAACAAAAATTTTGATTAGTTTTTTTCATACAAATTTAATTTCATTGCCTGCAAATATTTTTAATACGATCAATTTTAATTTTTAAAAGACGTTTGAAGATTTGAATTGGAAAAAACCGTTAAATATTAAAATTGATCTTACGGTAATATGCATTAAAGATGAAGAAGTGAATTACACTGATTGGATTTTGAATAATCAATCAAAAACTGATCGCTGGATAAAAAGACGCTCAAGTCCCTTTATCAATAACAAAAGAACTTTAAACAATTTTTAAAAAATTATTGTAATACTTTGTAAAACAAATTTGTGAAAAAGATAGTAAGAAAAAAAAATGGAACAAGCACTAGGTTGACTTTTTTATGGTGGAAATGTCAAAGCTATAATAAAATGGCAATTTTATGAAAGAGACATAAAATTATTTTTAATTTGAAAGTCAACTGCACTTTCGAATGTTCGAGATTAAAAATTATTATCAATAAATTATCCAGCATTCATGGAAGTCATTACTCAACTGTATTTAGCCTTAGAAAATAATCAACATGACTTCTGTCATGAACTTCTTTAATGATTCTGTTTTTCTATGTATTGAGGTTTTAGTTTTTTTACATATAGAATATTATTAGACAGTTCACATTTGACCACATGTTTTTTTTTTTTTTGTAACAAAAAACTCATTTTCTGAATCGAAATTGCTTCGTTATGGTTGAACTGTCGTGCTCTGGATTAGGCTTTTTTTGTTTGGTTTGTAATCTATTCAATTTTTTGAGAAACAAAATCAGATAATGATCATTGAGTAGAACTATGATTGGGAAAATGATTGGAAATTGTTTGATAAATTTAAATGAGTTAGTTTATTTGTTTGTGAATGGTTAATGCTTGGTTAATGCTTATTGACATTTTTTGATTCAATGGATGTGGAATGATTGTTTTGTTGGAATAAAATTTGGGTTGGAAGACGGATTAGGGATTCACTAGATTAGTATCCTAGCTTAACTTTTGTTGGGCAACCTTCTATTTTCCGCGGCACACAGGTTGCCCACTACTGGATTAGATTATAGCTACTGTATTAGATGGATTAGATGCCCGAGTGACAAATTATATCGGCGTCATTTGATTATATTTGATTATATCGGGACAATGATCAGTGTTAAAACCAATAGAAAGCGTCATCTAAGGGAGTCTTGGATCACAATTGATTTGTATTACTTAGCGATGTAAGTAAGTAAGTGGATTAGACATATTTTTTGGTGTATTACTAACCATATCACATGTTAGGCATTATCTTCAAGCGTATTAGAGCATTTAGTAGGCATATACTACAGTAAATATATTTATTGAAGCATATTTTGATCCGAACAAATTTAAATAATTTTTCTAAATACTCTAAATTTACATAACAGTATATAATATCCCCTAAACTCATTCAAAACAATAATTTGCTAGAATCGATTCTACAAAATGGCGTCGTTATGCATTATTTCTACACCAGAATATTCATAAAATTACAAAACCATCATTCCATATTTTTTAAAAATTCCACTTTTCCGAAATCTGATAAAAATCAATAAATTTCATCTCAACAAGCCCAAACATCAATCCCAAAAAAAAGAAGATCCAAACACACAAAATAAATAATGACGACTCACAAAAATGAAAGAATTCTTCGACAAATCGTCCAAACATTTTTCTCAAAAATTTGTTCTTTTTTGGCCAAAGACGCACAAAAGGAATAGACAAATGTCATAAATCAATGAACGAAAACGTCTACAAACAAGGGTGGAGAAAAAAAAAATGAGCAGAACAAGGGAGAGAATTGAAAATTTTACTAACGTAATATTAGATAATGTTTAATATCCTTTTAATGTCTTCATTTATCGCTTATTCATTAAAAAGCAATTTTATTGAGTTTAGAAAATTTAATGCTGTGAAAATTGATTTTGGATGTAAAAATTCAATTATCATACAGCTGGGTTTCTTGTCTTCGGTTCATAGTGTCTTGAATGGGAAGGCTGTAATTGGAAGAATGGGCAAAATTATTCTGTTTTTTGTTTAGTCTGGATAGAAATGATAAAGAACAGTTTGTGGATGGTAATGAAGGAGAATTGGGAGAATAGTAAATTTTCTGTGTTTTAGAGTCAATTGCTTACATTTTTTAAGTGGGAACTATGAAGAATGGTTTTAAATACAATAGTTTAACTCATCAAACCTTAAAGATTCAGAACTGCATCATCAAAAGGCGTTTAAAGTCTAGTGACAGTTGATTAAGTGTAAATTCGCCTAAAATTCAACATAATTTCGCTGTAACATTGATTTTCAAACTAATTCTGAGCTAATTCCTAACAAACTTCATCAAATATTTATTCCGGATCTGTTAGAATTTGATTCCTGTAATGGCCTTTCAACAGTTTATCATTAGAAGTGTATGTAGTCGAATAATGTAGTGCATGTTGCCATGTAGTCGAATAACCCGCGATAGCTCAGTTATAGAAGCATGCAACCAAAAATTGAAAGACGTGGGTTCGAGTCCCATTTGAGATCCGTTATTCGGAATTATACTTCTCTGTCAGATCTATAGGATATCTCTGTAGCTAGCCAACTATAGTCAAATTGTCTTGTATAGCCTTAAATCAAAGAATCAGTTAGACTTGATCATTATATCAATTTTCAGTTATAACAGCATGTTGTACCATTAAGTTACTTCACATCATCAGTCAAATTTAACTATAGAATCTCTGAATATTCAACAAAAAACTAAACAAACCCATAATTAAGCCAAACAAGTCAGCAACAAACCCATTTTAAGAACAAGATCCGAAAGTATTCTTGTAATAATTTAAGGCATTAATTAATGTGGAAAAAAAAAAAATTATTAAAAATAAACATTAAAGACATGCAAAATAATATTTCACTGTATCTACCCTAAAAAAAATTCTACACAATTCAAAACATTGCAAAATGGATTATGTTCACACGTGTCAAGAACAAATTGGTAGATATATATCAAAATCCAACCACATCATAACATTTACTCCGCAAAGCTTTACAAGAAATAAAAAAATTGTGAACCTTACATTAAAATAATTATTGCAATTTTTTTTTATAAAATCTCAATTTCAATTTCATATTCCATTGACTTTTGATTTTCAGTAGTCAATGATTGAGGTAAATTAATTAATTCTCCAGTAATTTACTGCCGAAATAATTGCTTCATTTCATAAAAAAAAATAGCGAATTTTCAAATTATTCTGCTTTGTGCCAGCAAAGCGGTTTCGATGTTGATTGAAAATAAATCTTTTTATGAATAAAAAAATTGTTGAAAATTTGCGTGTTATCGAGGGAATTATGCGCATTTTTGTCTATTTTTTTGAAAATTAAAACTAAATTCAAACTCTTAACGAAGAGAATTTTTTCGAGGGATTTTGTAAATATAATATAAAAGTCATTAATAAAAGCATTTAGCAATAGATTTATGCTTCCATACTAAGCAACAAGTCAATAACTCGATGGGATAGAGCTAATGCTTCAAATCCGAGCTCTTAACGACGTCAGGTTGCAGAGATCTCTTGACCTATCCCGGCGCCAAGCTACCAAGCCACTTAGCTAGTCAACCACCCAGTCAAACGACCAATATGCAAATAAAAGCCTCATTTCTCTCAAAAATACGCTAAAAAATAGCCATAAATAACTTTGATTAGAAATTAATTCAAAATTCCAATTATATTATCTGCTTAATCTAGTAAATCTGACAAATCTTTTAGTAATCAGGTTTAATATGAAGTTATATAAAATTCTATTACTGAAAGTCTATAATTAGAGTTGAATAATAGCATATTATTAAGGAACAACAACAGAAACACTTGCAAATGTTAGATTTAATATAATTTACGACTTTTTTTACTTCTATTAATTTCACTTCCTTTCTAATATTTTTATATATGCATGATGAAATGTATTTTGTTTTTTTATATATTCATGGCTCTTTTTTTTTGTGTAGAATTTAAATTGCTATGTGAATTTAAACCTGAATGACTTCTGAATGTTTTTTTTTGTGCTATTTACTTAACATTAACTTAACTTATTTTTTTCTCACATGAATTAATGAGTCATTTATTTTATTTTATATTCACAGAGAGCTTATTGCAAAGCATCCCATAAAGAACTTGCGGTTTCCACATCGATTTTCAGTGCCTCCCCACCATGTTGAACGCTGCTTTATTGAAGCTTTATGGCTCATTTCTCTCAAGTTATAATAAATTCTACTAAAAAAATATTTTAATATCTAGAAATTTACATATTTTTGCATTTTGTTAAGTGTATTTTAGCATTTAAATGCTTTCATAAATAATACAGGTGTAAACTAGTCATTAGAGTATTTACATTTAAGTTCATGAAAGTATGATTGATAATCCTATATTCTGGATTACCTGACTTATTCTCTCTTCTTTCTCTCTTGATTGTCTCTTAAGGTGACCTGCTGGGGTATCGACATCTGTCAATTAAGAATGCTTATTACACATTAGTGTTGTTGTAGTTTTTCTGGAGTTGCAGAGACAGTTTTTTGAATAAATTTTGTGAGAGTCATAAAATTACTAATTTTTTATTGAGCATTTATTGAATTAATTTTAATCTGTGGTTCGTCCACTTATGACGTTAATCGAAATTGGATATTTTAGGGGTCTAGCCTGTTTTAATGAAACACAATCAAACCAGTTAATTGAATTTTGTGACATATATGACGCTGAGCACTTCAACGAGTACCCTAGTTTGTGTAACGCTGTCCTTAAGGTTCTTGAGATATGATTGAAATTGGAATATTCAGAGATTGTCTTGATCATTTGGATTCTGAGTGAAAATCAGGATTTTTACAATTTTTACAGTGATATCTGACCCTAAGTCAGTGTTGTCTAAATTGTGTCTCACTAGTGTGCCGCAAAAGTTTTTTGAAATTGCCATGAACCGTATTCCATGTGGGGTTTTGATCAAGGCTTCACGTTTCTCTTCCATGTCTTGATCTCAAGAATTAGACGATTTCAAGACAACGAAAAACATTTCATTATCCTAGATACATTGAGCTGGTTAGAAAATTAGACTACTCGATTCCATATAAAATTGAAGTCAACATCGAGCTCTGGGTCATTTTAATCCAATTTCAACCATTCATTTTGAGAATTTAAATTAAACATGTCTTCTTAAAAAATGGCAGTCACCTTTCCAAGGCTTTCTAAAAGAAACCTTAAATTCAATCTCTCTTAAATTCTTAGAAATCAACTGGACATGAAATTTATAATTCACAGCCCAAAGCATAAATCCGTCCACAAGAAAAAATATCATAACTGTCTCAGTCAGCCTCAAAAAACTACCCGCATAACATTTTATTTGTAAAAGTATTTCTTTCAATATTTACCGAGAATTTTGAGCCTTTCTTCATCTCTTTTTTGCAGCTTCTGACTACAAAAATGAAAACTGCACTAAATTGCATCATAAAACATAAAATATTTTTGTTGATCTTTCTTGATCTAGTTTATTTTGTTTCTCGGAACGAAGGATATATTTTTGTTATGTTATTGGAATAATTTGGTGCTTTGTGAAATGAATGGAAGTCCGAAAAAAAAGAGTAAGAAGGGTAAGGAACAATAATGAAGAGTGTCATAAAACAATTTAGAGGCACAGAAAAAAGAAAAACGTTTAATGGTTTTATGGTATGCATCCTTTTGCACTATATTTCCAATTTCTTGTTCTACTTTTTAGCGTATTTTTGAACAAAAAGGGGCTTAATGATATGCTTTGTTCGGCTGGCTGGGGAATGTACGAGATCTCGGCAACCAGACTCCGTAGAAAGATCTGATTTGAAGCATTAGCTTGTTGCCATCGAGTTGTTTCGATATTTATTGATCTTAAGGTGGAATCTCATCAATTCGCACGTTAATTAATGATTTTTTATTAAATAAGCAAAAACAAATCATTTTTAAAGCGTTGCTTTCAGAAAATTTAAATTCTAAGAATCAGTTATTTGATAAAATCCATTAACATTTGCAAATTTATTGAAAAATTCTTAGAAATGCAAATGTGTTCTGAGTCAAACTCAATTATTGATGACAGGGACTAAAATGCGCTAAAGTCACTTGATAAGGTCTAGTCAACTTTTGCAATTTGTCTGCAGTTGGACGAAAAAAGGATTGTTTAGATATGCATAATAAAAAAAGGGAGAAAAGTTTACTCTCGATACAATTATTTTCTTTGTCCGTAGCAAATCTATTTGTTTAGATCTATTTTGTGTTGTGCACATTATGGTCTTTAATGGGAGTTTAAAACGAAAGCAAGGTCGCCTTTCTATATGCAAAGTAGAAAGAGCAGAGAAAAAAACCCTTTAAAGTAATTGTATAGATAAATTTTTATGTGTTTAAAATGAATAATTTTTTTTTCTTTAATTTTTATCTCTTTTCCTTCTTGAAAAAAACAACAAAAAAAGTCAGCGGCACCGTACGATACATAAACAGACCGAATGAATTGTGAAAGTACAACTTTTTTTTATATTACACAATATGAGAGTAATTGGAAAAAGTACAATTTTTTACGTCATTTTACAATTTATTTAAAGTTAAAAAAAAATTAGAAAGGATTATGCTCAATGCACTATGCTGTAATTTTTTATGATTTTTCTTTATTTTTCAAAAATAAACTTCATTTTTTATTAATCAATTTCCAATTTTTACTGATTTACTTTCTAACTCATCATTCATGAATCATGATATATGTATGGCTGCTGGATGTTTTTTATATAAGTTATTAATATTTATTGGAGATTGTTAAATGTTAAAATATGCTATAAATGTTTACAAGTTGACTTTGTTGACTTCTTAGTGGATTTAAATTTCAAAATTTTTGCATTTTACAAGATTTTTGTAATAAATTTTGTGTCTAAAAGTTTGAAATATTTGTTTAATGACAGGATTAATAGTTTTTGAATTAATTTCCTGATTTATTTGCTATCGGAGCTGAAAGTCAATTCGAATTTTGTATGAAATACTGAACTTAAGTCGATTAGACTTCATATAAAGTTCGAATTGACTTTGAACTCTGTTTGCTTTATTTGTTGATAATTAGAATTTAAAATTTAATTAATATTGGTCTATTAAATTTTGAAAGCTATACAATTAAATGGATCAATTTGCTAGGTTCTGTAAAGAGTTAGAATTGAGGCATAGTAAGCGAACAAAGAACTCTTTGAAGGATTCAGTCGAAAAATACAACGAACACTTGTTGATTAAAATTGAAAGATATAAGCCAGTGATAAAGTAAGCTTTAAGCGCCATCTAAGCGAAATCATTAATCAAAACTAATTGCATGACTAGCAATGTAGAATAATCAAATTAAGATTCACGCATTCTTCTCAATTTTCAAGTAAATTTCAAACTTTTAATTCCGGTTCTATCCAGTAAATTTATTAATCTGGTAAAAATCGTATTTGTCTTTCTAATTACATACAACACAACATTTCTCTCAGCTTACATATATGATCACACTTAACCTTAGATTGACTTCCTCTTTTCCCTCCTACACAACAACTCGGGATAATTACATTGACTTAGGTAGATAATTTTACTAATCTCTTTAACTTATTGTCATTTAAATAAACAAGGATACATATATTCTCCCAGGGACCATAAATGAATAAGACTCCGCCTACAACTTTAAAGGATCTGTCAAACCTTTTTTATTATCACTAAATGGAAGGAGCCTAACTTTGGCTTCCAAATAGCTGTGTCGCTCGGGTTTGATATTTTAGTATGATTTTCTATCAAAATTTAGAATCATTATTGTACTGTGTTCATTCATCATTCATACTATTAATAAGGATCAAAAGAAGACGTAAATCACTAGATATCAATTTAAATCTGCATTCCATTGCAAAAAAAAAACAATAAATGTCCGGAATCTCAGCTTCCATTTCAACCAAATGCCGTTAAAACCATCAAAATTGTGATCAATCTTATTTCAATGCTCAATCTATCCTTGTAGACAAACAAATTAAGTCATATTTTCTAGTTTTTAAACTCAATTGACACTCTACATTTACTTCCATTCAACCGATAGCAATCAATACCATTTTTGAACATCTGATCACAGGATAAAAAATTCATTCGAACAAGCCAGTCAGCCCATAAAGTATCGAGACTTTTGAACTTCAAAATAAATGTGAAACAACTCAAACGAAGGAGTTCCTACTTTATTATTTTGCATTTCGTTTCTTTTCATTTTTTTATTTTTTCAACATGTCAGTCAAAATATAAAAAAAAACTCATTGTAAATTAATAGTGAATAATGTTCAATTATTTTTCGTATATCTCTTTCTATTTCCTTATTTGAATGTTCGTAAATCACCTGACTTTGGGGGATGTTGATAATCTTAACGGTCGTTTTAAATTTGAATTTTAGTTTGTGTCTTGGCTGAAGACCTTGTAGAAATTTCTGTGACTTTTTGCAGCATCAAAATTGTAAGTTTTATTAATTAAATGGAATTGAATAATTTGGAGGGATTTGGTGGGTAAAAAGTTGAGAATTTGGATAAATTTGTGAGTATATTAAGGAACAGAATCAATGAATGGAACAAGCCAGGGGTACGCCGTTATGATCAGTCCATATGAACACTGCGCAGTCCAAATGGCCACAGGAACTAAAAAAAATTGTGAAAAAAAAAAGTTTTCTATTCTGATAATCACCAATCAAATGAAAAAAAAATAGTAAAGCTTTTTAAAGTAGAATAAAATTGTAAAAACTTTATTAAAAACGTGCACAAAAATCTCGCCAACATAAAAGTTCAATAAGATATCATTTACGGCTGGCAAATTGTAAAAAAAGAGAGAGAAAAAAAAAATTAAAAGAAATCATTTTTTTTTCTTCTGGCTAATGTGAACTTTTTTTTTTCTCCTCCAACATTAAGGGTGTATTTTTTTAAAGGTGAATTTCAGAATTTTTTTTTTTTTTTTTGATAACGATAAAAGTGTTCCCATTGAATGCCAGAAGTTGATGCAAAAAAAAAAGAAAAACGCCTTTAAAAAAGTTAAAATATAACCGATAAAGTGAATGTAATCAAGAATGATAAGCCACAACATCTCGACATGATATTCGGAAAAGTCAAAAGAATATTGAAGTGAAAGATATGAAAAATACTAATAACAAAAATAATAACCTATACATTAAGAAAATCGATATAAAATAATTTTTGAAGTGAAGAAAAATTCCAAAAAAAAAAAAAAAAAAAAAAAAAAAACACAAAAGTTAAGAAGAAAATTTAAATTAATTTATCTCTGTACTGATAAAAAAAAAATATATTCGCAAAACAAATGAAACAATTTTGTGTCGTTTAATGAAAGCAGTCCAAAAAAAAAGTTTTTTTTTTCAGTCACTTGAACCAATGATAATGAATTAGAAAAATATATAAAACATATACTAATACATAAGAAAAAAAATTCATATACTTATTTGCAAAGACGGTAAGAGAAAAAAATTCATTTTTTTTTTTTTTTTGTGCTTAATCGTTGCAATTGTCGATTGATTTTGAGACAGATGAAAATTATTTTGTGTGTTTTAATTAACCAAAAAAAATGTGACAATTAAAAAATATTATTGATTTAAATTTAACAGTCAGTAAATGGCATATGAAAAAAAATTCTGATTTTTTTTTTTCTTCTCAATTTTTTTTTATTTCAAATAAATTTGCCACAAGTGCTGCTATGCATGAGAAAAAAAAATTAATTTAAGAAAAAATAAGAGTGTGGAGAGTCACCGGAGATGGATGATTAGAGCGCATTCGTTGTGATGATGATTTTTTTTTTTTTTTGAGGATTTTCAATGGATTTATTGATGGATTTTTTTGATCTATTAATGGATGTGCTGAGTGAAAATTTCATTCTTTTTTTTCTAGCATTTTCTTGTCTCGTGAGGGAATTTTTTTCATGCTGGATTTATTAAAATGTGTCCAATTGCTTAGTTACATGAGTGAGCTTGATAGCGGAATGGTTTAGTACATCAGGACAGAATTTTTGCAATATCGACCCTGAGATCAAGGGTTCGAGACTCGGAATGGGAAATTTTTCACTTGTCCTTTTTCTAATCATATGCGAGCTTATAGCACCCCTTTGCAGGCTACAAGGGAGAAATGTCATGAAATGAGTGGTTTTAGAAGCTGTAGATATAGATTTGAGTGCAGTGGATAGACGAATCCTTTCTTACTAAATTGTCATTAGCTCTGAGATGTATATAAGACAAAGCTCTGGATCTTCAAGATCAAACCATTTCCATCTTACTCTGTTGCTGGTTTTGTCTCCTTACTTACTTATTTCGCTGGCTGTACAGATCAGCTGTGTTCCAAAGCTACTCAGTTAACGTCTAAATCTGGCACTATCGATGTCTGCCCTTTCTCAATTGCCAATACCAAGTGGCATACATTACATTGGGTCAATCAGCTAGTTTTTTGCACAATTTCTAAGTCCACAAGTTGGAAATCTATCCAATTGGATTCTTATGACACCTGAAAACTTCCTTAAAATTCCTTACAAATTTCTTCAATAAACAAAATTACGATTTTACGTTCATTTGACTTGTAAATTGTCGATTTTGATGTTAATGCATAGTGGGTAGTAATTTACTCTATTTAGTAATTCTTAGTATATATAAAAAAAATACTTTAATATTCACTAAAGTCGGAACTGCTTAGTTAAGTAAACAATATTCTGACAAAACAAAAATTTGACTTCAAATTGTTTCCAATTAAAACTTTTACGATTAAATTTTGGTCACGTTTGAACGAGGATAAAAAAAAATTATTTTAGTTCCCATTCCAATCGAGTTCATTCACATGTGAAAAATGAGAATCTCATCAGCATCAGCCCCAAAGTGAGCGGACACACCACACTCACTCGTGAAAAAAATGTCCGCTAAATGTGAACATATATGTATATACATATACACATATTTCTCGATAGAAATTTTCCGTATGATTTTTCGTGTATTTTTATCTACTTATTAAAAAAGTGTTGGGAATCATCATACATATATTCTCTCTCGGTGTTTATTTTTATATTTTAAAAGATTTTTTTTTTTTTTGGAAATTAGCACTTTTTTCAAACCTAAAACTGCAAATACATTGGAAGACAAAATTTGAAACTCTAGATAGACTATTGTTACTTTGTGGCTGTCAAGAATTTGATTTTATTTTCTTTCTTTGCTCGTATTTCGTCGATATTAATGAGACTTTTGGGTTTGATAGTGGTTCTTGATGGGATTGGATGGTCGGTAATTGGATTCTTATAAGAATTTCATGAATAGCGACTAGCAGGCAATGAACTTACTTTTAAAATCAGAGAAAGGCTCTAGAGCTAACTCTTGTTGTGTTAAGTATAGCTAGTAAACCTTAGCATTCAATCAGCTGGCTTTAACAGGCAAAGAGCTAGCTCTACCACGCAATGAGCTAGCTCTAGTCGGCAATGAGCTAGCTCTAGCAGTTAATGAGCTTCCTCTAGCTGGCAATGAGCTTCCTCCAGCAGGCAATGAGCTAGCTCTAGCAGGCAATGAGCTAGTTCTAGCAGGCAATAAGCTAGCTTTAACAGGCAATGAGCTCGCTTTAGCAGGCAAAAAGCTGGTTCTAGCGGCTCTCAACAGCAGAATAAGCTTAAGTAACGCTCGTGGGCTTACTCAAATAGTATATTTAAGTAGATCAAGCTCTTAAGAACATGCTCTTTGTCTGCTAGGGAGCACAGCATGTTCATTAGCCCGAACAGACAAGTAACATGCTCAATTACATATATTAACTGAGTTTACTCATGATTAGCCTCATACAGTTGAGCATACTCATTGTCTGTTAGGGTAGGATACCGCTAAGTCGGCATATCAACAGTTGTTCCCCATAAGACACATTGACGGCTGATGTAGATCCATTTTTGCGGAGAAAAATAAGATCCGCCGCATTGTGCCGCTCGGATTTTCTGTCAATTTACTGCTAAATAAACAAGTTTCAATTTCAAACTCTCATGAATTTTGCGATGATTTTTTAGATATATAGACATGTGCCGTGGAACAAAATTTCACTACAACTGTCTAAGATAAATGTGACTATGACCCGGTGCGCGATACTGAAATGAAAACAAAAAAAAAAATATTCTCAGATAATGTGATGAAGTTTCTTACATGAAAATCTTTTTTTTTTCTCTTTCTTCTTCTTCTTATTTTTTTCGTACAAAATATTCAGATTCGTTAGACGCCTGATGATTGACCTTGATACTTTTTTATCACTTAGGATTTTTCCCCTCACAATCATGCAAAAATCTATAAGTTTTACTCCTAATCGATAATTAATATTTCGTCTCAAGTCAACCTTAATTATTGGTTCTTATTAAATTGTAAATTAATAATTTTTTTTTTCTATCAACACAAAAACTGCATATGAGCTGACAGACATTGTTGTAATTTATTTGAAGGTCAGAATTTTCAATTCAAGAAAAAAATAGCTTGAAGATAATTGTAAACAAGATACTTTTATGAAAATTGTGTTTGATGATTCATTCAATCGTATACTATGAATATTAAGATTATAGGTTTTGGGAATCATATGCTTCAAACTTATGAATTATGAAGTTCTAGGAAAGTAGATGAACTTTAGGAGTATATTTGTGTAATTATATGAAAAAAAAACATTGTAGTACTTCCGATAAAATATTAATTGATTTTTTCCGATTTCATGCATGAGTCTGTCAAGTATAGAGGTTCTATTGAGATCCAGAATGAGATTCATTAATGATCAGAGCTCTGCAGAGACTAAGCAGAGACGGTTTTCAATTTGATTCAATTTTATTGAAGTTTTTGCTTCAAATTAGAGTTTAGGTCATTCATGAGGCGTTTAAACATTTAATGATATCAGGCTAGTGCTTCAAACCCTAGCAGACACATACCGTGCCCTTAAAAGCAGAGTAAGCTAAGCAAAACGCTCACAAGCAAGCTCTATTAGTATGTTTAAGATGAACAAGCTCTCCAAAGCATCCTAATTGTCGGTTACGGTAAACCTACGGATAGGACAGCATTGTTTAGCTGTATGACTACTAATTGTCAACCATCATGTAAAACTACACCTGTTATACCTAAATCTTTTGTACAAATCCTCTGGAATTCAATTTAAGTCATCCTTTCTAAACTTAACATCATTCCAATCTTGCAAGATCTTCTAACAGGCAAACAGCATGATTTCATGATGCATAACAACTCCGTCATGTTTCAGAACTACACTTTGATACCTAAAAGCACTCTCTTTGCCTATTATTGATCCACGAGATCATTTCATTAAACACGAATCATACCAAATTGAGTCAAGATCACGTGAAAATGTAATAAAATCAAAACAAAATAGTAAAATCCAGATCAAGTGATCTCTGTTGTTCTTATCACTGACTCATTCGTGTTATTAACAACAATCACCTCAATTTTTCATTCAAAATTGATCATTTTTCACAAAATGAAATATGATGAATCAACGAAGCTAATTGATGATTTGTGTTGTTTTTGGACGACAACAATCAATGACGAAAATTCCAATGAATTGTTGTGCATAAACAAAAAAAAAATAATAACATGGTAGTCAATATTATCAAAATAATAATAATAATTCAATTATATCTGGAAAAACCATAATACTTAAAAATGTTTACGATCGATTCAAGGAATGAATTTTTACTTTTTTTTGTGTCTGCTTTGAATATCCACGAATTTCAATAATGAATCAATTATTGAGAGCATTCTTGGATTCTGTAGTACAAATGAACATTTGTGTGATGCTTTTCCAGCAGTTTACATTCCCAGACATAACATTTGTTGTCACCTGATAAACAGTTGTTCTGTGTAATTTGCTACTCAATTTATTTGAACGAATTTTGTGATTCTAGGCAAACATGATAGTCTAAAACAGTGGTGGGCAACCTGTTTTGTGGCGTGGTACAACTTGGTAATAAGGCACGGCAGAAACCTAATGCGGCATGAGGTTCATTGCATTTTGGCAACATATAAGTGTACCGCGGCACACATTTTGCCCACCACTGATCTAAAACAGTGGTGCGCCACCTTTTCTGTGTTACGGCACACTTTGGTGGTAAACCACGACACAAACCGCACACCAAATGCGCTTCTAGGCATTTTGCCAGAACTTTAGTGTTCCGTGACACAAAGGTTGCCCACCACTGGCCTAAAAACCGGTGATTCCCTCTAAAATCATTACGATTCCTCCCTGATAACCACGTGAGATTTTACTTAAAAATTTGTCATTATGTTGAGCACTTTGCAGCTTTATCACTCTTCCATCTTTAAGTCATTCAGTCTCAATCAACAAGTCATTATAAATTGATCAAGATAAGATCTACAAAATTAAGTGCTTAAAATCGTGCACCGCATACGATTATTACTATCAAAAAGCCTTAAATGTTGGCGATATGAAATGTTTTCACGTCATAAATATTGAATTTCCGGAACTAGAAATAAAACGAGACTTTGGAACCTTCATACATGTCAAAATGTACACATCTAATGTCTTTCAATTTATCTACATGTATTAACATTATTATTATTTATTACTTTTTGTACAATGAGGCAAGAATAATCATTGTTCAATGACAGCTTCTTAAGCGCGAGCAGCACAGTGCGAATTACAATTTAGTCAACATCCAAAAAGAGTTCTCAATTAAATTTCCAATTTATTAGTAATTAAATTCGCATATACAACATCACATATTTCTCAGAAATAGCACAAGTAGCAAGAAAGCAAACAGAAGAAGAAGTAACTGTATGTGTGTATGCATGTATGTACATCTATATATTCAAATAATTTATTTATAAAACTGATTGACATAATAATGCAAGGTTCATGTTTATACCGATCTTATTAATATTCATTAAGAGCTGTACGCCGTTTCTTTGGAATTCAAATAGCAACAAACAGTGACGAAAAAGGCATAAAGTAAAATTAAAATGAATAAAAATTACCAAAATTGAATTTAAAAATATGAAAGTAGACTAATTGTGCGAGACACATGCTAATTGGGGATTCTAATTTGTATGGGAATTTCTTGGAGGTAATCCCGAGGTGCACAAATGAAGAAGGTGGCTAGGGAGCTTTTAAGGGTCAGCTAATGCTCTTGCTAACACCAAATGGAAGCCGACTTAGTTTGGCGTCCGTATGGCTGCCAAAAATTCGCAGAAATGGATGCAGTTGCCCAAAATATGCCTAAATGGAAGCTATAGTCATAAAGAAGCCAAAAAATAGGACCATAGTCCACCAAAACATAAGACCGTAATTCATATGACTATGGGTTACATTTTTTCAATAGTTTAACGGACTATGGTTCTATGGCTTATCGTCCATAAGACCACGGCTTCCATTTCTGCCTACTTTTGACAGCGGCATCCATTTCTGTCTATTTTTGACAACTGCATCCAATTCCCCCTATTTTTGGCAGTCATATGGAAGCCAAATGGAGACGTCTTCCATTTGGTGTTAACAGAAGATGTTCAGCAAAGCCTTAAAAGCTCCGCAACTGAGCCTTCTTCATTTGTGTCACTCGGTGCCAAAGATTCTGACTTTTTGAATTTGAAACTTGTTGATTGTGTGCAGAAAATCTGTGCGCATTTCAAAAAGAGATTATAAATTGCTTACATATATAGTATCAACACGCGTGCTGAGTGGATATAGACACAGAAAGGATTCCTTTTTTTCTTTTCTTTTTCTCAATTCATTCATTGATTTAAAAAAAAAATAATAATAATAATATATTAAATACATATCGTAAATTTTGTATAAATACACATATCCCCGCATGGTTGTTATGCTCTATCAATTTTTATTATTTTATATACATTCACAGCCTGCAGTGATAAATTTTTGATAATTTTTTTTGTTGTTGTACGACAATAAACAGTCATATATGGGTAAATCTCCGTAAGAATTTTCTATCAAAAAACTATGTTTTTTGTGAAATTCTCAAAAACTGGTTAATTTTTCTAGCTTTTTATACTCTTATATGGTAGAAAAAGTTAATTATGATAGTTTTTCAAATAATCCAGCTTTGTAAATGCTTTAATTAATGATTTATTTCGATTTGAAGAGCGTCTGATTGTCAACTTTACCAAAAGTCGATATTTTTATTTTCGATTTTTTTCTTCAGATATGAATTTTAAAGCTTAAAAAAGATACACAAAAGGTTTTCGCTCCTCTAAGCTTTCGTTATGTGCTTTTATTTAGTAAAAAAGATGTTTAATTAAGGAGATATTTACAAAAATCGTGTCAGAATGTCAACTTTTCGACGCATTATTGCAAAACAAAATGTGGTTTAAAACATAGATTTCCGTTAAAATTCGTCTACAAACAAAATAAATTTAATTAAATAGTACTTTTAAAGATCAAATTTTAATCCTAGATCTATGACAAACAATTTTTAGTCGATTTAGAAAATTTTTAGTCAATTTTTGCAGTTCCCTTTTTACGGAGATTTACCCATATATACACGCGAGTGAATGAGTTGAGTGATTAAAATTAATAGAGAAGCAGAACCGATAGTTTGTGTAATCAACTACAATGGAATATGTTTTACGCTCTTAACAGCTAGTTCATATCATGCATTGATAAATTGCCGAAAAAAAATATATATATAAAGTCACTTTAATTAAAATCATTTACTTGTTTCCCACACATTTTTGTGACATTGATTAGGCATCTTTTCAGCTGAAATAAATCTTTTAAAATGTTCAAGATCTTGTGTGATGATGATTAAGATGTGTTTTTTTTTGTGCAATTGGATGCAGTGTTGTAAAACAGGCAATTGGCACAGAAAAAAACCGTACAATTTATTGATAATTTGTATAGTTTTGTATGACTTTCCTTACAAAACCATACAAATTATCAAGAAATTGTACGGTTTTTGTCTACGACTTTTCTTTCAAAACCATACAAATTATCAAGGAATTGTACGGTTTTTTGTCTGTGACTTTTCTTACGAAACCATACAAATTATCAAGAAATTCTACGGTTTTTGTCTATGCCTTTCCTTACAAAACCATTCAAATTATCAAGAAATTGTACGGTTTTTGCTTTTAACAGGTGCCTGTTTTGCAACTCTGATTGGATGTATCTTGATGATATTATCTCATTTTGTCATACCCCAAAAAAAAGTCAGTAAGCATCACGTCTTGATAGTTTTAAGTCACCTATTCATAAATTATCTTTTGTATAGATTTTAAATAGAACAACTTAAGCCCTTTGATATCGTTTCTTTTTTTATAAAGATCAAAGAATCTTAAAGTACCTTAATATCAAACAAGGTAGAGACAGTTTCTAAATTTGACTAACTCATTCGACATAGACACTTATCAAAAATCGTGTAACATCATTAAGAGGTTTTTTTTTGACATAAGTCATTGATGAGGAAAAAGCGCCAAGTCCCGTGTTTTTTAAAGACTTTTTCATAATTTCTTCTTCAAAAAAAAAAATATAATTAGCATTTCTCAATGAAATGAGTTATGATGTTAGCAGTTTGTGGGGTCTTCTTGGGTTTATTCTTTGAATTTTCTTTAAAAAAAGTGAATGAACGTCTTTGAAAAATGAATTTTTAAGTGACACGAATAGCTTAACAAAATTTTTAGTGGTTTTAAGGATTTGATAGCAAATTGAAGTTGAAATTTCTGTCTTAAATTGATTCCTGAAAGGCATAAGACCTAGTAGGCTTATAAACTGGCCTTAGACCAAATTTACTCTAGTTTGTGGTCGAAATTCATCAAATGTGACCAAAAGCAAGAATTTAAGGAACCTGAAATTGAATTTTCATCCATTTCTACGTCCTGTAGCTTCCAACGATGCAGCAAAGTTACTTCGGATTTTGATTGTAAAAGTCAACTTGAGTTAACTTTGAATTCTGGATGCAATATGCAGATTTAGCAAAAAACTCATTCTACGCACATAAATAGCAAGGGTTAAAACTTGTTGAATTCTTGGTGGTTGGAGTAAAACAGGTGGCTTCGGTATTTAAACAAAATTGTTATTCATAAAGTAGCAATTTATGCTTCTTGAAATCCTGCACTTTGAATTCAAATTTCATTTCTCGTTCTAATCTAGGATGGCACACGACATAAAAAAGGCGACAAATCTGACCCCAAGACAGCTTGACTTTGGTTTTGGTCAGATTACACTGAACGGTCTCAGGCCAGTTTCACGCCGAATTTCTAAACATTTCTACACCATGTGTCTTCAGCGAATGACTACATAATGTACTGATATACCTATGTACATATATTAGTAGTATTTAGTCTGCATAGCTACATATATTGAAATTTACTTCTACGAACTTCTACAAAATATATATTTATGAATGACAGAATATCAATGACATAGCAAATATAAGTTAAGACAGACTAATCAAGTCCAATTTTCACTTTCTTGATCTTGCTCATTTTGAGTTTAAGAGGTTCTCTCCTAATAATTTAATTAGAATCTTGAAAGATCATGAAATATTTATAGTTTTGACGAAATTTTTTTGAAATATTGAAGCAGATTGGATAGGTCTTTGGCTTGGTTTTTCGTGAATTTCGGTCCTGAGCGACACATATGAAGGAGGTTCCGTGAAGAAGTCTCTAAGACTGTTTTAATAACCTCGAATGGAAGTAACCAATGTGTGGCGTCCAAATGGCTGCTAAATAGAACATTTCCTAATTTTCAGTCACAGGCCAGTCACGGGTTTTCCATCATTCGACATTTTATTCCAAAATTTCCTTAAAAATCAAGATTTTCCCTTAGTCTATTAAATTACTTAATTGCTTATCATTTAATTGCAGATAGACATCCCAAAAATGACCTTCATAACCCCAAAAATCTTGATCACTTATAATAATCAGCCCCAAAAAAACGACCATTTTAAATAAAATTAACACTCCATAATTTGCTTCACATGCTCGACTTGTGAATCTTTGCTAGTTATCCAGATTTTTTTGATTTTTTGCAATATTTTATTCATTACATCATTTTTTTGAGACCGGAACCACCGAAAAAAACACATTTCCTGTGAAATAAATTCGATCTGTTTTCATTTGATTGAATCGAAAATTGACATTTTTACTTTTTAAATCATCAGAAAATTTTAAATAGTATTTTTAGATATCAAGGGTATTTCAATTCCTTATCATCGACTTTATTTATGCGATTTTTCTAATCCGACTTTGACTTATTGTAAGTTTTTAGTGCAGTTGTGGGCAACCAGTGTGACGCGATACATTATTTTGTCATGAATCGTATGGAGTGTATGATTTCGGTCGAGGCTTACCATCAAGATATATCGCGGCACACAGGTTGCCCATCTCTGATCTAGAAACTTACAGGCAACCTCTGCGCCGCAGCACACAGCCATGAACCGTATGTCAAGTACGGTTTCCAATCAAAGCTTCCCACCAAGATGTGCTACAGCACACAGGTTAACCACCCTTGTTCTAGAGTATCGGGTTTTATCATTACTGTTTCCATTATCCGTTACACAACAACCTTCTAGTCTTCTGGAATTTGTGCTTTGAAGATTAATGCCTAAAATTTTTTTTCTCTATCGACCTTGACCAAGTTAATAACCTTGACCTATAAACCCCGAAAAAAATAAGTACTTTACTTCCAACATCATTTTTTTTACATAATTGCCAATGACAACGAAATTCATGTTTGAAATCTGATGTTGAAGCATAATTGAGAGAAATGGCTGAAGTGCTATTTTTTTGTTATTTGAAGGCGTTTATGGATTGGATTGTTATAGTGTTATATAATTCCAGTCTATTGACCACTTGAACTGATGAGAAGATTTATATTCCTTTTACTTAAAATAATTTAAATTAATGTATGACAACACTCGAGTGGCGTAAATTTACGAACTCAAGATTCGCGCGTGCGACAAATGGTTATGTTATTTTGGAAATTGATTTGGCAGAGATGTAGTATGGATTGAGGGGGGATTTAAGATTTTTGTATTGAGGATTATTAAGAGATTAAGCACAATTATATCAAGGAACACTGGAATTAGATGATGATTTTGAATAGAATGTTTGAAATCAGCTATGTACTTGATTATTTGTCAAACTGTAGTGTCAAACTGTTTAAACTGAATAATTAAGAATCGATTGATCATATCAAAAGAGATTAATTCATTTTGGTTTCATTCACAACTGGCGTTCATCAGAAATTCAAACTTGCATCTTAACCGAATAACACAAATCGCTTAATTGATCCAAAATCAGAAACCAAGTCGACGTAACTCTGACATAGTGTCGGATTTAAGGCGAATTTAATACAAGTCAGAGTGACGCCGAGTTGGATTCGGACTTTTGATTGATTAGCCGATTTGCACTATTTGGGGTTGATTTCTCGCCAAACAAAATCTTTTCAAATCTTACAACCGAAAATCCGGCTTTAAACCGACTTAACCATGATTCGAGGCCGGATTTTATTAGATCTGGCGTAGAACCAGAGTCATTCTTTTTTAGGGGTGGATTTGCGACAATTTTTGGAACGTGCGCCTTCCGGGTTCATAAATATCATTTAACGATTTCTGTTAAAATCTACTAATTTAAGCTTAAATTTAAAAATTCTCAAAATCTCTTAAAATTAATGCATAAACTACTGTAAAAATTTCAAAAATTTCCTCAAACTAAAAGTTGTGTAGGCCAAAAAAATATAAAAATTATGACTCTATAAAAACTAAGTATGTTCCCCTTTGAGAATTAAAACTCGGCATTAATAAGCCTGAGACAAATGACTCTACTGAATCAAAGATCCACAAACTCACACAGCAAAACTTTCTTCACGCGATCAGAATTTACTTAGCTCAGGGGTTGGCAACCTGTGTGCCGCGACTCACTAGTGTGTTTTTAAGGAATGGTCACAAATCGTATGGTTTACGCAGTTTCGGTCGAGAACTTCCGCCAAGATGAGTGTCGCGTATAAAAGGTTGCCTACCACTGACTTAACTAAATTGTTTATTGTGACTAATTTATCAACAAAAAAAAAAGATCTCTCAATATTTCGTAATCAATAGAATGCGTATGATGATTCACAAAAATGCGCTAAAATCGTTCACTTACGACGACTCTTACAGAAAAAAAGAATAAGAATAAGAAGAAGAAACATTTTTGATTTATCAGATAAAAAATATTTGTGAAAAGAAAAAAAAATGAAATAAAAAAAAGAAGGAAGATAGAGAGGAAGAATTTATATAAATTTTATTTTAAGAGACCACTTTCTCACTCGTTCATAAGATATTTTAAAATATAAAAAATCATTTTTTTTTCTTTATTTTTAGATATCAGCAGCTAAAGTGTGAGAAGGAGAGAAAAGGAAAGAGAGAGAAATTCCAAATAAGAAGCATTATTAAGTGAATGAAAAATAATATAAATATACATAATAAGTAATAGACGAGCAAAAGTAAAAGAAGGAAGGAGGCAAATATAACAATTAATAAAGGAATACATATTATTGGGAATGAGAATACTTAAATTCATAATTTCACTAGTAGTTAACAAATATAACTAAGCTTATAAACAAGAACAAGTAAGGACATCGAGCAGCATTAGCGGCAGCATCAAAGAAAAAAATTTCCTTTTAATATAATCAATTCAAGCAATAGATACGAAACAACTCGTGTGTGCAACGGCGGGCGATTTTTATTAAGATCGAACGACGGTAAAAAAGCACACATAATAATTTACATTTATACTGGCTCGTAACGGTGAAGCGCGGGGGACAACAGAATCTCCCGATACACCTGACGGTGGTCAGTCATCATCGTGTTGGTGGGCAACAATGGGGTGTTTTGGTTCAGCTAGTTCAAAACAGGCAGATTCAAATAGTACAGATGACTCGAAAAGTCAAAAAAGGAGGAGCGATGCTATCACAAAGCAACTACAAAAGGATAAGCAGGTAAGAGTGAATTTATTTTTTGAGATATAATCTGAACCATTTAATTGATAAGGCGTAGATAAAGAAATGAAGATAGTGTAGGAAACAGTTTAAAGGGGATAATTTGCTTTAGATCAGTGTTGTCTAAACTTTTTTTGTGGTATGGCTCACGTTGGTGATAAGCCACGACCAAAACCACACATAGGATGCAAATCATGGAATAGTATGCCAATGCGCACAGTTTGGACAATACTGCTTTAATAAGTTAGTGATCTATAGGAAGAGTAACTGACTTTATGACTTCTAATTCTGTTCAGAACCTTACTACTTCTAAGGTTCTACAGAAAAAGGACACTTTCTCAGAACATGAGTGAGATTCGAACCCACATCCTAAGATTTCCGCCCGCATGCTCTTACAACTGAGCTATAAGGGGATGTTCAGGAGTGTGACATAAAGCACTCTTAAACCTTACTAGAACAAATCCAAAAAGTTCTGATGATCTAGTTCAGGAAACACACGGCAACGATATGACCGAAAACCTCCTGTAGCTCGATTTGACTCTGATCTGAGGCTGAGTTTCACTGAATCTAGTCTGAAACCAGTGTCACACTAGGTTGTGACTGAATTTTCTACTATTTCCATTCCGTGTGCTTCCATAACTAGATCATCAGAAGTTTATGTGCTTTCCGGATTCATAAAAAGCATTTAAAGTAAATCTATATTTAATCAAAAATCTCATAATAAGATAGTATTTCGCAGATTATGCAGCATATTCACATGAATCTCATAATAGCAGAGGAATCTGCAATTGAAAACAAAACTTCAAGTGGTCATGCAATTTTATATATTACATCAAATTATGTATTAGTTCCTTATTACCTACTGTGCACTTTAAATATCAATACCACCTGTGATCATGAGATTCTTACAAAATTACTCAATGCAAGGAACTTTGTTGTAAAATTCCCCAAATTTCTCAACTGTATACGCCTTTTGCAAATATTTACCTCGACTATTTTCAACTCGAAAGTAATTTTTTTTTTGTGTATTTCATTGTAGGTTTACAGAGCAACACATCGATTGCTCTTGCTTGGCGCTGGTGAATCAGGCAAATCAACAATCGTTAAGCAAATGCGTATTCTACACGTGAATGGTTTCTCTGATACCGAGCGCAAACAGAAGATTGAAGACATCAAGAAAAATATACGCGATGCAATATTGGTAAATAGAAACTGAATGGAAAAAATAAGAAGGAATGAGAGGAATGAGATTGACATTATTTTTCTTCTTCTTTTCTTTACAGACGATTACAGGTGCTATGAGCACTCTAACACCTCCAATATCATTAGAGAAACCTGAAAACCAAGCAAGAGTAGACTATATTCAGGATTATGCTTCAAGTATGTTTTCTTTAATATTAAAATAATGATGATGAAAATATATCTGTGCCAAGTGCACCGCACGATATATTTGTGACTTTTTTTTTTATATGAATTTTTGATATATTTAATTTTCTTTTTATTTTTAGATCCTGATTTTAACTATCCACCTGAATTTTATGAGCACACGGAAGAGCTTTGGAAAGATTCTGGCGTACAACAAACTTTTGAACGATCCAATGAATATCAACTAATTGATTGCGCAAAATAGTAAGTGTGATTCTCAAGAGGATGTTGTTGATTGAGGATTGTAGACCAGATTTTTGAACTTTTTCATTCAGTTCATTCAGACAATTCAGGAATTGTCGAAGAAGTTAATAAGTATGCTTATTATCGTGAAAATGTTGGGGAATTCTTTTAGACATTTTTGAGTCTTCAAAAGTAACAAAACATGAAGTTATGAAGCTTCAGAGTTAAATTGGCTGTTTCACTGGTCCAAAATTACTTTTGAAGCATCTAACAAGCAACGAGCAAACTTCCATGATACAGAAATACTCATACAGTACCTAAAAGCAGTCTCTTTACTTAGTTAGGATGTTCAACTTCAAATCCAGGTTTAAATGCCATGTTTTAAGAGAATTTAGCCATTTAAAATGGTTTAAAAAGATGGCAAATAGTGCCAAAACTAGTTTAAGATTAACGCAGGGCTGACTTGGTACCAGGTCCACGTCGAATCCGAATTTAGATCGTTTTGACGCCGGTTTGTTTTAGGTTTTTAAACTCTTGTGCTTTCCTGATATTTTTAAATACTAAGCCTGTAGTTTTATTCAGATTTGATGCTAAATTCATCATAAAGTGTAATTTTTAGAGTTTCATTTCTTCTCGTGACAATTAAGACATTCTGTATTGATCTTTCAATCAATACAAGTCTGACAAAGCCCGAATCAAACCTTAGTTTAGGTTCTCATTCATTAAACATAGCAATATAGCGTCTTGAGACGATCAAGATATCGTAGGATGGTCTAGAGAACTCGATAATATTGGTAACTCTTATCAGCAGAATTCTAAGAAGACTAGTTGCAACTAGAGTTGTCAATTATTTGGGTTTTTACTATTTGTACAAATACCAAATACCCAAATATCGAGACCCCCAAATATTGTACAAATACCAAATATTTTCGAAAGTATGGATATGACCCTAAAAACATCTGAATTTTCAACAAAAATGCCTGTATATTCACGCTTAGTGTATAATTAATAATAACAATCAACTTAGAAGTAATGAAATTAATTGTTTTCCAAAGAATAATATTAAAAAATAACTAAAATATTAACTTTTCTTCAAACATATGATTAGGAAACTTCGGCTTAAAACATTCTATGCAGAGAATGATCGTTCAATACTTGTTAACGTAACTTGAATGGACTTCAATGAAATAAACCGCGCCTCTAACTTTTCAGTTGATGTCTAGATCTAAGTCTATTCATGAATACAGCCATTCTAATCATAAGGACATGAAGTGCGATTTGCTATCTCTTCGTCCTGACTTTCAAATCCACAACATGTGTTAAATTTTTGTATTAATTATATATTTAATCTCAAAAATTCTAAAAAATACTACATAAATTTGTTAAAAAATATCGCAAAAATTTTATCTTGGAATATTTTCAGGAAAAATTTCATACTTGCTTTACATTTAACTCTTATATTGGTGGATACAAATTATTTGGTTTAAAATTACAAATTATTTGGTGACCCAAATAGTTTCGAAATGGACCAAATACCCAAATATTGGTATTTGTAATTGACAACTCTAGTTGCAACTAGACATTCTAATAAACTCAAAATTCTGCAATTGGCCATTCAAAACATGACTTTAACGTTCAAAATCTGTAGTTACTTCCTCAACAGTCTTCATATTGCATACTAAGAAACGACTAATATTCTAATTTTCATTTCCACTTCATTGCAGTTTCTTGGATCGAGTTAGTGTAGTAAAGCAACCTAATTATACACCATCAGAACAAGATATTTTAAGATGTCGTGTCCTGACATCGGGTATATTTGAAACCAGATTTCAAGTGGATAAAGTTAATTTTCAGTGAGTATCGATAATCCATCACGATAATAATCAATTTATGAATTCACCTTGCAATTAATTGTCTTCAATTTCATCATTTTTTTTTTCTTCCTCCTTATTGTTCTACACATCTATTTCCATTTAGTATGTTTGATGTGGGTGGTCAACGAGACGAACGTCGAAAATGGATTCAGTGTTTCAATGATGTAACTGCAATTATTTTTGTGACTGCATGTTCTAGCTATAACATGGTGTTGCGCGAAGATCCAACACAAAATAGATTAAGAGAATCATTGGACTTATTTAAAAGCATTTGGAATAATAGGTAGGTTACGTTAGTGGATGTTATATTTTATTTTTATAGGCCACGATAGCCATGTGACAGCTGCTGCCAGTCATAAAAATTTATTGAAATAATTCTCAATCCTTGAGAATCATATTTAGTCCATGTAATGTGTTCATGATGGAAATATCAGCTATTTTAAGTAATGACTTCAAAGCTCTCAGCTTACAATTTCTAGAGATTAATGTTTTGGGTCGTTAAAGTATGTTAAGTTAATTATTTAAGGGTTAATTAGATATGAAGTGAACATCATTGTTGTCATAGTCTTTATTGGATCTGAATTGGTCCAGATTTAAATAGATTCATGATTACAGCTTTACAAACCGCAAACAATACACAAATCAGACAATTAAAAATCCAGTTAAAAGATTGTATCTGGGTACTGACATAGTCAGGTAAGATTTGCAATAAATACCTGCTTAGAATTCATTTCAATAATTAGTATTATTTGTTGAATAACACTGGATTAATGCCAACTAAGTGTTTGAATTGCGGTTACTGGAAATAAGTAAATATGTGTCAGGTTGAGGTCAAGTTCATCGTCATTGTATCTAATATTTTGATTAAATCGTCGAATTTTTACCTGTTTATGACTGGCAAGTAGCAACAGAATTGCTTGAAATTTTTAAATTTATTCCTAAGAAGCAAAGAGACCGCTTTTAGGGTCCGTAGTTCCGATTGGTCAAAAAAACGTTACAGCCAGTTGATGGCAAGCCAATGTCCAGTTTATGACTAGTTCCAGCGTATTTTTGTCCATCCGGGAGTACTCTTTTTGTACGAAACCATGCTCTTTGCCTGTTAGGTCATTAGACATTTACTAATAATCTTTAATTCCCTTCTATCCTTACAGATGGCTTAGGACTATCTCAGTTATTCTATTTCTAAACAAACAGGACTTACTAGCTGAGAAAGTAAAAGCACAAAAAAGTAAATTATCTGACTATTTTGCTGAATTTAATAGGTATCAAACACCAGGTGAGTTGATGATGATGATTTCATTATTATTGATTTATATTATCCTTAAATGTGTTAACAAGGGAAGTAAATTTAAGTAAATAACAATAAGTGAAAGAATCTCATGACTAATTGAATATCAGCTGATCGATTTTGTATTTTCTCTTTTGAGAAAAATTCACTGCGATTGACCATCAAGTTGATGAAAATGTCATTGACCATCAAGAGAAATAAAAACAATTTCCTATTTACCTCAATAAAATATTTACATCAGTTACACTGTAGCTTGATTGATTTTTTTTTTCGTACGATTCACTAGAAAATTCGAATTGAGTTTATGTGAGATTCTTCGGTGTGTAGGATAGAAAATCGATTATTATCTTAACTAGAATTTTCTAATCATTTTCGATGGCAGCGAAAAAAAAACAAGCCTTTAATACTCAATTTCCCTCGAAACAATCA
Source organism: Chironomus tepperi (assembly GCF_022539635.2). Taxonomy (NCBI): domain Eukaryota; kingdom Metazoa; phylum Arthropoda; class Insecta; order Diptera; family Chironomidae; genus Chironomus; species Chironomus tepperi. Next base: position 1,247,943 of record NW_027226133.1, on the reverse strand, counting down.
ATAGTCTTTAATTAGTCTAAATGGGATTCTTGAAAATATTTTCTGGCCTAAATGTCGTTTGATTGAATGTAATGGAGACGTAATTATCATGTGGACATAAATCCAGTGATGATTTGATAATTCTTGGAAATAAGAGTTTTCGCTGTATTGATTTTTGTTTTCCTGGAAGTTGGCTTTGTTTTTCTGATGAATTTGATAGCATTACCTATCTGTTAAGTCTCAATGGTTTTAGATTTAGCTTGAATTTAGGTAATCATCCTTATTTGCTTGATTTTTTGGAAAGACTTTCAAGATTTTAGCATAAAATTGAATAAAATTATCAAATTCATTATTATTTTGTTCACTGGATCTTCTAAAGCGTATGTTAAACCATTCACAAGCATCAATTTCACTCTTATTAGGCCACTGGATGTTCCCAAAACGGTTCTAAATCCATTCATTTATTCCACAAGCACCTGGAAGCTTTAGCAAATAAGACCTTGATCAATAATTATTAATTTTTCTACAAAACTTTCCATTTCTTCCAAGAAATTCTCAATAATAACACACAATTAAAACTTACTAATTAACATTCTTTAAATTTCATCTAATTTTAGCGGATGCATTGATAGAGCCAGGAGATGATCCAGAAGTGATTAGAGCGAAATATTTTATTAGAGATGAATTTCTGGTAAGTTGAATAAAAGAGTAAAAATTCATAAAAATAGAAGTAGGCTGAAAAAACCTTTTAAATAACGTTCAATTATAACTTCATGATGGGGGTGTCGTAATGAATTGCCCACGTAATTTACGTCTTGTCATCGCAATCATAAGAATTTTTATAAAAAAAAGAGTCTTTTTTTAAATTTTTTGATCATCGTAAGCTTCTTAAATGCTAAAATTAATTGTTTACTACGCAACATTAGAAATAAACGTGGTTCTCTGTTTATTTTAAGGCTCGAAATGTAATCAAAAATTTTAGCTTATTTTCTGAGAAATGTTTTTTCACGTCATTTGGCAATTCCAAAGTTGTTACAAATTTTTCCTGAAAAAAAAAGTAGATCAAAAATAATTTCCATGGCTGTCATAATAGGTTGTAAAACATATGGGAATTGCCATGAGTATGCTTTAAAGAAATTTTCATTGCAATTTTGTGCTGAAAATTGTAGCGCAAGTAAACAAGTTAGGGAAAATTTTAGGGGAAGAGTTTTCGGAAGCATTTATTGATTCGTTGATGAAAAAGAACCTATGTAATCTATTGTAAGGGAACGTTCCCCGAGCGGCACAAATGAAGAAGGCTCCGATAAACTTTTTTAATAATACCAAATGGAAACCGCCTCCGTTTAGCGTCCATAAGGCATTTAAATGACCATTTGACTGCGGATTTCATTTATTGTAGTATTATTAAAAGAGGTTTAGAGTAGTCTTCGAAGTTCCGTGGTGGAGCCTTCGTCATTTGTTTTGCTCGGGTTCATGCACAACGCTAATGGTGTGCAGTTTAGATACGAGTTACAAATTTTGGTTCATTTATTTTGTTAAGAAGCGTTACGATTGGGGCGAAGGAAGAAGTGTAACATGTTGAGCCCTGATACTTTTCATTTAGAACAAACGAATTTCAGTGTTAACGCCTTAGAGTAGGGGCTTAAGAAAAAGCTCTAGAAAAAGATTAAGCTTTACGTAATTTCGAACTTTTCCTAACACAATTTGTTCACAAAATTCAAAACTTAAAAATAAACTTAAAGTAACCATACTCAGAACTCACCCTCCGGCAACGTTTCCCACTACCTTTATTGTTCATGCATTGCTTGTATTCCGGAATAATCCAAGTAAGAGTATTAAGCGAACGATTTCTTACTTACTGACTTCACTGGCCTTAAATATCAATTATGATCTATGGTGGTCCATAGGCTTAGGTGCCGCAAAAAGTTTCAAGCCTGTTGGTCCTTTTGCTGGCTTCCGCTTGCCTCCAAATGACCCCTTACCTCCGGAAAATTCAAATTACAAGTCTCAACAATTCTAACTATGTACACCCCCTCAAAAAAATTCCCATAAAAATGCGCTAAATACACCCTCATTTCCCTTACTCACGTTATGTAGTTAATTTTGTTAGAATTTCCTGTATTCAAAGAAAAAAAAAAGAGACACACATTATTTATTGCACTGTATGTCTCAGCCTCATTTCTATATGTATTTTCAACATTGATGTACGTGTATATTTCTTTATTTGCAGCGCATATCAACAGCGAGTGGAGATGGTAAACATTATTGCTATCCACATTTCACATGTGCAGTTGATACAGAAAATATTAAGAGAGTGTTCAATGATTGTCGAGACATTATTCAGCGAATGCATTTACGCCAATATGAACTTTTATAAATTTATTTTTCTATGATCATAAAGTGGATATATATATACATAAAAATATATATATTTAAAAAAATGAAAAAAAAAATGAGTATAAAAATAATTTAAAAAAAAATAAATAATGGAAAGCAGTGAAAATACTTCTTAAGAGATAAAACTTCATACAGTATGAGAGATGCAAAAAAAAAACATAATAATATAAAAATGAAATTAAGTCATCAGCACATGTATATCCAAGAAACACAGATTCTTTTCCCAAAAAAAAAAAAAAAAAATTGATAAAAAAGTATGAAAAATGGTATGGTAGATTCAACTGATAAGCATTTACACACACAAACAAAAAAATAAAAACATTATGAGAGAGATGAAAATTCTACCGAAGATAAAAACAAGCTAAGTAATAAAAAAAAATGATTCAATAAACGTACACCATTAGTTAATTTAATTTTTAATTACATACATATATATATATATTTTATTTTCTTTAAATATATATATTTTTTTGAGAACAAAAAATAAGGAAAAAAAGTGAATTTTTTTCTATAAAAAAAGGAAATTAATAAATTGAGGAAGTATAATTTTTATTTGATTGAATTAAATAAGGTGAAATTCAAGAGTTCATTACTGACATAATTTTTAAGAATGAATGAAAATGGAGAAAATAATAAGAAAAAAAAATAATAATGTTTATAACAAAAATCGATTTGAATATTAAATATAGTTTACCGATGTTTCTCATACTTCTCACTTCCAAAACAAACAAAGAAAAAAAAAAAAACTCGACATTAATTCTTTTGATAGTAGATTATTAAGTTCATTTCATTTTCCTCGAAACAAAAAAAAAATAATAATAATGGGCAACATTAAACTCCTGCAGAGAAATGAGATGAATAAGGAAAAAGGCAGAGTTGTTATCTGATTGCAGCTTTTTTTGGACTAACTGATTTGTTGTGGAACTCAATATGTGATTTTTAAATCAATTTTTATCGGATCTCGAAGATGATTCAAATTTCGAAGTGAAAACCTCAAAAACTAAAAAACAGAACAAAGTTCAATCAAATTTAATAGGAGTTGATGTCGACCCCTAGCAGGCAAAGAGCGTACTGTCAAGATCAGAGTAAACTAAGAGTAAGGCTCTTGAGCATGTTAAACTAGTATGTTATAAAAGAACAAGCTCTAGAGAGCAGCTAAATCCAGCTAAATCGTAAGATATCTCAAATATTCTAGTAAAATTTGAGTAAAATGTAATGTAGTGTGATAGCAGCTAAAGCCACAAACATGATTATTGCGTATTAGGATAAGGATCACACTGGTAGCTTTGCAGCTTTGATTAAAATGAATCTAGGATTTATCAATAACAATGGTAGCTAGAAGCAGTTAATTTCAGATGATTAAAGCAAAAAGTCGATCCTAAATTTTAATTTTCTCGAAATTTACATGAAGTCGAGTTGAGTTACTTCTGAATCAGAGCAACTTCGCGAAAGCTTAAGGCGAGAAATGTTTGGAATTTGGAGTAGAGCTTGAAGTCGACTCTACTTTTATGTGGAATCGAGTCGATTAGACTTGACTTTTTCATACAAAATCCGAGTCGACTTCGATCTCTTATTTTAATTTCAAATATTCCTAAATAAGTAAGGATGCTCGGCAATCTAGGCAATTTCACTCAAGAATGTACCGAAGATTCCTCTCAAATCAAATAACAACTCTGCGTCCAAAACGATAACAAAGATAAAGAAAAATGTTTCCTTTAATCATCAAAACAATGTAATTTTGAGATTGTTTTATAATTCATACCCATATATACACAAATACACACATTACATTTACACATTTTGCATGCAATTTTTATTTTTTTGAATAGCAATATTTTTTTTTTCAATTTTTTATTTATTAATAAATTAAAAGAAGATGAAGATGATGAAAAAAAAAGGAGGAAGAAGAAGCGAATGAGAATGTTAATTATGTATACAAGAAAACGCACCATTTTATTTAATTTCTAGTCAAATTTCAATTTACATTGAAAACAAAAACAAAAAAAAAATTAAAAAATCTTTCTACTGTTGCCAAAAAAGAAGAAGAAGAAGAAGAATTGAGAAGAGAAAGGAAATTTATTCGTTAATCATTTTCGGTTTAATGCATTGGATTTGCAGCAAACACTTTTTAAGCTTTTATTTTTCTTTCTTTCTTATCTTAAACTTTTCTTTTTTTGTTGTTTCATTAACTTTATCGGATCGAGGGGTGTGAAAATATGCTTTTTGGGGTTGGAAGTTGTTCCTCATGTGAAGTGGAAAAATTCTTGATAAAGTCATTAAAAATTCAGGATCGTAAAATAATAACAGAATCGCTTAGTTAAATTCTAAGAATTTTTTCTCCTTTCTTCGTGGAAGGAAGTGCAGGTGACATTCCGTTGTTCTTTTCCTTACACATGTCAACAATGAACTGAATTCTTAGGCAGAACTTGTTAAATTATTCAACGCTGTCTATGCAAAACATTGATTTAGTGAGTTGCATGGTTGCTTTAATTCTTATTGAATGTTTGAGTTGAATTGAATGTTAAGTTGCTGTGAATATTTGAGGATTTGCATTGAGTTAATTGAGAGTTTGGATTACAAAAGCTGAATTCAGTTAATTAAATTGACAAATTTAGTAAATCAGTTGGCTTAATTCAGCATTAAATACAATTCAGCTTCGTGATTCATAAATTTACAATCTGAATTTAATAAACAAATGCTTTAATAAGCTGCATCTATTAAAATCAATCAAATGATTCAGCAAATTCTAAGTTAAACTAGCTGAATTCAATCAATCATATTCAGCAGCTAGATTTTTAAAGTAAACAATCAAATTAAGTTGAATTTGGCAATTATCAAGCCGAATTATTGAAGAACAAGCTGAATTCAGTAATCAACAAGCTGAAAAGTTTGAAAATATGCTGAACATTGCAATTATCAAGCTGAATTGTGCAAAAATCTGCTGAATTCAGTAATCAAAAAATCATATTTAAAAAGAAAAGTTTGAGAAATCTCTTCCAAATGAATTAAGCAAATCAAAACTCATTTAAGCAGCTCATTAATCCAAAGTTATTGACTTTTCTATCTGAATTTTCCAACTCAACGAACTGAATTTAGCAATCAAAAATCTATTTTTAGAAATTTTCGCATTTCAATAAACTTAATTCGACAACTCAAGTGTTTCGAAAAGTTTAATTCAGCTTGTAAAAAGTTCAAATATGAGACGTCATTTATGAATACAATTGAAAATACTAAAATTCATGGAAAAAACCTGCGTAAAAATTTTAAAGAGATACAAAATCCCATCGAAATGTTTACAAAAAATTCATTCATAAAATACAACAACAAAGCTCACAGCGACCCCATAATCCTATAAGTTCTAAAGCAATTCCTCCCCTCAAAAAATAAGTATTTATTTCCACCCCTCACAGCTTCAAAAATAAAAAAAAAATATTGCAATTGAACGAGCTTTTTCGTAATTTTTAAGCTTTACTGAGAGAAAAATAATAAAAAAAATAAAGAAGATTTAAAGATTTTTTTTTTATTATGAATTATTAGATGAGAAAAAAAAATTTATATGCATTCACTTGTTGATGCTGCTCGTGAAAATCCTTTAAAGCGATCTTTCTACCTTTTTTGTGAAGAGTAAATAATAGAAAATGAGAGAAGAAATAGATATATTTATACATTTTATTTTTAAAAAAAACTGTTGATTTACTGTTATTTTATTATTATTATTATTACTAATTATTATCATTATTATTCATTATTATTATTATTATTATTTAGTCTAATTGCTTTAAAAAATATTCATTAAAAAATAGATGAAAAAAAAAAGAAATTAAAGTATGGTCCAGAAAAAAATGGGTCAAATGGGAGTTTTTATATTCATTGACATTTCAGGACTAGTTTGTGGTCTTTCAGATACTATTTTTTGATGGAATCTTTTATATTATTGGTAGGTAAATGTATTTTTCAAGAATTACTTTTTCCATGAACTTTCAATAGCCTTGAAATAGATTAATAAGCAATATTAAGATCCTGAATGGATTTTTGACATTTTTCATCCTCGGCAATTCCAAACTGGGGTAAAATTTTCTAATATAAAACCCTATAATGATGATTCCAAACTATAGGTATACCACATTTAAAATAACTTATTTTAAGGGTTGGACGGAAAGCACATGGCGTAGAAATTGTCGTAAATTGGGCTCCAGGGTGACTTGACTCTGATTTGAAGCCGGATTTCATCAAATTTGGCTTAGAGTCAGAATAACCTTGTCTTGGGACCGGATTTATCGGATAGTTCTACACTGTGTGCTTTTAAGTTGATTTCTTTGAGCTCTGCTAATGAGAGTATGAGCTAGATGCAATGGTGAGCCACCTGTGTGCGATGAATCATATGCCGTGTGCGTCGATGTTTACCACCATAGTGGACTTGTGCACAATAAAGGTTGCTCACCACTGGACTCGATTATATCCAAGAAATCGATCCCTGAACCAACTTTATGTCTATTTGAATCTATTTTCCGAAATAGAATCATTCACAATTACTTCAAATTTCTTCAATCTCTTCAATAACTAAATGATCAATTATTAAACAAAGCTTGAAATTTGATTCAACATTTTCTGGACCACACTTTGTTAACAAAATAAAAAATGATTTTTCATTTCAATTTAATAAAAAAAGGAGAAATTAAACTGCTTGTACTCCCCAGGTTAGGAAACAAAAAAAATTATAAAGAAAATATTGTAATGGACATATTCATTAAACTAAAAAGAATTAAAAAATGTAGAGGATATGCGAAGTAATAGCAAAAAAAAAAAACTGAAATTAAATTTCAAAACTTGAATAGCAAAAAAAAATGTAATAATAAGGAAAAACAATTGATATTTCTGTAGTTTCTTTTCTACTGTGCTATTCTCCCAAAAAAGAAATCGAAAGAAAAAAAAATCTTTAAGCCTTTATATGAAAAAAAAATAACTTGACTTCTTTTCCTGGGTAGATTCATTAACAAAATTAAAAATTATAAGTAAAAAAAGTTTAAAAAAAAAAAATCATGAATGAAATGCAGGATGGTGGCTGTTTGGTTTATTTGATTTGTTGTTTTTTAAAATAGATTTTTGTGTAATTTAACGGACTTTTTTAATTTGAAAATTACAAACTATCTAAAATCAATCATGTTTTCAATAATTTTGCTACATTTTTCAATTTTAAAGAGTTTTCTGCTCAATTTTGATTAATTTTTGAAAGATTCTTTATTTTAAAAATAATTTCAGCAACATTCAGCATTGTTTACTCAATGACTAAGCTGAACAGTGCTTAATTTAGACTATTTCAGCTGAATTACGCTGAAATTTAGCTTAAAATTTTTGAATTTAACACAACTTTTGTAAAAAATGCTGAATTCAAAATAAATTAACTGCTGAATACTTTGTTCGAAATAAGTTAATATAAAAATGCTGAATTTAGTCCAATTTAGCATTATAATGCTGAATTTAGATCAACGTAATTGAATTTTTAAATTCAAAACTATTTCACTGATTAATGCTGAATTCATCACAGTTGATATGAACAATGCTGAACTCTTTAGACCAATATAATGCTGAATTCAGCTGAAAAAAGTAAACAAATCAGATTAACAGTTCAAAAATTCAATTTTCAATCAAATAAAAGTCAAATCATATAAAAATCTCAACTAAAAACAATAAATTAAGTAAACCAATTTGTCAACATGCTGATAAAATGCATAAAAAATTGAAAATGATAATTGTAATAAGTGTTTTACAAAACATATTACCATTTTTCACCTACAAGAACAATTATTGTAAGTACACAGTAAGTAGTACTAAAAATAGATCTTTAGATGGAGGATAAATATAAAAAATATTATATTTACATCAATTGTTTATAAAAAAAATGAGAATAAAATTAAAAAATCTTTTTTTTTTGTGAAAGGAAAATTTTTTTATCAAAAAAAAAAAATTAAAATAAATAAAAAAAAAACTTTTAGAAAGTAATCTGAAATGCAATCATTGTCTAACGTTAAATAAGTAATTGAATTGAATGTGTTTTAATTTTTATAAATAAGTAACAAAATGAAGTAATAAAGAAGAAGAAGACACATGAAAAATACCCGAGAAACATCAAAATTTGAAAAAGCTCCTAACCTTAAAATTTTGTTGTATTATTTTTTGCTGCTTATTTGCTGGTATATGACTTGAAATTTGATTGATTAGGTCAGTGGTGGGCAACCTGTGTGACGTGTCACACCAATGTGTCACAATGAACCGTATATGGTGTAAGGTTTTGGTCGAGGTGTGCCTAGCTGTACCACCAAAGTATGCCAAGTTGTATCACCAAGGTGTATCAAGGCTTGCCGCCAAGGTGTGCCACGATCCACCAAGGTTGCCCACCACTGATTTAATCAGTCAATAATGAAGATTTCATTCAAAAAGACGCTGCTGTCTCATTTTATAGCAACTTTATTTTCAATCGCAGTAAAACTGCAATTCTAGCAGCTATAATAAGCTTTAAATAATCTGTTCCTATACATGCACCTGCAATTTTACAACAACAAAGTTTTCTTAGTTGCATTTTCAATTTTTGTTGATTTCTCGGGAGCCAAAAATCTCCAAAGCTTAGCTCTATAAGGACTCAATTTTGGACATTTTTGGACCAACTAGAAAAGAAAATATAATTAAATATATCAAAAGGATGCAAAAAATAATGTTTAGGACAAAAAAAGTATAGAAAAGTGTTTCCGAACAAATAACAAATTTTTAGGACAAAAATGAATCAATGCTTCCGTTGAAATCGGCGATTTTTATGTTTGTTTATGCAAATGTGTATGTTGCAAGCAAGAAAATTAAATGAAAATGATGAAAACTCCAAGGAAATAATGAAAAAAAAAATTCAAAGGCAAATATTAAATATGAAAAAAATGTGCATTCGAAATTAAAATATTAATAAAACAGCAACAAAACAATTCCTTCTATTATGCTTTCGGAATTATCTTTTTTGATTAAATTATTCATGAGAGAAATACGATGAGCGATAATTAAGGATGCCCTTATTTTCAAATTGTAACGTCTTATCTCCTTCATAAAAATTACTTTAAAATGATTCGTGTAACAGCTTGAGACATTTTAACGGACATTTTTGGTTCAAATTTTTGCAATGTTTTTGGGAAGAATTTGATGAAATTTTTTTTATGAAATTTGAAATGTTTTGTGAATTATTGTATGAGATTTGAGATCTTTTGAGAAGTTTTAGAAGTTTATGGATGAAAAATTCAACTTTAAATGAAAGCTAAATGTTCATTAGTGAAGAATTTAAGAGATTTTTAATATTAAATATCTAATTTAATTCTTAATTCTGATTTTTTTGGAATTTTACTTTTGAAAATCAATAAAGTCAACATTACTAATTCATTTTAATGTTCAAAAGCTTAAACAAGACTCAGTCAAGCCAATTTTAGGACGAAAAATTGATTTTCAAATTCTAAATTTGTCAAAATTCAATTCAAAATAGCAAATTTCAATTCAAAATTTGTCAAAAAAATTCAAAAAAATAGACAAAAATTTCAAATTTCTAAAAAAATCTCAGCAAACTTTGACCATTTCCCCAACAAAACCCGTTAACTTTTGTACAAAATTTTATAAATAATTTGCTTAAAAATATTTAATTTAAATCATCACAGCAGTCAAGTGATTTTCAATATTGCAGCTTAAATCATGAAAAAAGCATGGCTGCTTTGATGAAATTTTCCTTTGCACGTTGTTAAGTTTCATTTTTTACATGGGCTTCTTAAAAATTAGACAAAAATAAAAAAAATGTTAGGAATTTTCTTTCTATAAAAAAATGATGTGCAATAATTAAGAATGTTAGATAGAAAGAATTGTTGCTGCAATTTAAAGCTTTTAGAATTAAATTGTAGTTGCCATTATTTCTTCTACAATTTCAATAGAAGAGATTTATGTTAATTGGTATGCAAATAAAATGAAATAATATTATAAAAATTAAAAAAAAATGTTAATTATTTTAGTTTCATTGTAAATTTAAAAATGAGTGATGTGAGGTGATTGCAGTAAATGATAACTTTGTGGTCATTATGCTTGCAACTCATCTTATCGAGTGATTCTTCAGGTGTATAATTGGATTTGCTTCCAAAGATTCAGATCTGAGATTGATCAAATTAAGAAATTTTTGAATCAGCTTTTTATTCCCGAGCGGCAAAATTTTAAGCTCCCGAGCGACTTCTTGAAGAAGCCCAGTATATGGCTAGTTACATGAACTACTGTATTGGAATGACAATTCGTCCTAGTTAACTAGTCAATTAGGTAAAATTGAATCAGGATTTTTAAAAAACACTCAAGGATACACAGATACACAATCAGTCATTTAAAGCCTCCATACTCGAAGACTTGTTGCTATTGAATCTTAAACGCCGGTTAATCTGAGCAGGCACAATACGATAAAAACAATTTCAGCCATAAATTAGTCAAAATGCGTCGGACCAGGAAATACGGTATGCTGTTCGGGAAAGGTTTTTAATCAATGAACAACGGATTTACGCAATTTTCATAAATTTCTAAATATTTCAGCATATTTAGATGAAGCGTTTAAATAAGCTTTTTAAATCTGAATGACACAAAAACTCAAAAAGCTTCACTATTTTAAAGCTTTTATAATTTTTTAAGGACAATTTGCAGCAAGTCTAAATTATACACCTGAAAAATCATCAATGTCCATCCACAAAAACAAAAAAGAAATCAAAGAAAAAAAAACCGAAGCAATTTATTTTCATTCAGACTTATTTACTATAATTAAATAAAAGAAAAAGTTATAAGGAGAATTACAAAAAAAAGGATGAATATGTCATAAAGATAGCACAAAAAACAAAAAAAGAATTCATAAAAAATTCAATTAAAGAAGTAAAAAAATAAAGCCATTTTGAGGTCCAACTTAATTCCGTTTGTATAGTGCGATTTAATTTTTTTAATAAGGCAAATTAACTGTAAATAATTTGTAAATATGTTATTGACATAAATTATAGTGCATGTAACTTTTTTTTTAATTTTTATTCAAAAAGCATCCACATAAAAAAAAGTTAATAAAAAAAAGCATAAACATACTCACAAATTAAAAAAAAATTCATTAAATCATTCTGAAGTCCTCCTGAAAAGAAGTAAAAAAATTCATAAAAAATAAAAATAAATTTAAAAAAATTGAGGAGAAAGTTCAACTGTTGAAATACTGACAGAAAACTTTTAGACTGAGGTTTACTATAGATCTATGAAAAAAGTCGTTAAATAATTTAAATAAAAAGTCATTACAATCATCATCGCCGCTTCCCTTCGACTCCTTTCCAGACTTTGAAGTTGAAAATAATCAAAATCGACTTCAAGTTCTGCTAATTTCATTCTAAGAACGGTTTCCACTGCTTGCTAGATGCTTGTCTACTGTCATAACAATTTAGCAATCGTTCTGTCAATTTTGGAAAGGTTTCATTGAGAATTTATGAGAATAAAATTCAGAGAAGACTAAATTTAGGTTTATTCCAATTGAAGTTCAAATTTTCAAGCAAAAGTTCAAATTTTGAACTTTAAAATAAAAATTTACTTTAATTTTGAATTTAAACAGTTAATTTGCAGATATTAGAGCTTATAAAGTCATTTTCAAGAGATTATTAATCCTTATTCAACTCCACTTCAAGACTTTGATCTCAAATTTTGGTTGATTTTTAAGTTTATTGACTTTCATGCTAGTTTTAACATATTTAAAAAGTATGAGCAAAGCTTTTAGCATTGAAAGATTAGTCAACAAACTGCAAAGTTAAGCTAAATTTTACAAAAATTAGTATTCTAAAGCAATTTTCCATCAAATTCATCAAAAAAATTTGACAAAATTCAAAAATTTGCAAAAACTCAACAATTATTTCAACTTAAATTCAAATGTTTGTTAAAATATCGACAATTTTGTCAACAGAATTCAATTTTACTACCTGGATTTAGTTTCAATACCGAGAACTTCATCTTACAATCACAATGTTACACATTCAAAAGGTCATTATTCATTATTTAGTCTAATCTGAATAATTCTCCGAATAAATTCTCAAGAAATTGCTCCCAAACATTCTCACAACTTACAACATCATCTCCAAAAAAAATTTTGATTTCCTTCATCAATTTTCCTTTTCTTCTTTAATTTTCAACTCCGTCCTTCCAAGAAAAAAGCTCTTCACAGACTCACTCACAAGCTAAAATCTACACAAGAAAATAAAAAGTAAAAAAAAAACTTTGTGTCGCACAATTCAAGCAACAATGTCTGTACAACAAAAAAATTGCATTCATTGTTGTCACAACATAATAAAAAAAAGAATTAAAAATAAGAAATTAAACGTTCACTGACATTCATTCACACAAAATGAAGAAATAATTAGAATTTTACATTTAATAAATTGAGAAGCTTTTTTTCATAGGGAATGCAGCATAAAAAAAAATTAAATAAATAAACAAATTTAAGGAAAAAAAAAAGTTTTCTGTCGATTGCATTAAAAAAATACAAAAAAAAAGTAAATAGTAACTGATAAGTGACAATTAGTGGTGCATTTTGTTGGGAAATGGAAGGTGGAATGAGAAATTTTGTTGACGATTGACCAAAAAATTATGAAATTTTTAAGAATTTTAATTAATCCAGAGTAGAGTTTCAAAACAGGCAAAAAACCATACAATTTTTTTGATAATTTGAATGGTTTTGTGAGAAAAAAATAGCCAAGAACCGTACAATTTTTTTGACAATTTGTATGGATTTAAAAGAAAAACATACACATTATTAAGAAATTGTACTGTTTTTACCTGTAACAGATGCCTGTTTTGCAACTCTGATCCGTAGTCTGTTTCACGGCTGTGATCAGTTGATCCAGAGCGACACAAATGAAGAAGGCTTCACCATGGAGATTTTAAGGCTCGGATAAACGTCTTTCATTAATACCAAATGGAAGCCGCCTCGATGTGGCTGCAAACTGAGCCTTCCTTATTTGTGTCGCTCGGGAATCGTATGTCTAGTAATAACCTTGGAATTCAGGTAACTTGACATGAAACATGAAAGCTTATAACTAGACACATGGTCGACTAATTACAGATGATTTTATTACACCCTGCCAAGGGTATATCCATCACCAGATCCCTTCTTCCTCCTCCTCAACCAGTAAACATTCAAATGCACAATAAAGCTCATTCTAAGCATTCACATTCCCAACCAAAGACACCACAAAAGGAAAAAAAAATAATAAATAGAATTAAAAAATCAACCTTACTTCCCTGTTCCACGTGGAAGTTCAAATAATTTTTATTTCAAAACTGATCATTTCAAAAAAAAAAGTAAAAAGTAAAAGATGAGAAGGAAAAGAAGAAGCAAAAAAATGATACTAATAAGAATAAAATAGGCAACATGATTTATAAATAATTAAAAAGCTAACATAAATAATGAAATATATCTAAAATATATTTAATGAGAAATAAGATTTAAATAAAAGGAGAAGCCGAAAAGGAAAATGGAAATAAAAAGTAAGTCGATAAGTAACTAAAAATGATTGTGCGCGTTCATCTACCAATAAAAAATATTTCAGAAGACTATTTTTTAAATAATAATAATTAAATTAATTAGTGAGGAGACAAAACAGCTTCATTGAAATTTTTTGTATCTAATCATTAATAATATTGTAGAAATTTACGACTTCCTGATCATTTTTGATGCTTTCGATGAATTTAAATGATGAAAAGTTGATCTTACGACTTAATTAAGCTCATAAATCTACTTTTAATTCAATATAAATTTATAAAATGTTAGAAAATTTGTAGGAATTTGATAAATGTGCTTACAAGATGCATAAAATCAATAAACTGCCTTGTCAGCATGTTAATCACATTATGGAAATATTCTAAGGACGAAATGGCTGATTGACAATCGTTTGGAATCAAGTTTATCTTGATTTGAAATTTCTAACGGAAAAAGAGTTTTTGAAGAATCAAAAACCATGAAGTTTGCTTCCAAAGCAATTGTGTCTCGGCTATTTGAATTGTAAAAAGCCGTTAAAAATTGAAATTAGGTTGAAACAATCAAAATGACTCAATTCAAAGCTTAAATTGCCATAAATAAATCATAACAAAGCTTCAGTTCCTCAAACTTCCCAAAATATTGTAAATCAGCCATTTTGCATCAACAAACGAAAGCAAATTTTGTATAATTTATCATTTTTCGCATCAATTCTTGGAAGAAAAAGTGAAAAATTTTCCAAGATTTTCCCTCATTTTCGTTCATAAAAAAAATATTAGAAAATTGATAAGGAATAAAATTGCATAAAATGTATTTAACTACATACACACACCATACATAAAAAACACATGTTCAAAAAAAAAAAATAATAAAAGTTGAATCCAAATAAGATGAAAAAAATAAAAAAATTCTCTGAAATATATTGCATAAGTAGTTGAGCATGCAGAATTGTATTTGCTAGTCTCTCAATATTAAAAAAAAATGAATTATCGATAAAAAAAATATATTAACACTGAGTAACTATGAATGTAAAAAATTATCTCTAAAAAAATAATAAAAAAATACTAATTTTAAAAAAAAAGTTGTCACTTGACTCATTAATTTGATTATCTTTCAGGTTGAGTGGGAAGTATAGCACGTGATGAATTGTCGTGTTTATGTACAATGCGATAGGTTTATCAGGAGACATGAAAAACAGCACATTTTGTCGCCGACCGATAGAGTTTTAAGAAAAAATTGTGAATTTTTTATTGTTTTATTTTTATAATTTCCAAGAATTTTTGCAATCTGTGCTGCAAATGAAGAAAAATCTCAAAAAATTTGTTTTATTTTAATTGACTTTAATTTTTGTTTCCAACTTCTCTGAACCAGCTGTCGTGTTTTCTCACCTGACAAAATATTCAATACTCTTTTTTTCAGCCTTCTGTTTTGCGAATAACTAACAATATTTTCACACGAGTAAATGTTTTTATGTAATATGCAGTAACATGTCATGGATTTTTGTCTAAGCGAGAAATTTTGAACTCAAAATAATGAAGGTTTGTAATGTTTTAGACTTGAAATTGACATAGAAATGAATCTGGAGGTTGAAAAGTTGACTTTGACTTTCAACGGTAATCAAAGATTTGAAATGAAATGCTAGCAAAATGAAAATGAAGTTCATTCAAGACAAAAACTCAAAACGAAAACAAACTAAACGTATCCTTTGAATTAAATTCAAAATGTTCGTTGAAAGTGAAAAGAATATTTTTATAAATTGTCCCAAAACTTTTGAACTTTACCTAAGACGCAAACCTAAAACGACAGTAAACTGAACTTATCCATTGATTTAAATACAAAATGTTCGTTAAAAAGTGTTAAATTTCTTTGAATTGCAAATTATGAGAAACCTTACTTGTGAGCGTCAGTACGTCAATATTATTTAATAAACGAATAAGAAAACCTGAAAATCTGCAATAAAAATATTAAAATAAATAAAATAAAACATAAAATGCTTAATAAACTTAATATCTATTATTTTTATTTATTTTTGTAATAATTAATTAATTAGAAAGTTCAAAATAAACTGGAAATTCATAAGAGCGCATACGGATTTGATTTAGATACTAAAAATAAAAAAGAAAACCAAAAGAAAAAGAAAAGAAAAAAATTCAACTTTTCATCTACAAAAAAAAGTGACAAATTGGCTACGTCTTTGCAAAAATAAAAGAAATATCTTTATGCATTAACATCGTTCTTCACATAATCTTTTATGTCCTCAATTTATATAATTGAATTTTTAATTGAAATTTTTATACATAATTTTTGAAACAGACTTACAAAGGTAAGCTTCCATACATACGCATGCTGTTCCATGCCACCGCACAGAAGATCTTAAAGAGTAGGAAAATTTATATCAAAAAAAAAAGTTTGCGAAACAATAGAAAATGTTATTTAATTATTTATTTAATTTGTTTGTTGCCAAAAAAAAAAGTTGTTTGTTGTTTAGCGCAATGATAAGCTATGCGATCGTTCGCGACTACTACTAGCCGATATATACTGTGATGGATCATTTCGTTCATGAAGACGTTGATTTGGTGGTAGTTTTTGGAAGAATGGATGACGCAGTGCTTGTTCTGAAATGAGAGTTACATCATCAGTAAAATGAATCTTAAGTCTTAAAATAAATCCATCGGATTAAAATTTAGGGTTAAGTTTAATCCTTGGATTTAAACCAATTTTAATGATCCAGAGCCAAAAAGAACTTATCTGGACCATCAAAATTCATCCATAATTAACCATTAATAGCTAACTTACCAAGAGTAATCCTAGTTGCAGGATCATAATCAAGCATGCTTCTTATGAGATCGAATAGTTGCAAATGATCTGGCGTTTCTGACATAATGTGACGATTGAGTGGCTTACAATGGTCTCGTACATAACGTCCATTTGATGATTTTTCATCCCATTCAAGCTTGCCATGGTAAAAGTACTTTGTCTTAGTTTTCCTACAATTTTATGCAAACAAATTTGAATTAAATTAAGAATCATAAAGGAATTTGAACCCTTACCTAGCCATGCGATGTGGGATTGGTCCGAGAATCCTCTCCATCATAGCTAAATGCTCACGATTATCGTGTGTTTGGAAAAGTGTTGTTCCTACATACAATTCAAACATGATACATCCGATTGACCATACGTCACACGGTTGAGCCCAGCCTAACTCGAGAATGACTTCTGGTGCACGATAATGTCGTGTTGACACAATTGTGCTGTGATGTTCATGATCAAATGTTGCACTACCGAAATCAATCAATCGTATATCTGTACATTTGACACGTCTAACATCTCGATTCTAAAATGAAATTTAACGGTTAAAAAATATTTGAAAATTGCAATGGATGCAAAAAATTTAAATCAGGAATTTATGGTAAAAAATTGGCACAAAAAATGGTTTTATGCAGCATAAAATCAATACGGAAATATCCATGACTCATTGATAAAAAGGCATACTCACTTTTCTTGCACTGAAGGTTGTCGTAGGCTCAGAATTTACAAATAATATATTCTCTGGCTTCAAATCCGTATGAGTTAATTTATTATCATGCAGAAACTTGACAGAAAAACATAACTGGTATGAAATATGTCGAATGTGATCCATTGGATATGGCTCATAATTGTTGTCGCGTAGAAAGTCAAAAACACTTAAGCCAAGCATCTCGAATGCAATGCACGTATGTCCGTGATAGTCGAAATAATCAAGAATTTTGACACAAAGGCTAAAAATAATAAAAAGAAGTGTTAATTTAGGCTAATAATAGCACGTACATTAACAAATTTCTTACTGTTCTGTAGCATTTTTGTCCGCAAGTTTCTCGAGAGCATTAATTTCCAATCGTGCTGCTTCCCTGTACTTTTCAACATTCTTAATAATTTTGAGTGCCATCGTCTGATTCATTAATTCATCCCTAACTTTGACGACACGTCCAAATGTCCCCTCACCTAACGTTGATTGAATTTTATAACGAGCTAGAATCATATCACCATTATGATAAATTAAATGACCATCAGCATCATCCCTAAATGACGGTTCCCTTTGTTTTGGTGGTGGAGTTCGTTCACGTTCACTTCTATTCCTGTCACGAGTATGCTTTTCATAATGATGATTACTTCTGGTATTATATTCATGACGTTCCTTATACTCTTTCTCCTTCCTGTGATGCTTTCTATCATTCTTTCTTTCATTTCTTTCATGTGAACGTTTTGAGCGCTTCCGTCTTGAACTGGATCCTTCATAACTTTCAACTGGTTGATAACTACTACTTTCATTTGATTCACCTCGTCTCCGCTTTTTATGAGCATGATTTGATTCTGATCTTGAACGATGTCTTCTTTTAGTCCTTGGCATTATAGGTGAAACAGCAGTAGCGTTTTCAATAGCAGGATGATGGGTTGAGTTGAACTTTGTCCAAATATCACTTAATAATTTAGAGACTCTCTTTATACTTTCAGAAACGTTCGAAATGTATTTATCAAACATAAAAATATGATTTCACATAAAAAAATATATTTTGATGCCCAAAATGCCAAATAACTTTAACACACTTTTTTTAACACTCAATTTATTAGGCTTGAAATCGTCTTCCTTGCTCAGATCGTTATCTCATTTGGCTGTTTACTGTCTTACTAAACCATTTAAATGAACGCATTTATGAAAATAACTATTAATTCTAGTTTTAATCGCGAATTTCTTTTTTTCTCAATGAAAATATGACAAGTATCAAACGTTAATAAGTAGGCGGCGCTGGAAGCGCTTTGTACATTGATGTTGATTTTCAGTGTCGACTATTGAGAATTTAGATGATTCTATTGTTACTTACGTAATAGCTGAAGCTGAATATTTTAATTTTGATTAAAAAATATAGCACAAACTGAATTTAGATGTGAATGCTGACCAATTGCGTAAACAGATCGTTTCTATGTGAAATATTTCCTGACAAATGGACTTTATATGAGTAAATAAAGTTTATTCAACAAGATGTGCTAAATAAGGGGACTACAAGAATTCGAAACTTAATCCGAATGTTTTTGTTATGATGGATAATCCGGTTGTTGTTCTAACTTGTCTTACCTAATAAATAGTTTTCCAATGTTGTGATTTAGTAAGGAATTTGAAGAACTAATTGTTAAATTGCGAAACTTTGACAATTTGAAGAACTTTAATTGAAGTAAACAAAAGATTGCTGATTTAACGGATGAAATTTGAAAATTTCATTGAATCAAAATGAGAAAAATTCAAAATATTTTTCAACCGTTAATTTTTTTTCGTGTTTCTTTAGAATTGAATTATGTTTGTTGCTTCTGACTTATTGATGTTAAAGTTGACTTTAAAATATTTATGAATCCTTTAAGATTTTGAATTTCTTGATTTTTAGGTCTTTCTAGAAACGTTTCATTTGTATGACTTGAAGTTGGCTTCACAATGAAATTTTTGAATTTCAGTTTTAACGGTTTTTTGATATTATTAGAAAATTTAGAAACTAATGGCAAATTAAGTTAATAACCAATCTGAAATAATCTTATAATAAGTAGAAATCAATAAATTAATCTGAAATAAAACTTTTAAAATGCTAAAAATCAAAAATTAATTTATTTACATTTTGTTTTATTTATTCATTTTCATTTTTTTTTTTGTCATAATTAATTTGTGCAAAGACAAAGCTTCTTAACTTTTATTAAGATTGATTACAATTTTCTCAACAGAAAAAGAGTAAAATACAAATTAATCAAAAAACGTGACTACATAGGACTATATAAAATGAGATTTATTCATCATCTCGCTTTCGAAACACAAAATATCTTTTAATTCTTGTAAATAGTTTGAGCGTATCATTAATAGATCAATGAATTACCTATCAAATAATGCGAAACTTTATTTTTTTTCCTCGTTTTTATTTTTTATTTTTTTATTAAATTTTTTATCCTATTAAATCACATTAAAAATTATTTCACCGTTATATTCTAATCCATTTCTGTTCATTAAAGTAAGTAGCAAAATAAGAGGAAGTAAAATTGGCTCCAAAGGGCTTCTCGATCCCGCTAACAAAATTAATTAGTTTATAGGTTTATAAATTAATTAATATAGAAAATTTCAACAAAATAGAAAAAAAAATGAAATGAGGGTTAACTATGGTGCGATAAAAGATTATAAAATATTTTGACCGTTCATATAGCACCTTAAATTATTCATAATGTTTGGAAACAAGAGAGAAAAATATAAAAAAAAAATCCTAATGAGAGCTTTACGCGCGAATTTGTGATAGAATAAAAAAGAACGAAAGTGAAATTATCAACAAAATTTCATCAAGCTATGTTGAATATATCCGTAAAGGCGTGAAATGCCTTTAATACCATTTAATCGTTTCGTTTCATTGTGTTTTTTTTTTTTTTGCTTCGTTTCTTCTTTTCTGTTATTAAGTTTTATATGCTTTTTAAAGGAAAAATCCGAATAAACTTTCTTTTTTCACCTGGTTTATGAAACTTTAAGAGGCTCATTTCACTAAAAAGGATGAACTCAATCAAAATAGCATAAGACTGTGAGGTTTTCCGTCGATTATGGTATGTTATTATGGAAATAACAGTCATTTTCTTAAATTATTCAAGTTTTTGAGGTTATGTTTTGAAGGAAAGTGAATTTTTGGAATCAAATTAGTTCAGACTCTGATGAGAAACGGTCAATTGACAGTTTGGAGAATTGAATTGAATAGAATTGAAACTACACTGCAAATTTGTAGCAATTTTAATTTACTCGTTTTTAGGGTTAGTCAGGTTAAGTAATCCTTTAGGGGTGACTGTCAGGATAACTTAGTGTCTTGTCGTACACCAAGTTACTCGTATTAGATAGGTTTGATGCTTGAAATCCATCCAATATAGTGAAATGAAGCTTCAAAGCTTCTCTTTTTGTATAGCATCATCCTGGACTTAACAATTCAAAAGTTTTGTAATTATAATGCGCAGTTTTGTAAAAATCTTCATTTATTCATTCAAATTTCTACTAAAAATGCACAAAACATCTCTAATAACCTCAAAATTCTCAACTCCAGAACATTTGTTTAAGCAATTTCCATAATGGAGAAAATATTGCGACTTGTTTCATTAATTTTTTTCACTTGTTTTTTTGTCTCATAAAATTGTTTTCATTATAAAGTGCATGAATTGTTTTCTAGTAAGTGATTCCTTTTTATCATTAGTCGAATATACTTTATGTTTGTTTTTATGTCCAGAAAAAATTGTGGAAAAAACTTAAAAATTTTCTTCCTAAAATTTGTCATTTTAACTTATGAGTCGTGAATTGTTTCCTGGACATTTTTCATTTGTTATTATTTTATTAGACTATTTACAATATTACTTATGTCATATTTATTATTATATAAGTTGTAACAGATTCTCGTATAATTGAAATAAAATTTTATTGATAACAAATGATGGCAGTTTTCAATATTATGCTACAATTGTAGCATGATTCATTCATTATTTTTATTAATATTATTAAGTTTATTATTATTATTTATTTTATTCTCCCTTACATATTCCTTAATTAGTAAATTGTGTATGTATTTTATGTCTTAAAATTCAATTTTTTATTTCCTTTTTTTAAATTTTCTTTTTTTCTCTCTCGTATTTAATTCTTTTTGGCTCTTTTAGAAATGTTTTAAATTTTAAATTTTGTTTTGTTCATTGATGAGACAGCAAAACCTAAGAAAATGGTCAATTTTGTGTTTATTTTCATTTCTTCCGCTCAATTTGGACCATATTAAAATTTTAATTCTTTTTCATTTTGTATTACTATGCATGAGTGCGTGTCTATAGGCTCAACAGTAATTGAAAATTTTCAATTATAAAACTTTTCCAATGAAAAGCTATTGAAAATTTTCTTTTAATCTGTTGAGGACAATCTATGTGAATCATTTCATACGTGAGTAATTTGAGGGAGTATACTTGAGTATTTTAAATGTTTACGGCAAGGTAGAAAATGAAAGGCTTTAATAGTTTTTGTCTTTGTTTGTCTTTTAAGGAGATTAGAAGCTTTTATAATTGAGTTTTGTGGTTTGAAATTAAAGATTTTAAAATGTTTGACGTACGTAATTTTACGTAGACGTAGATTGAAAAACGTACGTAATTTTACAAAGACTTAAGAATGAGAAACGTACGTAATTTTACGTAGAATTGATAACAAGAAACGTACGTAATTTTACGTAGACTTAAGAATGAGAAACGTACTTAATTTTGCGTAGACTTAAGAATGAGAAACGTACGTAATTTTACGTAGACTTAAGAATGAGAAACGTACGTAATTTTACGTAGACTTAAGAATGAGAAACGTACGTAATTTTACGTAGACTTAAGAATGAGAAACGTACGTAATTTTACGTAGACTTAAGAATGAGAAACTTACGTAATTTTACGTAGACTTAAGAACATGAAACGTACGTAATTTTACGTAGACTTAAGAATGAGAAACGTACGTAATTTTACGTAGACTTTAGAATGAGAATTGAAATTCACAAACTCTTTAATAAAGACAAATCTGCAAGAATGACTTGAATTTCCCAAGTTATTTAAATTATCCCACAGAAATTCAACATTTATCTCATAATGCATATAACACATTTAATAGTGACATTAGAGAATATTCTTAATAAACTCATCCTTCCCCCAAATTCACATTGCATGAAAACTAAACATATAAATTGTCACTGAATAAAGAAGTCTAACATTCTTAGCATATTCGTTTGCTAATACCTTAAGAGAATTAAATAGCTAAAAAACATGCTCACTTGTTGTATGACGGATGTGTTGAGAGAGAAAAGTTCAGGAACGAAATTTCATCATTTTCGTGAAGCGAATGATATTGAATTCAAATATTTCTGGGCTCTTTTACGAGCACGTCTTAACATACCATGAAGATTAATATACCTTAAGCGTCTTCTTAAATCTTGCTGTTGCATTATTTCAGAATTATTAGAATTATCGATATTATTACTGTTAATAGAATCTAACAAATAATTTGTTGCTGAATTTAAATTGTTAAATCTCGAATCGAATCGGCTACGATTATTTTCATTATCATTATCATTACTTCTTAAATCGTTATTAATAAATTGGCAGCTGCTGTTATTATTTAAGAAATTCATACTTCGTAAATCTGCAGGAATAGAGGATAAGTCTGGATTACTAAAATAGATACCACCGTCGTTCCTAATGCGAGCTTGTGTCGAATTAAATGATGCAAGTATTAGTGAGGCGACATTAAGTGATCTGCGTGGATGGCGATGCTGTCTAGTTTGAGGCTGATTTTGTTGTTGTTGTTGTGTCGTTTCTTGTGTTTGTTGCTGTGCCTGTTCGTGTTGAGTAAGTGATGCATTAAATAGCTTATCAGCACCGGATTTTGCATGTCTCTTATTGAGATTATGATGATTACCAATATGATTGATTGAATTTGATGACGATGAGCTTGAATGAGGCTTAAGATTAACACTATTAATATTGCAACTATCCTTTTTCATCAAATGATTTAAATTAATTTTACTCCATATCATGAAATTTTCATTTCCTTTCTCTTCATTTTCCTTAACTTTACCACTTTGGACTGTCGATTTTTTCGATTTCTTTGTCTTTTTCAATTTAAATTTATTATGTTTTAGATTAATATTTTTAATGCTGCTCGGTAGACTACTGGGAATTTCATTATTTAAGAGATTCTTTTGTTGTTGCTCAGTCGGCAAACTCGTCAGTTGACTTTTCGATAAATATTCACAATTTTCTTTCGTACACAATTCAAATTCAAATACCCTTGTATCATCCTCCTCACTACCTCTCATCGTGTGCTCATTGTATTTTTTATTATCATCAATGCCATTGTTACTACTACCCTCATCGCCAGCATCATCATGTTGATGATGATATCTATAATGTGCCTCACAGCAATCCTCTAACATTTCATTATCATGATGATGTAAAATTATTGTTGAATTACTATCAGCTCGTACTCTATCACCAAAACTATTTGTACGCCATAATGGTACAATTTGTGTCTCTCTATGTCCACGATTTCGAGCATCAAGTGATGCTGATCGATGATGTTTAAGTAATTCAGCTATTTTATTTTCAAAATTTTCATCATCCTCATCCTCGTCGTCATCCTCATCAGTCTTATAATCGCTACTACATATTTGACTTTGACTTCGACTACGATCAGGTAATCCTGTTAAAAAATTCCATTTTATACGTGATGGTGAATTAAACAAGTCTGGTATTTCAATATCGGAAAGTTCTGAACTATCACAACTATGACGACGTCTTAATGGCATTGTATAATTGTTCTCTACATTCGTAAATCTTAATGCAACGAGTTGCTTAATAGAATTCGAAAGATGCTTACTAACTAATTGAGTAATTTCATCGTTTACTGTTGAATAAGAGTCTGTCTCACTATACATTGGTGGCGGTTGTCGTTTATCATAAGCGGCTTTCGTCCGATCAAGCGTTGACGTTTTATTCTCATGAAATTCACTCGCATCAGAGCATTCAGATGATGTTGATGATGTTGTTTGATCTAATTCCCGTATCGGTACGTCTTCATTATCATCATCATCATCAGCATCATCATCATTGGCAAGTAAATAGTGTTTATCGATGTAATTAATTTTTGAAAATGAAAGTGAACGGTCACGTAAACCTTCGAGTAAATGTAGTTCAGAATTTAAGAGCATTATTTGATTTTGTGATGGCTTTCGTGATATTAACGATGCCTTACTGTCATCACATGAACGTGATGGACGTATCTCATAAAAATATTCTGGATTTATATAACATTGTGAGGTGAAACTTTTAACGCTTGAATTTCGTGACATAAGTCTCGGCTCATCTGGTTGTGATTGCCTACGTAAATGATAATGTGGATGTCTATGGCTATGCTTAATGTGAGCATAGTTAGACAAATATTCTGTATCGTCTGTAATATGTGACGAGTGCGTACCAATTGTATTTGTATTTGGATCTGAATTATAAAGTCGATTATAAAATGCATTCGTTTGACTTTTGTGGCTGCTATGATAACTACATATTGTATTCAATGTCGATTGACTACCAGTTGTCTTTAAACTAAAGCTACCATTACGATGATGCTTCTCCAACGAGGATGATGGCCTTATTATTGCATAAGGACATGATGCTTGATCCATACACACTGTCTCGGTTTGTTGTTGTTCTTCATGTTGCTGTTGTTGCTGTTGCGAATGTTGCTGATTAAGTGCTAGTGGTGGCACTTGATTATCTTCCACCACCTTATCGTCATTATTATCTACAATTTGTACATAACTGCTAGGGAACACTGGACCGTTCTTCAGAAGTCAGGGCTCTATGTTCGGCTGGTACACAGTTGCTTGCGGATGATGGTGATGCGGCACATAAATAGCAGTTCGTGTCTGTGTAATTTTTGCGTTTTCTAAACAACGCTCGGAAGCAGCTAAAGAAAATTTTTATATTTTGTTGGTTTGGAAGACGGAAATAGAACAGAAGATTATGATTATAGCATAAAACCTCTTAAGCTGGAAAAAATTTTATTATTTCAAGTTAAATAAATTTGTGTGAGGGAATCTTCAATAAAAAATAACATCAGTGGCACATTTATATTCATATATAAGGTATAAAGAACAAAAATATTTTTTCAAGAGGAGTTTTAAAATGTATTTTTACAAATGTTTTAAGAAACTTTCTTTTTTAACAGCAAAGATACATAATCTACAAGCATAACACACAGAAAAAAAAACATTGTTACATTTAGGATATAAAAAAACACCAACAACAAATGACACAACAAGTAAAGCAAACGTGCAGATATATAAATTTTTGTGTATATTTAAGCAAATAGCAGATAACATTAAATGGAGGATGGAATACATTTTCTCATATTTTTTTTCATTATCATTAAATTATTTACATTGAAAAACATTCAGGGTATGGAAATGATTGGAATTAAGTCTATGATGCATGGTATTATTTGGGGTATTTTATGATTATAAGTTGCTTTTTAGCGTAGATAATTTTTGATAATTTTCATTTAATTTATTTATGTAGAAGAGCTGATGTAGCTACATATGTTGAGTTGTAGCTTTGTCATTGGGTATTCATCCGAGAGAAATGATTCGACAAATTTTAATTTTCATCAGTAGAATGTGTCAAAAACAGTGGTTATGGTGACATTTAGACATCTTTTGGTTCTTTTGACGTTTTTTTTGCCAACTTGGCGACAAGAAGGTAACCAAATGACTGTGTTGTGTCAATTGGAATGTTAACATCGTATTTAATATGGAAAAGTCGACCTAAGTCCACTAAACTTCAATTAAAATTCGAGTCGATTTCGATCACTGCTAGTGACTATATCAAGCCACTTTACTTGATGGTAGTCATAAATCCGAAACTCAGCATCAGAAGAAGACTTTTGGATTGTTATTTGTTGGAATCATACTTATGTTAATTCTTAGGACTAGCAACGCATAAACTCATTTAAACTTCTCATTCTACCTAATACTTATAGAATAGACAGGTCAAAACAAACTTGATTTAAAGTGTAATTATGAAGCTTAGTTAACTCAAGTCAAGAGCTTACTATTGATACCACTCCTAGTCGACTTCGTTCTATGCTTTATAATCCATCATTTTAATTGTTTATATTTTGAGAAGTTAGCTCGAAGTCGATTCGGATTTTGGATGAAGTTCGACTCGAGTCGACTTTTCCATACTGGATTCGAGTCGAGGGCGACCATGGATCACAGCTGATCTGTAAAGCCATCGAAGTAAAGCAAGTAAGTAAGAATTCGAGTTAACATGGAGCTCTGGTCTTACGTAAGGAGTCCTTCCTTCAATCATTTCCATCCCCTTGATCCATGAAAATAAGCATCAAAGTTATGTGTTCTATTTATGTTGATGAAAATTTATTAACTGAAATAATTTTCTACAATTTTTAATTATATATTTTTGTAAGCATAGACACACATAGTGATACACAATATAATTTGTGTAAATAAATTGCAAGTGAAATTTTATAATTTTTAATTTCCAACCCTCCAAAAATACAATAAATAGAGAGATGAAAAATTAGATCTAAAAGTTATATTATGTGGAATAATTTATGAAAGCTTAAAAAATGACCTTATGGTTTTTAAACTTCATGGATATTGTTTTTCTGTTGAAAAATAACCATGAAAAATGTTAATGTGAACTACGTGCATGTTTACGAGAACAAAACAAGATCATAAAAAGAATTGCAAGAGATAAATTATTTTCTATTATTTTTTTTTGTCTCATTGAATTGATTTCAATTTTATATTTTTTTTAAATTTTTTGTTTAAAATTTTTATATGATAAAAATAATAATGTTAAAAAAAGTATGAAAAAAGAATGTTAATGTTCATTGAATTCAAGCCTATATGATACAACCTGTGTCATTGCTTGCCAGACTATTATTTATGACAGTATATAAAGAGGATATTCTCTTTTTTTTAATTTAATATACTGTACTGCAATGAACATTCTATGAATATTATTATATTTTAAGTTTACTTTTATATAAATTATGCAAATATACATAGCAGTGTATTAAATAAAATTAAATCCCTCCCTTTTGTCTTTGTAGAGATGGGCGATGGGGAACTTTATGGTTTTTGCTCTTTTTATCGCAAATCTATTCTGGACATCCGCATAAAAAGGAACTTTATTGTTTTAAAGCAGGGGTGGGAAACCTTTTTTATGGACACGGCGGTTATGTGGATATGGTTCATGTCATTTTGAAATGTGCCGCGACACACAGGTTGCCAAACGTTCAGGCTTTAACATAGTGGTGGGCAACCTTCTTTACCACGGCAAACCTGAGTCATGAGCCTTGATCGAATCTAAATTTGGCATACGATTCAAGACATTTCCAAGCATACCGCAGCACCCAAATTGCCCACCACCGTATTAAAGTCTGATGATTATAAGTTTTTCAAATTACTTTACAGAATTAAAAGGACACGACATGATTGCATGAAAGTAAAGTTTACTATTGGGTGGATACATGGGATTAATATGACCATTTATGAACTGAAATGACCCCTCAAAAAAAATATTTAACATGAATTTTATGTTAAATTAAATCAGTAATAAATCTTTTTTGCTGTATGTGCATATGGGATATGATTCTATGTAGAATAGATACTGGAAGTCTTTGCAACTATTTAAAATTTACTTTGTGGGGTGAATATTAAATTAGAGTGTAATAAGTTGAAGTATCTGAGTTGGAATCAAAATGATTTCATATTAGTTGGTTACCTTACAATATTTAAGAATCTGTTATATGGGATAAGTTCAACATAGTAATCTACTTAAGGTATGCAATCTGACTATAGTGCGGTTTATTAAGTCTTAATAGGAATACAGTAGTATGGAATGGAATTTTGGCTTTTAGAGGTTGGTTGTTTGGAAAAATTTAAGGATCATGCAGATTTTAAACCAGAGCTCAAAGTTGAATTAGATTTTGCATGGAGTTAACTCGATTTTAGTCAACTTTTCCATACAAAGTCCTAGTCAACTTCGAGTACTGTTATAATCTTAACTGAGCTTGTATATTCGAGTGGACAACAAAAAATAAAGCTAGTTATTAAGGTCTTGGTCGACTAATGACATTTTCTCCGAAACGTTCCGTAAAATATGCCATTAATCGACTTATCAGATCTAGTTAATAACTTCACATTATGTCAAGTTGTCTGCTCGAAATAGATTTCTTCAAGCTACATCAATTGCCAAAATATGCATGCCACACCACTGAATGGAAAATTCTGTTTGTAAAAGGCAATTTTGTATAAATCTGAATTATAATTTTGAACTTTTCGTTGGTCAAAATGGATAGAATTGAAAACCATCCAAACGATTCGATTTAAAGACTAAGTCTCTCTACATTCTCTCTATAGTCCTCTATATTAACTTCTCTATAGACCTACAACTCCTTCTCTAAAATAAAATATATGCAAATATCTGCTTCATCTTTGTGCACTATTAATTACTGCACTTATGACTTTCAACTTCCTCCTAAATCAAACTTAATTCCAGAGCTCGAACTCGACTCGGATCTTGAATGAGAATTCGATTTCCTACAATATTCGAGCTCTACTTAATTCAATTTGTAAGTTCATAAATAAAGCCATAAGACTATAATTTTAATAGGCAATCAACATTGCAAGAGCATAAGAATTTCCAAATCAGATTCGAAAAAAATTCCACAAACAAAAATAAAAATCCAGACTTCATCTAGACATGACTTTATGTTTTATAGACGCTTCTTAACTCCTTTAACCATCAAAATTCCTTCAGAAGATATAAAAACGATGAAAATCCAAATCAACAAACACATAAAGTGAGTGAAATGATTCGCAATAAAAAACAAAGTCATAAGCACCAATGCCCATCTCGCGTTTTCACGTTTCACATTTTTAAGCACAATTCTCGCGCGCGCGAAAAAAAGCACAAAATATAATTTAACATTTCAGTTTTAAACACATCATTTTACGTGAAACAATAAATTTTATTGAATACACCGCAATGAAAATGAAAAGAAAAACGAGGAAAATAAAGGAAGAAGAAAAAAAGAAGAAATTAAATTTATTCAAACCAATGTAAGCCTTTTATATTGTTTTTACGCTACGTTTTCCTGTAGGTTTTATGGTACTTTTTACTGTTTTGTTTCCTTTTTCTTGGAGAAGTATTTCTTTCATTCTAAAAATGACTCGGGAAGCTTCACACTGTAAAGCTTTTTTATTTACAATAGTATGAAGTACATTTTTTGTGTCTTATATACTGTATTTCAAGAGGAAGATCAAAGATATATACTGGTAAAAAAATGTGATGTGGTGGTGTTTTACAATCATTTAGGTTCGTGGTAATGGCTTGTGTGTATGTGTATATTGTGCTGAGCTTTGCTTTTATTTGACATTTTTCCGCATGAATGGCGACTTTCTATGGACGTTGGGAAGCTAAGTAAATGAAGGAAAAGTTTGGAACGGAAACGGTAATGGCAACGCATTAGGTGAGTTATTGAGGACGGATTTAGGGAAATACTCATATTTTTTGTTCCTTTTGAAAGTATTGAATGGTAGACATTTTTTTTGTGTGTAATCCTTGATGTAATCAGGCAGTAAATAAACAAGAAAAGTTCACAATATTTTACTGTAAACAGCGGAAAATACTAATTCAAAGGATTAATATCAGGTAGGCACAATTTTCTAAAGAATTCTATGTGTATACATGCATAAAGTGCATGGTTGGATGTTTTGCTCTTTAACATTAAATCCACAATCCAGTAAAACGCGTTCATATCCCAAAGAGGCTTATTAAAGTGGCAAGAAAAATGTCAAATTGGCATGAACAAGGATATTACATGAGATTTATGTGACTATGTGTCGTGAAAGTTCATATTTTACTACATCTAGTGTCATAGTAAAGTGAAAGTGTGGTCAACATTTATGGATGTGTTTCCATCAACTTTATAACTCTGAATTGGTTAAAGTGTCGTATCAGAATTATTCCTTGTGTAGGATGTGTAGAGATATATAAAAAAATATTAGTTAAAAATAATAAAAATGGAATTAAGAAAATCTCACAAAGAATTATTTTTCTTGTTTTTTTCATTTAATTTGAGCTTTTTTTGTTTTTTTTTGTCAGAACTGCATGACATTTATTATACTGTAAGGAATTTTTGATAGGCACTCCAATTTACTTTATATCAAAGAAATATTAAAAAGAATAAATATATTTTAAAAATAAGAAGAAAAGTAGAAAGAGGATATAACCAACAGGTATAAGTGAGGTAAGGTTTTGAGGTCAAGTGTTATGTACATGTTGTTCGTTGAGAGGGGAATTGGGAGCGTTTGGATGGCCCGAGCAGCATGAAAGTTATGTTTTTTGTCTTTTTATAAGGACGTAGAGTCGGAATTTTGTTAAAATTGTGTAAAATTGGCAAGTTAATGACCAAAGAACTCTTGGAATGAGACTGTTGATGCAGACATCAACTCACTTGATATGTCAAGCTATAGCCAACGATAGAGCCAGCTTCAAGCGCCATCTAAGAGAGTCCATGAATCACAATTGATCTGTATCATCAACAAATTATGCACATAAGCAGTAATGTCCATTTTATATCCAATTCTAACTTATTATTGCCAACTTGAGTATTAAACTTTCCGAAATTTCAATTTTTCCATTTTAATCCATCAATTTAAGTTCCCATATTCTACAAAATAGTTCAAATGATCCTTCGATGACCTTGATATTCCACAAAAAAATATATATCTATAGAATTACCTAATAATCTGACAGAATTTTCATGATGATTGTCATATTATGTTTCTGAGTGACACAAAGGAGGAAAAATCCATTTATTTGACACTTAATTGACAGCACTGCACAGATTTTATTTTCAGCATTGATTTCAATTTTCACATCCGTGAAATGTTGAGAAAATATTGGTATTATACTTATATCTTGACAATTTACTTTTAAACGAATGATACATAAAAGCTTTTAATGGCAAGCCCACCCTCTTATGATTTGATATTTTTTGAAATATGTTAGGATCATCTGGATATTATCAAAAATTTTGAAGACAATTTCTAAAGGCAAATTCAGATTTGGATTTGCGAAATACTTAGTCCTACACGAATTGTACTTTGTGAGTCGATTGGATGAATAACCAATGAGATTGACACTAAAATGCTTAGATTTGAGATTGTTAATGACCTAAAATGCTTGAAACTTAAGGCTAGTGCTGGACCATCTGTACCAGTGGTTTGTTGAGTTTTTTAAAGGTAAGCTACGACCGTTAAAATGTAATTTTAATTGCAGAGATCAAAATTGACTCTAATTTTGTCTGAAAAAGCAGTCATATGAAGTTCAAGTGACCTACAAGCTCTGGTTTTAAGTAGCTTTAGTTTGGATATAAGCCTGCTTGGTGTCATGGAGCACAGTCAATTAAAAACCGATTTAGGTCATTATCATTAACATGATATAGAGCAATTTTGCTGATGTCCTGCTAATTTTAAACAACTTCCATGCTACTCGGACACAAATGTTGGTAAATTATGTCAAAAAAAAATTTTCAAAATTTTGTTTTCTTCAAAAATTTCTTATTGTCAATGAATGTAAGTAAAAATTTCTTCTTGTGAGATAATGTTAATATTTTCATTATTTATATATGCAGTGGTGGGTAAGGTGTGATAAGTATTCAAAGTAAGTGAGTGATACATATAAAGAGTACTGATTGTGGACAATAATATGTTCATTTTTTCTGTTCTAAGAATTTTTTTTTGTATATTTTTTTTTCGGAATTAAACATGATATTTTTAATATACCTGGGTGTTCCATTCCTTGAGTCGATTGCCTACTAAAGCTTTGTTGGCTTTGTTGGCGCTTTTTAGATAGCAATGGTGAACATGTTATATTATTACATGTATTATTAGTGTTATTAATGTTACTATTATTAGAAATTTTTGCATTTTTTTTCGTACCATAATCGAGTAAGTGTGATGCAAGTAAGTTATCTAATGCATAGCGAGATGTTTCACTCAATAAATTGACTTGATCGGTTAATGGGAAAACTTCTTCCATTAGTTCGCGTGTTTCTATTGAATTTGATATTAAATATATAATATTTTTTTATGGATAAAACAAAAAAAGGCATAACAAATTTAAAAGTTTTTTAAATCCAATATTATGAGTTTTTTGAAATTTTAAATTATAAATGAAATGAAATTATAAAAATTTAGTTTAGTTTTGGTATTTTTTATACAGAATATGTCAGGGTAGGTTGTCTATTTTGTCTGATTTGATCTGTTTTGTGTGCATTTTTGTCGCTTGATTTGATAAATTTTTGATCTTAAAGAATTTAATTCAATTTGAAATGAATTTCGATTTAAATTGAAAATTTTCATTTTAGAGTTTTGAATTTTAGATTTAAAACATACAGTTTTAAATTTCAAATTTGAAAGATTAAAATTTTTGAATTTCAAATTTCAAATTTGAATATTCAGAATTTCCAATTTCAAATTTTGAATTTCAAGATTCAAATTTTGAATTCCATTTAATTTCCAAATTTTGAAGTTATATCGACCCATCCCAAAAATTGTCAAACTTAAAAAATTTTCAATTTTTGTTAAAATTTCAAACTGGCTTCAATCAAAGAATTAGAAATTCAGCAACTTGAACAGTCTACCAAATCAAATCTCAATTTTCACGTCTCCTTGAAGTTTCATTTCATTAATAACACTTAGTCGTGCCACTTCAGAATCTTCTTCATTAAAAACAAAGAAAACTTAAGTTTTTCTCACAGAATACAAATGAAATCAGACCAAGAAGCCCCCCACCCTGACGAATTTATTCGAAAATATCTAAAAATATACAAATCTTCAATCAAATTTCCACACAAAATGGTAATTAATACGCATAAAGGAAATAACAAAATTAAATGATGGATCATCTTTTAATTGCATCGATTTATGTAGCATTTTAGTCCAAATAATTATTTATTATCGTTTTACTTCTTGTTACCTTACATCAACAATTGATATAAAGGTAGCAAGCAATAAGGTGAATAGGATATAACAATAATTATAGCCAATTTTAAATGCTACACAATCGACAATTTATCAAAATTATAACAATAATAATGATGATAATATAAGCAATTTAATGTGTCATGTTAATTACATTTCGTCGAAGTGGTTTATTTTATTTTAATGAGACATAGGACAAAAAGCATCTTAAATCATAAATTACAAGGTTTTTGTTATACAGACAGACACATATAAATGCACAAAGATGAAAGCAATTTATTTCTGAGGCGGATATGGAAGGGGGAAATTTTACGGGAAGGAGGAAGAAGAAGTTATAAGAATAAAAAATGTGGTGACGAAAAAGAATGGCAAAAAGTAAAAAAAATAGAGGAATATGCTTATGTGTAAAAATGAAAGTAATTTGTGAGAGAAGTTCAAGTGATGAGAAAGAAAATAAAAGGAAAAAATATGAATAAAAGGAAATGAAATGGATGTCCTAAAGGCAATGGAATGAAATGAATAATTTTTTTTAATGCTTCAAAATTTTTCCATCGTCATTAAGAGATTAAAGAATTAAATGTGTTGAGAATTTGAAGCAATTGTGGTGTAATCCTTCATGCTTAGCTGTTGGAATAAAGAAAATTTGATGCATGGCTTAATTTGATCATTTTCTCTCAATTTTCTTAAAAGTTAAATTCTAAATTTGTATTTAGTAAATTTGATTCTAGCTCAAAAGTTCAAATAATTTCATTCAAATCTTTAATTTCAAAATTTAATTTTAAAAATTTTGATAATTAATTTTAAATATTTTCAAATTTAATTTATAATTTTTGAATTGAATTTTGAATTATTTAGCAAATTTGTTTCAGCATCAATGACCATTCTGAATATTTAAGCATCAATCACCAAGTTCAATCAGTCATTTTTAATTTCAATTAGGTTTTCAAGCTAGGTTAAGTGTTGTTTTTCAGTTCACATTTCATAAAAATCCATCACAAATTAAAAATTTCAATGAAATTTCAGCGAATATTTAAAAAAGCAACAATCTTTAAGAGCCAAAAGCACAGAAATTATTCATTTCATTCCGAATTTCATGAAATTCAAATAATAAAAGCATAATAGTTTTTTGAACTTAAAATTTCTGAAATAAAATTTTGAAAAAAATTAAAAAATATTTCTGAAAAGCGCAAATTTGACATAAAAATTTGATCAAAATTTCAGTCGAAAAAATTAGTTAAACGATGATAAGGTTGAGTGAATTTCCTCTCAAATGAATCAAAAATTAGTCACAAAATGAGAGAAAATTCAAATTTCGGAAATTTTAAAAAATGTCACCAAATTATTAAATTAAAAAGGTATTATTGACGTTCCATTTAAGCACAAAAACATTTAAAAAAGATTTTACTTTCATATTCCGTCCAAAAATAAAATTAAGAAAAATATTTCATATAATTAAAAAAATTAAAAGAATTTTTTAATGACAATGAGATGTGATGAAATTCTTACGTGAGTCCTGTTTTTCCTCCGACACCATTAAAGCAGCCCGTTCGATGCCGGAATTCATGCTTTGCGGTTCCAAATTCAAATTATTCACGCAGTTTAGCATACTCCTGAAAATCGACCACTCTGGATTATGATTTCAAAAAAAATTTATCTACTTTCAATTTGCAATAAAAATAATTAAACGACAAAAACAGAATTGTCCACCAAAATACGATCGTTCTTAACCAAAAATAAAAGTATATTTTAATGTGAAAAATTTAACTGAAAAATTTCAAAATTAAAAACATCAAAAATTAAAATTTTGAGGAGTAAAAAAAACTTTAAAAATGCTACGAAAAATGTTCAAATTTTACATCACGCGCTGAAGTCTTGAATTTGGTTTTGCATGGCAGTGAATTTGATGTATTTCAAAAAAATCAAGATAGGGACACATAAAAAATTATATTTTATGTTGAGAATGCAATTTCGCATGTTTTTTCTGCTATTTTTTTGCAACAAAAAAGTTTTAAGAAAAATGAGAGAATAAAATCAAAAAGCATCATGGTTCTAAAATTGAGCTTTTTTCAGTATGGGATGTGATTTATATAACAAAATATATATAAAAATTATAACAAAAAGTAAAATGCTTCTGTGGTTCTCACACATTGGAAATAAATCTCATTTTTTGCTGTTGAAAGACAAATTTTTTCGACTTTCGAATGAAAAATGGAACTGAATTTCTACTGACTAAATATGAAAAAGGAACGTTATTTTTTTTTGTCATGCTCAAGTTATTCCAGAGAATGAAGATATAAAGAGCTAGTCACTTGACTTGTTGAGTAATGATCAAATGGAATTCACAGGTTATATGAACTTTACTAAGGTAAAAGAATGAATCAATGACAGGCATTGTCGGAATACTTTTCAATCACATGAATGGTGAAATAGTCGAGCTGCAAATGAAACCTTTTTTTCAGCTATTATTATTTGTCGTTCGCAGAGTTCTGTGTGAATTTTTAATCTAGCATTTTTTCACTGTCAACACTCAAAGCAGTTGTTTAATATTTATGCAATTAAACAGCTCTGAGTGGACAAAAACACATTATGACTAATTAATGGTAAGTTAATGACTAATTTTAATGCATTTTAGTCCAATCTGTAGCGTAATTAAGTATTAATGGATGAAACAGTCAGACATAGTAATTAGTTTTTGGATATTGCAGTCTTATTTTGGAACTTATTGTTGAAAAGGAATAAGTTTACGCTATTCTTTGATAGCTTCTGTAAATAAGGTCTTAATGGTAGACTTTGTAGATGGCAAATTTCACGTGGACGGCCAAAAAACTCATGGAAAAAAGCTATGGATCGAGATAGTGTTGCATTTGGAATCGGGAATTGACAAACGGTAGCCAGATCGTCATGGATCACAACTGATCTGTTCGAAGTAAGTAAGTAAGTGTGATCCGAAACCCTAACAAGCTCTGCACATTGCAAGAATACGATTACATCATAAGACCAGATGCACAATGCAATTCACCTAGTTACAAGTCTCGTCCACAAGATTCCGTCAAGAAAATCATCCGAATCTCTTGTAGATCTGACCTAACAAGAAACGAGGTTAGTAACTAGAACGTCAATACTATTGACTCAATATGGAGAAAGAGCTTCGAAAATCAGAATTGTGATTGAGCCCAGGATCATTGACCCGTAATGCCAACGCTTAAAAGTGCCGTATTTAGGAGTTAATGCTATTCTTCAGTAAAATTTACGCGAAATTCATTTCCAAATTATTGAATAGCTTCAACTATCAAACCCCTGACCCTAATATCATAAAAATCACAGATCAAATTAATTTTTCCACATCCACAAACATTGATTTTATCAATAAAATATCAAGAAAAACTGTCGAAATCATCAAAAAACTAAACTGTGATGATTAACTATATTTCTATATCAGCACAGCAAAAATCTCCGCATAGCTTTGTTTACAAAAACATCAGCACCCGAGTCAGCGAAAAAATACATAACAACATCCACTTTATCACAATTCAACTAACAGCAAGTGACATTTTTCCCATATCTGCATCGCTCCGAACAATTGTATACATTAAAATTAACTCTAAGTAGGTATTTTTAGGTTATAAATTCATAAAAATATAAATAAATAAATAAAAAATACGCAAAAGCTCGCTCATTGATAAAAGCTTATCTATATCCTGCAATTGTTGAACTTTATAAAATATAAATCGCATTCATATTGTATAAGAATGAGTTGAATAAGGTAAATAAAAGAATAAATATTGCTACAATCTTGCACATAATGTTGTTGTTATTATTAAAAATAGTATCTTATTCTGCTAGAAATTATTATTATTATTATTGCCAGCTTATCATTCATCAGCATTGAAGCGTAATTATTTTTTTTTTTTGACGTAATATGATATTATATAGACGAAAAAAATAAAGGAGGATAATATAGCATTTAACCCGAGGTACACAAATGAAGAAAATTTCGACACGGAGCTTTAAAGGCTCTGAACCTCATTTAATAATTGCAAATGGAAGCGACCTCCGTCTGGCGTCCATATGAGTACTAGGTGGTCTGGAGTCCATATGGGTGTCAGGTTGTCTGGCGTCCATATGGATGTTAGAGGGTCTGGCGTTCATTGGAGTGCCAGGTGGTCTGGCGTCAATATGCTTACCATGGAGTTTAACGTCCATATGAGTGCAAAGTGGTCTGACGTCTATATAAGTGCTAGGTAGTCTGGCGACCATATTTGTGCCAGCTGGTCTTGTGTCCCTATAGTTGCCAAATAGTCTGACGTCCATATAGGTGCTTAATGGTCTAGCGACTTCTATTTGGTGTTATTAAAAGAGTTATTAAAGAGCATTTAAAGTTCCTTGACAGAACCATCTTCATTTGAGTCCCTCGGGAAAGTAAGTAGCATCGACATTCAAATAGAAGACAAAAATCATAAATTTTAACTTAATGCTCAGATTTCTTTCGGTTTAAAAATATTATTATTATTCACGTATTTTAAGTAGCATGCAAGAGCTTCTTTTTAGTTTTCTTGTTTTTTTTAAAATAACAGAACTATAAATTAACAAAAGAACTTAAAGGACTTTAAAAGAAATAAAGTATAAAAAAAACATAGAAAAGACCGAGATAAATCAAGCAATGCTCACCCATAAAGTCTACTATCACGAAGAGATCTTAAATTTTATATTTTTTGGCATTAAAAAAGATAGAAAAAAATTTTCAAAAAAAGATAGAAAATAAATTTTATTAATTTATACATTTTTATGCTTTACAGACAAAAAAATAAACTTTTTATATGATTCTATTCAACATTAAATGATAAAATATGTTCTATGATATTTTTTTTACCTTCCATTTCCATGTCTGAAAAGTGCTAAAATCTCTTCAAACGTTTTGTTCTTTGTCTCGGGTACTTTTTTATATGTAAATATCCAGAATATTGCTAAGAATACACTAAATGGCAAAAATGTGTAGTTTTCCAATGCAGACTAGCGAGAATGAACAGAAAAATTGTATAAATGGGATTATTGGATTGTCATTTTCAACGTTATAAATTTGTGTGCGATAAAAATTGGTGTAAATCCTTTGTCTGTTTTCAGTCTTTTTCGACTATTGACTTTTTAAAAATGTGTTTGAAAAATGACTTTTACTGTAGCTTTTTTTTGCAGCTTTTGTCATTTAATGACGTTAATCTGATAACAAAAATATATGTGTTTGGAAGTGAAAATTTGGTTTTTTAAGGTTTGAAAAATTGTCAATTTAAATTATTTTTGCAGTTTGTGGTTGAATCTATCCAGACACGGTAGAATATAGCTATCAGAACTAAGGAAAATTGCTGTTTGGGTTTAGTATAGCATAAACAAATGCGGTCAGATTCAATCTAAAGAAATTTGAAGCTATTGATGCATTAATTGGATATTGATGTACTAAGTTAGTCAATTAAGCATTGAATGAATTTTCAGCTTCAAATAAACTTCCTCAAGGCAATTTACTATGGTCAATTGACTAAAGGATCTGTAAATGCTTCAAGTTGAGAGTCAACTAATAATTCCTAAAGGAAATGATGATTTGTGGACTAAAAAATGTCTTAACTGTTCAACTGTGGTGTTGTAACAATGTAAATATGGGAGCAGTTGCTTGGTATGCTCTAGGCATTGCTACTAGGATGTATCGAGCATTCGAATTCATGATATATCGAGCTGCATACAGCCTGAGTTGAAAAAAATACTTTATAACTAGTTAAAGACAAGTTAATCACTAGTTCTAACGGTTTTGGTCCAGAGGAGCAGTAAATAGGCAATCAGGTACTGTGATCAAATGCTACAAACTCGAGTACAGACTCAATAATCAAAATATACCGTAAAGATAACAAGGATTTACACAATTCTCACACTATTGCATAACAAACCAAAAGACACTCACCTTCAAACTTGGAAAACCAATTCCGACCACAAAATTTGCCAACCAATTGACTAAGACTGCTATTGCCATAGCAGTTGGTCGAGGTCCTTGCGAGAACAATTCGGCCGTTATCATCCATGGAATCGATCCTGGTCCAACAGCAAAGAATACCACAAATGCCAGCACTGATATCACCGATAAGTAGGACATCCAATCGATCATTTCCTGCACATAACCAAAAAACTCCTATACTTTTGTGTAAGTACCCTTTATTTCTCGAATATTAGAGGCCATAACACTGTTATTTTTTTTCATATTTCATAATATTGTTGTTGCTGTGTTTTTCATGTATGTTCTGTCAATACTCAAAATTTTTCATATTTTCAACACAGAAGCATTGAACCAAAAAACAAAAAAAAGGATAATAACGAAAAAAACAAGGAAAAATCATGAGCTTTTATTGTTTTTAGAATGTGTGAAACCAAATTGAGTAATTGAGTGAAATAAAAAGGAAACGAATGAAAAAAAAAATCATAAAATATGGTTTTTGATATCAAACATTTGAATATCCTCAATTCCTTCTCTTCCATTTCGAGTACTTTACAAAACAAAAAAAGAATGCTTGCACTCGAAGTCTCATGAAATGTATGCGCAAATAAAAAACACAAGTGAAGAGAAGTTCTTATTTTATCGTATTTTTCTCTGTACAAATCGGATCAATATTGACATTGGCTTGAAGTAAATGTTGATTTTCTATCATACATAAAAAAAAGTTTGTAAATCCCTCACCATAAAAAAATGAAAAAAGAAGAAATTTTAAAAAAATTCCTCTAATTTTTTCCAGAGGATTGAGAAAATAGCAAGCATGATCTTTATTACAAGTTTTTTTTTCTTTTCTTTTTTAACGCTATTAGGCTATCAGTGAGCAAATAAGCAAGGCGTGTGCACTCTGGATTAGTTTTGTGTTAGTTGCAGATTACCTTTGATGATTTAAGTATATTAGCTTTGTAAGATAAATATGAAGATTTTCCCAAATTGAATCGTAAATTGGCGCTTTCTTAGAAATAGATTCTCGATATTGACAAATTATATCAGAATCTAGACCTAGGTTTCTATCTAAGTGTCAAGAAACTGTCAATATTGAGAGTTCAAGAATCATAGCCATAAATTCTAATTTAAAATTCAATCCCGAACAACAAATCATGGATTTGAATCGAATTGAAGAAAATTGTAAGCTCAGATTAGGTCAAGCCGAAAAAATAAGAGTTAGATTGTACAAATCACGATTTTTATGATTTTAAAGATAGTGCCTGGCTTTTACTATAAGCATATTATATTAAAATCTTTAATTTTTAATTGAGTTCGAAGCTGATTCAGATTTTGTAAAGAAAAGTCAACTAGATTGGATACCCGAGTAGCCTAAATCAGTTTATCGATCCATCATCCGGCATCAGATCTTAATTCAAAACATTCAGCATTTAAAGTAGTTTTATCATAAAAATTGAATTTAAATTTAAATTCAGCATAACTAACTATAAAGTGATGAAAAAGAGTAATTTTTGTTTCCTAAACTTTAACTCAAAGCACATATTTACATTTTAGTTTGAAAAATTAAAAATTCCGAAAGTTTGGTGTATTTTAAATTAAAAAGTTAAATTCAAATTAAAGCTAGTTTTAATTTCAAAGCTTCAAAAAGTTTCAAATTTTAGTAAAACTTTTAAAAATAATTTATATTCAGTTCTGTGTATATGTGTAGATATAGTGAAGTAGAATTTTAGCTTTTTGTTTAAACTTTTTAGTTTCCAAAACCAGTGATTTTGATACATAACATAGCATTTGGATTTCTTGTTATTCATCATATTC
This sequence comes from Chironomus tepperi, assembly GCF_022539635.2. Classification (NCBI taxonomy): domain Eukaryota; kingdom Metazoa; phylum Arthropoda; class Insecta; order Diptera; family Chironomidae; genus Chironomus; species Chironomus tepperi. Next base: position 1,206,623 of record NW_027226133.1, on the reverse strand, counting down.
TCTAAATTATCAAAAATAGTTTATCTAAAAATTTAATAAATTTGAAAACTTTTAAGGAATGTAGAAAAGTATTTCCACATTTCAGATGTTCATCATCTTTTTGATTTATAAAAATTGAAATTAATTTTAAAAAAATGACTCTAGAGTGTACACACCTTGAATACAAAAGCTTCTTAAAAACAAGAAATTAAATTATTTAAAAAGAGGAACGAAGAAAAGATTTTTAATTGAAAAAAGGGAAGTGTTTACTGTGTCAAGTGTCAAAAAAATTTAATTTTTCTTTCTTTTCTCCAATCAAAAAATTGTTGTTTAATTTGAAAAGAAAACAAAAGAAGTACTTTATGTTTAATAAAAGTGCTCTGCTTTATGTCTGCATTTTTTTGCAAAACAAAAATAATTTTAAAAGATGAAAAAAGAATTCAATTTTCATTCAATAAAAAAATGCATTTTTTTATATAGAAATTCCCTTCGGGTACTCAATAAAGGGAACTAACTAAATTTTCTGCTATGTCGTTTCATTGCCAAATACTCAATCATATCGTATTATGTACTTTTTTTGTATAATCGCTTGAAAGCAATTTTTAAGGTTTTTGACTTTTTTTAATATTTATTTCTTGTCTCTTTTTTTGCTGCTGTAACCAATTTTGTAATGAGGTTTAGTCTTGTAATTTCATATATTTTTTTAGGAAATAATACATAAAAAGTATAAAAGAATAAAATAGAGGAAAAAAATCAATAACATAAATAGAAAATGAGGCAACTAATTCAATTTATTTGTAATTAGTTCTTAGTTATTTTTTTCTTAATATTATGATTATGTGGGGGGAATTGGAAGCCTTTAATTTCGAGAAATACTCTTTGTATTTACAAGAGGGCAAAGACAAAGGGGCAAGTGAAGTTGTAGCACTGAGAAATTAACTTTTTTTTCATCCCCAGGATTATCTCTCTGAGTCTGAAAAAATTATTTCTTAATGCGAACTTCATAGCGTAATTGTCCTTAAAATACATTAACTCATAGCGTCCTTAAACTGTCACATTCAATTTTTGAACGCTCATGCTATTAATGTCCATGCTAAACTATATGAAAAAAGGCTCAATTACGCTATTATTTTCATTTTTTTTTCTTATTTTGTGTGAATTAAAATAGCCAAAAGCATGCAAAAGTACCGTTGGAGAAATTTTGTCAGATTTTGTCGTTGATTGATTATTTTTGAGGTTAAGAATATTGGAATTAAATTTGATTTTTTATGAAAATTTGAAGAATTTTGAAAGAGTTTTAAGATATTTGGAGTTTTTATCAACATTTTGAAGATTTTAAACTTTAATCGTGCAATATTTTCTAATAATGATTCAATTTTATAGGATCTATCACGAAAAGGGCTGCAATTGTCATTAATTGGATTAAGATAATTTAAATCCTAAGCTTGACATATCATTAAAAGCCAAAAATGACCTTATGATGTCACAAACCATTATATATCACTAATCTCAATGGAATATTGTCTGACTACATGATATACATGTAAAATTAACATATTCCTGTATCATAGGAACCAATAAGCTATAAATTAATCAAAAACAGCCAGAAATTAGTCAAAATAAATCTCTTACTTTCGTAGAGTTAATGAACACTCGTTGGAGATGTGTCCGTGACTCTTCAGTCATCCTAAACTCCTAATTTAACAAATAAAACTGATCAAATATGTATCATAAAAACCTTATCCAATTTCAAATCTTCTGTTATTTGTCCTAATAATAAAAAAGTACATCCAATAAACAAATTTCAATCCAATTTTACATCTTACAAAATTTTTCCAAGGGTAGCAATAAAAAAAGAAGAGAAAAAAAATGTAAATCTAAAGCTCATGCATAAGAAAGCTCTCAGTGGTGCTTACAAAAAAAAAGTATAATAAAAGCTCTTTCGTGAACAGAGGAAAGAGAAAGCCAGAAAATTAATTTATGTCTCATATCATAAATAAAAAAGAAAAAAAATTAAAAAGACATTCAAAAAATGGGAACAATTCGAATCTAGTCATAGACAGAAACACTTAACAACAACCATTAAACGCAATCATAAAACACATTAACATCATAACAATTAAAAAATATTTCTTGAAAATTTTATGTAAATTCTAACATTTTCATAAAAAAAAATTACTTCAAATAAGAATCAATTAAATAAAGTATACATATAGGATAGAGTGACAAGCATAATATTCGAGAACAACATCCTAAAGAAATAACTTGTTATCATTTACTTATGGAATGAATTCATAAAAATCATAAAAAAGGATTTAAAAAGGAGAACTTTTGAGAGTTTTTTTTTTGATTCTGTTAGTTGCCATAATTGTATGTAATTTCTAAACTGTTAAGGGAATGTTCGTAAATTACGTGACAAAGGCTACTTAATGTCTAGTTAGTGACTAGATTTAGTGAATAACGCTTAGTAAGATTAGCAATTTTTCAGCTGAGTCCCAATTTTGATTAATAAGCAGCATTTGGTATTACTAATTAGTCAGCAAAAAAGCAGCATTAGCGTAGTGGTTAGAGTATCGGCCTACCGACCCTGACGACCTGGGTTCGATCCCAGCAATTTTAATCGGATTCGAGAGCTTTTTCGCTGTTTCTGGTCACACTAGCTCGGATTTTGTATTCGCGACACACAAATTGTGTCTAGGCACATTGACAGAAGGTAGTCAGCGATAGAGCCAGCTTCAGACGCCAACAAAAAGAGGCCATAGATCACACCAGATCTGAATGACCAGCAAATTAAGGAAAATAAGCGTTACGGTGGAGGCAAGGTCCTCCAATACCTAAATTCCAGCGTCACGTAATTCACAAACAATCCCTTCCTATCTTCCCTCCGTCTGACTTTATTATCAACATTCAATTTTCCTAAAATTGTTTAGATACGAAAAACACGGTCCTACTTTGTATCAAATTACACAACCAACTCATTTGCCAAATTGATCAATAAATTTATATTGAAACCTTTTTTTCCGAAATCGAGGAGGAAGCAAACTTGTACTTAAAAGTCTTCTTCATATCAGCAATGCTTATAATTTAGAAAATTGAAAAAAAAGCTTGTTTTACTTGAAATTGTTTGATTAAAAAATTCATTGTCAAGATAAAGAAGCATTTGGATATGTGGAATTAATTAATTATTTTGTTTGGCTTTTTTGGGTTGATTTTGAAAGCAGAAATGGATTCATTAATAAATTAATCTTGATTGAAGTACATGAATATGTTATTAACATTTGATGTTTTAATTTTTTTGGGAATTTTAAAGTTTTTTGTGGTCATGTCCATAAAAAATTGGAAATTTCCTCTGTCTCTAGCTTTAAATATAGTGTCGAAAATCCACTTCGATGTTATAAATTGAACTTCATTATAGAGTGTTCAAGTGATCAATAGAAAGGAACAATTTTCATATTTAAAACAATTTTCCCACACTTACTTATAAATCAATTACTTATTTTCCAATTTCAATTAATACAAAACTGCATCTCAATTATATATCAGACATTTTAATTTGACTGTAATTTATTACGTACCCAAAGTACTTGAAAATGCTTTTAATTCTATAGAATCTGTAAGGATTTTCTAAAATTCAATGATATTTCAATAGAGCATGAATCACTTCAATTATGTGAAGTAAACTTAAACACTTATTGATATTTACAACGACTTTTTCCACAAGAGCTTTCAATAATGTTTTAATTGATTCTATTTTCGGCACAAAAAGTCTGATAGATAGACATGAAAGGTCATGATTTGATCTAGAAGCTCTTCAATAAAAATGAACATCGAATCAATATTTTTAAAGCACCTCAAATTGCAATTAAAATTCACTCAAAATTCTACCAACAGAAATAAAAGTTTGAAACACGCTGACATGAGTGCAGCCCCTCATAAATAAAGTCAAATTAATTCTACCAATTCCATTATACACCAACAAATATCCGCAATATTTTTTTTTCCTCTCCCAACAAATAAATCCCGTCAATTTATTAAATAAATTCGCTGACAACTCAATTAACATTTGTGAAAATGAAAATAAATCAACGCCTATCCATCAATAGAATTAACAAAAAAAACTCTCAAAAAATTGAAATGGCCAATAAATACTTTAGCACATAAAAACGAGTCCAAATATAACAACGATCAAAATAAATAATAAAGAATTTAATTTGCACTAAAAAATATTTTTTACTGCATCATATACACCTTGAAACGTATGAAAAAAATATTAGTCAAACTGTATTGCGGCTGTTTATGGATTAGACGCATTTTTTTGGGAGATTATGTTAAAGGTAATCTAGATTATAGATAGATTTGAGGATTATAGAGATGGAAAATGCGCATATTGAACTATGATGGCTATCTTCTAGGCTCTTTTATAGACTTGAGTTGAACTATAGTATATTTCACAACTAGAAGTCAATTAGAAGTTTATTTGGAGTAGAGTCAACTTCTATTTTTGAACTAATTTGGAAAATGCTGTTGATTTTTAGTGGAACCGAAGTGGATCGGTGGCGTAGTGTAAAGTTCATTGAGACTGAATTATTGCACACCAACCTAGCGACCATGGGTTCGAGACTGGGCATGGGAAACATTTCATATGTCCTTTATCAAATCTTATTTATTGGAAACGCTACTTAAAGTATCCCTTTATGGAATAAAGATAGTAATGCCGTTAAAGCAATGCTTCTGATCCCATTATAATCTGTAGTTATAGATTGAATTGCAGTGTTTTAGGGAACCATTCGTTAAACTGTCATAGCCTTGTGACAAATGAATGTGAAGCTCAGGATCTTTCAATCTGAATATCAAAATCTTTTTACTAGAACTATCATTATTTTTAAACATTTAAAGGAATTTTAATAATCTTTAATCCTAAACATCCTTAACTTTAAGATCCTCTGAATTTTCCAAGAATTTTCAATATTTTTAAGGACAAAAGTCTCAATTTTTAATTAAAATTTACAAAATTTGATTCCTAACTTCAAATTGTTCCTCATATGATATGTAGACGAAGATAGATTGTTGCTCGTGATATTCCTCCTGTGACAGGATCTCTGTCTATGTCAACAGCACTTTACTATATCACAATATATAGTTCAAAAATCTCTATACAGTATCTTTCTCATCACAAAAAATGTCAGAAACTTGATCAATAAATCATACTTTAATTAAATAAAACTTCAATAAGAAAAATGACCTGTTCACATCTACAGAAAAAGTTAGATAGATAGATAGATAGACACACAGAAATAGAAAGAAGTCAAAGTGAATGAGAAACGTGCACTTAATAATTTTGCGAGAATAGAGCGAGAAAAATTTGCAATAAGTATGAAAAATTTTTATATACGTTTCCGTGATGCAATAAAAAAAAATGCTTTATGAATCACACTTTCAATCATAATAATAATTATTATGACAGTAGAAAGGAACAAAAAATCATTATCATCATAAACATTCACATAAAACCACTTCATTTTTGACATAAGATTCTAACGGATGTTATAATATTCGGTAACAAATTTTAATTGATCCACAAAATAAATCTTCACAAATCGTATGTGATGTCCTCGCAAAATACCATTAAAATTTTATGTCGGAAGGAGAAGTGACAATAATAAAATTAGAATATTTTTTGGTCTTCAAACCTTTTCTAAAACAAAATAAATTGAATGCCTTATACTTGCCTTTATTAGGAACGATATTGTTATGAATATCGAGAATATGAACATTCCGCCAAGTCCATAGAGATGTAATGTACGACGTCCTGTCTTATCCATTAATGGAATTGATACTAATGTCATAACAACCTTTATAGATATTTTTTTTTGTGAATACAAAAGGATTATAATGCATATGTCTGCAAGCAGGAAGATGAAAAGATATTGAATCTTACCATAATGCATCCAATTCCTATTGTTGCAAACTTTGCACTCTCCTCCGTAAGACCGGAACTCATGAAGAGTGAAGTGGAATAATAAAATACCTGAAATATTATACAGAAGAGAGTGAGAGAGAGAAAAGATAGGAAATTGCAATTTAAATAGAGCATTAAGTCATTTTCTTCACTATTATGAATTGTACGAGTGTACATAGATCTTTAGTAAGAACACAGTACAGAAGTATACAGTAAGGATGGAGATAGATTGAGAATAATAAAGCAATGATAGCAGGAAAAAGGAGAGAAAGATGAGGAGAGGTGAAAATAAAATAAAAAAAAAATGCAAGTAAATGAAAGGAAGGGATGTAAAAGGAACAAGAAGAATCGTCTTTTGTTAGAAGAATACTTACAGCATTGATGCCACTCAACTGTTGACTCAATTGCATTACAATTCCAATTATGAGAGGTGCTCTTAAGGTTGGCGAACAGATTAATTCCATAATTGAAATACTGCTTTCTGATGACTGTGCACGCTCTTCCGCTCGCATTTCCTCTATGTCCTCTTCCACTTGATTCGATGCTCGAAGTCTTCTTAAAGCTATGTAAACATATAAAAAAAATAAAAATCATAATAAGTATGTCTTTATTCTCAAGGACTTTCATTGTTCGATTGTGGGAGGGAAAATAAAGCTGGTTAAAAAGTCACAGTGGATCAGATGAC